>NC_050089.1:9642892-9949775 GCF_009764565.3 Dermochelys coriacea
CCAATCTTCCCAAATCTCTCAAAACTGAAGGAACTGTTTCTGCAGTCTGTTAACTTTTACAGCCATCTGACAAAGGTGAGGCAGTGGAAAGTAGTGATTATGGCTACTGAATACTTGTGAATTGTGCACACAGCTAGTCCAAGCTAAAAACTTCCTCCTGGTTCTGTTAACCCATTCTCCTCCACACTGTGCCCAGGTACGTTTCCTCCACTAGTTATGTCTTGTCTTTAGACTGTGAATTCTTTGGGGCAGAGCAGACATCACTACGTGTTAGTACAGTGCCTACACAAATGGGGCCCTGACTTGGTTGAGGCTGCTAGGCATCACTGCAGTAGAAATGATAGATAATAATAGAAACTCCAGCCACACACACATCTCCCAAGTGCTTTATCACATTGTGGATAGAATGAGTCCTTCCTTGCTGTATCCTATCATTTTCCAAAGAACACACAACTCCTCCATTAACCTTCTTTCTTCTTAGTCCAAAATGGGATCCAAAATTTACAGAACTTCTTGCCAATTGGTTCCACTGGGTCCCCTGGTATTGCTAAATAGACCCAGCACATTACAATATTCCTTCCTTTCTGGATTCTATGATGTTCCAAAGTGAATAGAACACATTGGATAGCCAATTTGCAGTGTCATAGCCACAAACTGTTTGTTTAAGCCCTGTGATATACTGCTTTCCACCCTGTGATACAGTGGTACATTCCATGGTCAAAGGAGGAAAGACCTATTGGATAGAAGATACTTTTGGCTCCATCTAGGGAGGTAATCATAGAAGCTTGTGTGGGGGGTGGTTGCTACAGAGGAGAGATTTGCCAAGATGATACTATTTGGGTATTGGCAGAGGTAACAAATACCTAGCGAGTGAGTCAAATGTGCATACCTGCCTCATGTTAATATGAACTGCTGCAGGTATGAAGACATGCTCCATGGAAAGAGAGACAGGGCTCTTGAGTTTGGCTAGTCCTAGTTGCATTAGAGAGCACCGTGGCTCTAGGACACAGCTGGACTGATATTCTTCTTAATAGGAGCAGGCCAATGAAATGGAGTTGCTAAGCAAGGCTAGGAAAAAAAAAGGGAGGAGGAAATAAAGAAATTCACAACTGGTTAATAAAATATTGATGCCAAACTGCATGAAGAATGTAAATCCCCTTCAGAAGGGGGAAGGAGCACATCACTTCAGAGTGAGAGTGACTGGGAGCTGTCAGATCCTCGCCTCAGTCTTAGAGAGGCTTTGGAAGGGAGCCTCTGCTGCTAAAATTGCTAATTACTCATTAACAGCTACAAAGGTAGCTCAAAGCAAGTTCATCTGCATTTGAATTAAATTGTCCTGACAAGTTGCAATAACTCTCTCTGCCCTTATGTGCATTTGGGGAGGGGAAAGGGAACAATGGTTTTAAATGCATCAGAGGCATAGTTCAGAGGATATTGGCAAGTAGGGAAGAAATCAAAAGCCATCATCTTGGGGACAGATTCATACTTTTTTAAAAACCAGAAGGGACTACTATAGTCAGATGAAAAGAAAAGGAGTACTTGTGGCACCTTAGAGACTAACAAATTTATTAGAGCATAAGCTTTCGTGAGCTACAGCTCACTTCATCGGATGCATTTAGCTGTAGCTCACGAAAGCTTATGCTCTAATAAATTTGTTAGTCTCTAAGGTGCCACAAGTACTCCTTTTCTTTTTGCGAATACAGACTAACACGGCTGCTACTCTGAAACCTATAGTCAGATGGTTAGGTTAGGTGCCTGACACAAGCCATAGAAGTTCAGTGGGTTCGTTGCTGATGCAATTGAAGGAGATGGGTTAAGCTGATGAAGGGTCTGAATAGACACAGTGAAATTTGCATTGTGACACTGAAATACCCAGTGGAAATGGGAGCCTCTTACAAGAACAGAGTCTGGATCTAGGAATCCCTCTTTACTCATCAATCTCGACTAATAACCTGGAAGATGGAGGCAGTGGAGGGGGACATCTGTGAGAGTCAGGAGACCTGAGACCTATTCCCAGCCTTACCCCCAATTTGTTCATCTGTAGAATGGTGACTATGATACTGACCCACCTCTGGTAAAGCAGTCTGATGTGTAAGCCTATTGCACGAGAAGTGCTGCTATAGAAGAGCTATATATTGCCGCGCAGCATTAAGAGACTTCTTGTTTATAAGGCACTTTGAGCATCTTGGAAGAAAAGGTGCTCTTTGAGTATAAAGTTGTTTATTGGAATCCAGCCTTTTGCTTTTTGCAGAGAAAGAAGAATGAGGCTTAGAGGGGAGGATGCAAGTAACAGCTGTAAAGAATAGACCTTTTGCTACAATATGTCATTAAAAAACGAAGAGTGAGTGAGGGAGTTGATAAGAGGTTTCTTTCCACTGACCTTCCTGCAGGAAGGACACACACAGAAAAACGTATCAAACGCCTTTTTACTGTGGGTGGTTTTATTTTCCTGCTTCATTTTAAAGTTGTTTATGAAGTGGTTGCAAGCAGCTATTTATCCTTTCCAAAGGAAACCTCGGTGAGCTTTCATAGGCCCTGCTGGGCCAATACTATATTCTCCAGGAAATGAATGTAACCTTTGTGTTCCTTTAATACCATAGTAAATGGCAATGTTAAAAACACCCCCTC
The DNA here is from genome assembly GCF_009764565.3 of Dermochelys coriacea. Classification (NCBI taxonomy): domain Eukaryota; kingdom Metazoa; phylum Chordata; order Testudines; family Dermochelyidae; genus Dermochelys; species Dermochelys coriacea. The sequence continues at coordinate 9,645,521 of NC_050089.1, forward strand.
CTATGCCTGGCAGTCAGCAGAATACAGCTTGAAACCCCATTGATCTTGTGTCTATTACTTTTAATGAGCCCACATGGCCCAGGTCTGCAGCAGCTCATTCTAGTGCAACTGTAAACCAATGGATTATTTTATATTCAGACCAATTTGCTTTATTTTAGGGGGGAACTGGCTTGCAACTCTTATGCAGAGTCTGTATTTCCTCCCTCGTTGCTTAATTTCTTCCACCAAGGTAGCTGAATTTGTTGAGTTTGGCCATTATCTTTAAAAAGATAGTCACTGGATGGCATTTTATGTTTTCTTTCCCCTGTTCCCTGTATACTTGTATACCAGGATGCAGACCAGGGCCCAGATTTCTAAAAAAATGACCACTGATTTTGGATGTTTCCGTTTTTGAGATGTCAATCTGAGACACCTAAAAGGGGCTTGATTTTCAGGGGGTAGGTGGTCGGCACTTCCTGAAAACATGGGCACCCAAAATCATTAGTAACTTTTAAAAATCTTTCCTTCCAGGAGCAACTAAGCCAGTGATATGCCCAAAATGTCAAGATGGAGGTGATATTTACCAGGGATATCATTTTCAAAGCATCTAACTGACTTGGGAGCCTAAGTCAAACTTTCAAAAGTGATTTAGACACTTAGGACTAGAGCCTAATTCTCACTGAAAATCAGTGGGATTTAAGCATCTAAATCTGTTGACATTTTTATCCCACCCTTTGGGTGCTCTTCTTTCATCTACAGCCAGGAGACAATCTCCCCAAAACATGGGATGTGTCTAGGCTGAGCTATCCAGAGCCACCTTCAGAGGTAAGCCTAAAAAGCAATAGGACATCTAAACTGATGTAACTTACACATCTTGCCAGTCTTCTCAATGTGCATTTGTGCCAACTTTATTTGAATTTTCTCATACTCAAGGGCAGATTCAGAGGTGATGTGTGAGTTATATCACCCTTCACAATTTTGACTCCTTAGACATGGATAGGATAGGTGGATGTAGTTCTAAGGGGGTCTAAGTTGGTGCAACTTAAAATCAGAGATTCTGGAAGAAGGGACAGGTTTGGCTCTACTTAAACCTTCTTCAAGCACCTGGGCATATGAATTATACCATCTTAGACTCCTTTAAGAGTGGATGGTAGCATAAGTGTAGGAAGCTGTAGGGGAATCTAACTTAAAATTACCTGTGAAAATGGTGCCCAGATTCTTTCACTGTTTCCTCCAGGTGGTACTTGGCAGTGTTTTAAAAATATAGCCTCATTCTGAACAGTTGACTTGTGTCCACAGCGTGCACTCCTAGTCTGTGCAATCAACATGGCAAATAAAGGACTTAGACCTGGAAGTTTAAAAATGGTGCAAAACCCTGAAACCCTCTAGTCCGTCCTCTGGCTTTCAGAAGGCTTTTTCTTGTGTGCAAAAGTGTTGGCCAGCTATGGTATTTAAAGTCAAATAAAGACCTGCCGTTGCCTTAAACTCATGTATACTCTTTGTTTGCCCTGTCTGCTTACTTCTGACAGAATATTCCATAATCCAGTGATTCTCTGGAAGAAAACCCTTCTCCTATTATCTTGTCAAATCTGCTGGCTCTTAAACAACAGCCAAAAAATATATATCTATCAATTTCATGCTGGTGAGAGGGGCTGGATTAGCAGGCCTGGATAATTAAATCCTCTATAAAGCCTCAGGATGCTGGGTGTAGAGCAAGCTTCCCCCATCAATGTGTCTCAACTCTGACCTGGAAGATTCTCCTCTCAGGCTAGACCATTCTTAACAGTCCATTTCATCCTTGGCTTCTCTGCTGAGGCTGCCAGCAAAAGTGACGGTGGCAGTAGTGATCTGAACACATTTCCACCTGGGAACCAGCATGAAAGCATTGTACTGTTTCATGCAACTATCAAATGGAAAGAACATTTAGTCACTCTTAGTGGGCTCCCTTCATACCAGTTACCTTCCTCTACCATGTAATCCCTCCCAAAATATGTCCTCCTTTAAACTTAGAATTATTTATTATTTGCATTACACTAACATCTAGTGTTCCTACAAATGAGAGCACTGGGCTCATTCTAATCTATTCGGGTTTTTTTTATACAGCAATGACTACAATAGCATCTCAGATTATGCGAGGTGCTATACAGACACAAAGTACGAGACAGCTTACCGTCTAAACAGACCAGACAAATAGAGTATTGGGGTAGGGGCAAGAGAGGCATAGTGAGGGGAAGAACTTCTGCCAAGCCCACCCCATTGTGCTCCTTAAAATTCTCCTCTCCTGTGATGCCCACCAAAAACTAAACAATGGTTAGGCAACACAGGTGTGCTGAGACTACTGCTTTTTATGCTTGACCATTTTTGCCTCATCGTTACCTTGCATTCCTCCATCCATTGCCTTTTGTCTTATACTTAACCTGGAAGCTCCTCAGGCAGGCATTGTCTTTTTTCTTACATGTTTATAGAGCTCTTAGTACAATGAGATCCTGGCCTATGAATAGATCCCCTAGACTATAAACTGTTTGGGGGCGGGGACTGTCTTGTTGCTCTGCATTTGTACAATGCCTAGCACAATGGAGTCCCCGTCCATGACAAATTAGTGCAGATCAGATCAGTGCTAGGAATAGATGCCAAGACTCCTTAGTCCCAATCCAGTGCCCTATCCACTGGATCACCCTTCCTCCTGCTGTTTATGGCCTCTAGCCTCCCTCTTCAGCATCCTGAACACATTCTGGTAGATAGGGAGAAAAGAACCTGGGAAGAACAAAAATAAGGAATTTACAGGAAATAAAAACACTGCAGCCTCAGTGTCCCTCATTTACACGGGAGGCGATCTGCCACATTGCAATGCCCAATGGACTTTCTAATAAAGGAATGAATAGAACAGGCATTCCTGGCCCACTGAGTTGATTTTTAGTGTGTTGATGTGTATGAAATTATCTAGTCATAGAGAAAAGAGATTGAACTGATTTTTGAGATGTAATATCACACTCTGTATATTGAAAACTGTAGTAATTTGATAACAGCTGTCACCTCCATCCCACAATCTTCTTCTACTTAAATAAACTGCTGTGGAACAAGAGGCCTGCCTTTCATTTCCAACAAGGCCCAGCAGATCAAATTAAACACTCATAGCTGGCAAAAGCTGATGACATCTGGCCATGGAGATATTGTGTTACTGTCTGCTTAGGCAGAGTCCTTCTTTGTCTCTCACTTCCTTTCCAGCTTGCTCCAAGGACAGGGCAGCCCATTGGACTCAGACACCTCTCAAATAGCTGTGAAAAAAGTTGCTGTCTCATGCTCCAAGAAATGAGCCAACCTCCAATTATTGGGGGTTAAGATGAAACTTTCCCTGTGGGCAATTTATCCCATAACTGTAGGGTTTTTTGGACCTTCCTCTGAAGCTTGTATTGTCCTCAGTTGGAGGCCACAATGTTGGACTAGTTGGACCACTGGTCTAGTCTAGTCTGGCAGTTCCTATGAGCAGAATGGCTCTGGCATTCTGATATGCTGGTGGTTGTGATGTATGAATCTAAAGAAAGAGGAGTTAATCCATGGGAGAGTGTTTTCCCTGGACATCAACACTGTCTCATGGCAGGAATTAGATTAGCTACTTTATCTTTGAGATTCTTGTTTACTCCCACTACTCTGTCCTTTTACACCACACCTTATTCTTGCAATAGCCTCTCACTTTATGGATGCACAAAATCCCATTCCATAAAACAATTACAAGGACATTTATTTCTTGCAGCCTGCCAGACGTGAGGAGGAGGAGCATTGAAAAGGCCTCCACTCTGTAGTGGGTTGAAAATGGTTGGTGGATGGACAGATGGGGCCTCTTGCCCTGGGATGAGCTGAGAGTGGTTGAGACAGATGAATGGGCAGGAAACAATGCTGAAGAGGCTTTCACTCTGCAGCAGGGCTGGAGATAGCGAGAATGGCAACAGGAAACACACTGAAAATGTGTTCACCCTGCACTGAGTTCAAAATAGTGGCAATGGATGGATAGGCAGGAACAATGCACAAGAGGCCTTTACCTTCCAAAGGTGCTGAGAATCGATAATAGCCTGATCTTCCTATTTAACACCCAAGAATGGACGGCTGTACCTTATGTATCCTGTGCTCTCTGATTTCAATGACTAGGGAATATAGAACAAAACAGAGCATCTGTTCCATGCATGATGCTATTTGTGAGTGTCTTTGTATGACAATTCTGAAAGAGCTGGTTGTCAACATTTCCCCCTGTGCCCCAAGTGATGTGGTTTGTGGTTAATCCTGCTTATCAGTGACTTAATGTTCATCCATTGAACAATGCTGAGACAGGGACTCGGAAGACAATCAATGATAAATAACTGACAGAAGAAACTTACCCAGGAACTGAAGTGTTCCCCCATCCCCCAAACTGGTACATTGTTCATGAAAGCTAGACACTTCTCCACAAAGAGTATCCCATCCACAGAACCTGATTCTTCCCTCAGCTACGCTGATGAAACTCCATTTATAACAGTGAAGTTACTTTTGATTTACCCCGTCGACCATTAGTGAGATCATAGAACCAAAGGGTTAGAAGGGACTGCAAGGTCATCTTCAAGTCTAACCCCCTCTAAAGATGCAGGATTTGTTATATCTAAACTATCCAAAGCAGATGGCTATCCAGACTCCTTTTGAAAACCTCCAGTGAAGAAGCTTCCACAACCTGCCGAGGCAGTCTGTTCCATTGCCTTACTTTTCTTACAGTTAGGAAGGTTTTCCTGAGATTTAATTTAAATCTGCTATGTGGTAGTTTGAACCCATTGACTCTTGTCCTGCCCTTGGTGGCAAAAGAGAACAACATTTCTCCATCTTTTTTATGGCAGCCTTTCAAGTATCCAAAGGCTATCACATCCCCCCTTAATCTACTCTTTTCCAAACTAAACATATCTAGTTCCTTCAGCCTTTGCTCATATGGCTTGCAATCCTGCCTTTGATCATCTTTGTCACTTGCCTCTGGATCCTTTCCAATTTCTCTACTTCCTTTCTATTCATTGGTGACCCAAATTGAACACAACTCCAGCTGAGGTCTAACCAGAGCAGAGGAGAGAGGTATATCACCTCCTCAGACTTGCATGCAATGCCTCTATTAATGCAACTTAAAATTGCATTTGCTTTTTTTGCAACAGCATCGCATTGCTTGAGGTTGTGATCCATCACAACTCCCAGATCCTTCTCAGCAGTGCTGCTGCCAAGCTGGTTTTACCCCATTCCGTATTTGTGCGTTTTGTTTTTCTCCCCTAAAGTGTAGCACCCTACGTTTGTCTTTGTCTTTGTTGAATTTCATATTGTTATCTATAGCCTAGTTCTCCACTTTATCAAGATCCCTCTGAATTTTAGCTCTATCCTGCAAAGTACTCGCAAACCACCTCCCCTGCAGCTTTGTGTCATCTGCAAACTTGATCAGTATGCATTCTATACCTACATCCAGGTCATTAATAACTATGTGAAACAACACTGGACCCAGAACAGATCCCAATGGAACCCCACTCAAGACCTCCCACCAGTTCGACATCATTCAGAATCCGGCCTCCACCCGTGCTGCAGCCATGTAGATGGGGAAGAGAGAGAGACAGCCCTTTATCTGCTCTCCAATCCAGAGCTGCCCCCAGGGCACAGAAGATGACATTGGCAGCAAACTCAAAGCATGGGGTGAGGATGTGAGGAGGTTGCTATCCTCCAGTGCATTCATGTGGAATGCGCAGGCAGATGCCATGGCTACTATTGGGCATGCATATTCAGTTTGTTGAGAATTGGCAGACCACAGCAACCATGACTGGGTAGCACAACGCTGCTTAGCATCTGGAAGAGCTATCTGCCACACAGTGCAGAATTCTTCCAGTTGTCCTGGGTTACAGGGGGCCCCCTCCAAATGCATCCTCCTCTGATTCTATTTCCATCAGAGAGAGCTGATAAATAATAGGACATAGATAGTGGTCAGGACAGAGAGATTTCTGACGAAGAGCAGACAGTGACAAACTGATTTCCCCCTCAATTAAAATGAAACTAGGTAAGATAATTACTAGTTGATTCAGCATTTGTACTGAATTAATTAGGGTTGGGAGGGTTTTTTTTAATTGCGCGTGATTTGTTTAGGCATTTTTTTAATTGCAGTATTTGGTCTAACTCTTTTCTCTAACTAGTAAATAATACTTGAGAGACATTTTCAGAAGTGAGGACTCCCTTACAAACCCTGCAACTGAGATTTAGGACATGCATCTAAGGGTTTGCACCTCTCACTAGCCAACTAGAAATCAGATGCACAGTAGTGTAAGTCCTTGGGTTTCTGCATGTCCTTCTAATGCTCTCCATCGTCATTGTTCTTAAAGACTATGTGGACAGCACAAGACCTGGTTGTGGTCTTCACTCTGAGGCCTGCTTTACGCACAGTTTTTGTACTAATTGAACTATTTTGGTTAGGGGTGTGATTTTATACCAATATAGTAAAAGCAGTACATCCCTAATGTAGATGCAGTTAAACCACTATAGCTTATTCCCATACATTTACATAAACTGTGTGTTGGGGTTGATTCTCATAGGCACAAAGAGTCAGTGCCAAACATAAGTTGGGCATCTGGGTGCTGTTAATACCTTTGAAAATCTTCCCCCTTAATCTCTGGTCTTTAGATTTCTTACCTGTAAAGTGGTGGTAATGATTCTGACCTGCATTTATGAAGCTTAGTGAGAGCTTCTGAAGATGCATGCTAGATAAGTCAAAGTGTTATTTTGTTTCACTGTTAAAATTTGAGCTTCACAATACCCTTGTGAGGAAGGTAAAGTAAATAGCAGTCCCATTTCACCAAGGGGAAATTGACATGGAGTGAGGTTACAACCAGTGTTTTCAAGGGCCCGTGATCTTGTGTCTCCCCATTGTTGGGTGTCTAACTTGAAGCAGCTAGGTCCTGATTTCACTTGCAGATGCATGTGCTCAGCACCTCAAAGTCAAGCCCTAGCTGTCTCAAGTTGAGCACACACAAAACAGAGGGGATGCTTCTGAAAATATGAGCTTAAGTGACTTGCTCGGTGCCCTGGAGGAAGCTGGTGTCAGAGCAAGTTACAATAATATCTGTCTCTTATATGGCACTTTTCATCTATAGATCACAGATCCCTTAGCAATGTTTATATATTTATCCTTGCACGCACACCTGTGCAGTAGGGCACTGCTGTTATCTCCATTGTACAGAAAGGGATTTGAGGGACAGAGAGACTAAGTGACCTGCCCAAGTCTGTGGCAGAGTTAGGGATAGAACGTGGGTTTCCTAGGTCCTCGGCTACTGACCTAACCACTGGATCATCTTTTCTTTCATGTTAAACAGTGAAATGTGTCTAAACCATTTGTCTAGATTCCCGTGCTCAGCCAGGGGATCATATGAGAACCTGAGATTAACAAACATTTGGGCTATATTAAGGAAGTTATCCCAGGCATCATATGCTCTGGGGGAAGTAGAGCATGAGAAGGCTGCTGTTTTGATCCATGTAAATCAGTACAGTGCTAGTCACTTATTGTCTAAAATGAGCAGGCTTGCTGCACCTTAGAACAGTGCACAGCAGTCATTGGGGGCCAATTAACTGTACTTTGCAGAGGCCTCCTTTCTCCCACAGCAGCAGCCATCTAGTCCAGCAGTTCTCAAACTGTGGGTCAGGACCCCAAAGTGGGTCATGACCCCGTTTTAATGGGGTTGCCAGGGCTGGTGTTTTGCTGGAGCCCAGGGCTGAAGCCAAAGTCTGAGCCCCGCCACCCAGGGCTGAAGCTGAAGCCCAAGGGCTTCAGTCTTGGTCAGCAGGTCTCAGGCTTTGGCTTCAGCCGTGGGCAGCAGGGGCTCAGATTGCAGCTCCCCTGCCCAGGGCTGAAGCAGTCAAGCTTCAACTTTGGCCCCCTTTATGGCTTTGGCCCCTCTTCTGGGTGGCGGGGCTCACACTTCGGCTTTGCCCCCAGGCAGCAAGGCTCAGGCTTCAGCTTTGGCCCCACTGCCATGCTTCAAACCTCCTTCCTGGGGTCATGTAGTAATTTTTGTTGTCAGAAGGGCATCGTGGTGCAATGAAGTTTGAGAACCCCTGATCTAGTCAAAGAACAGCAGTCAAAATGCCCATGTTCTCCTGTGTAACAGCTCTGGAGAACCAGTTTCCGCAGGGTGAAGGATGTCTGCCCCCCTGTATTACGCAAGGGGTAGAAGGAGGAACTGGAGGATGAAAGGAAGAAAGCAGGGGGCTGTAGAGAAGACTGCAAAGAGGGTGTTTGGAAGATGCTCCCATTGTGATTCTAGAGATGGATGGATCTGAAAAGGGGGTTTTGTTTAGGTCAGAGAAACACCCTACAGTGTGGATGATCAGCTAGAATTCTTAAATTAATAAAACCTGGGTTCTCTAAAGATATTTATTTTGTAATCTCTATTACTTCCTCACTCTCCCTGTATTTCTTTCTCTTCCTTAGCCCCTGGTATTTCTCAATAGGCCAGCTTCCTTCCCACCCCCTGGCCCCATGGGAACACACTCTTGTTTGCTGTGTTCTATCGCTCCGTGATTTTTCTAGCTCTGTATTTTCAGGTTACATGATTACCTACAGGGAAGGTGGGGATGGAAATCCCCCTAGTTGCACTTTTCCGAGTGGCTCATTGCTGTGTATTCACACAACCCCAGAACCAATTATTTATGCTGCTCCTAACGATGATAATAATTTGGTAATAATGATAGGAGCAGTTACAATAATAACAATAATAATAATGACAAATTACAGCCCATTAGGCAGATGCGCATAGGGATGTGGATAATGGTTAGGAAGGCCTGTTTCCATGTGCTTCCAGGGAAATAACAAGAAGAGTTGAGCACCCATGTCTCGGGAGAGGGAAGGTTTGGATGGGGTCAGTACCCAGGATGCAGAGCACTGGCAAATGTCAGCTATTCAGAGAGTTCCCGTCCTGGTGGGGAGCAAGTTTGCTACAACAGTAACTGATACACAGGGACTCGCATGCTGACCCACTTTCTCCCATGATCTCCTAATTAGATCTTGTGGGATTTGGGAATGAGAGGCATAAGGATTTTTAATTGTCCTGCATCCTGGCCTTTATCTCGCTGCTGTGGCAACATGGGAAACGATCCATGTAGTGACTCAGAGACTCCCTGCCTCCTGTCTGGGGGAGGCTGCATGCCTTTAACTGCCCGAGTGCTGATGTACTGCAGTGCACCTGCATAAAAGAGCTGCTTCTAGGGAAAGAGTTGCATCTCAAATAGGTGAGAGTCCCAATGCTGGTAGTGACCTGGCATTGATGCAGTGTGATTCGTCCCCAAATGCTTTGCAAGCTACACACCTATGTACACAAACCTCTTCATTCAACTCTTAAAATGTGGCTGCTGCTGGGGAGGAATACAGCAGCTGCTCAGCAGCACACAACTCCATGGAGTTGTATCACAGGGGACTATAAAAGCCTCTGCGCGTAACAGTGCATCACTCCTCTGCAGTGCCCCATAGTTAATTGGACCACCCCATCACTGTGGCTCTGTGATATTGATTGTCCCAGTGACAGGCCCCTGTGACATATCACCCCAGCAGCAGGAAATAGCTGAACGGCTGCATCTCATCTGTTGACTGTATCATGATCAGTTAGTCATTCTTTTGATACTATGCCTCTATCCAAGCCATGGAATGTTGGCAGAAAGTCTTACAAAATGGGAAATATCTAAGACTCATCAACTCAGCTGTGGTGAAATTTCCCTTCACGAGTAATGGCCCGGTACAGGCTAGTAACATGGCATGAAAGCTCAGCTGCACCCTCCTGCCCCTCATACTAAACCTGAACTGCATGTGGTTCTTTCTGAATAGCACTTGTGGTGGCTTTTCCCAGTTTTAGAACAGAAACCCCACTTGGTAACATCTAGAGCAGTGAAATCAAAATGCTGTTCACAGTGCTGGCTTCTGTAGACGGATGACATGCAATTAATTATCATAGTATTATAACTGCCATCTGTTTGAAAAGTCCAGGTGCCTCTGTCTCCCCCTAATTGCCTTCTCTCCATGTGTGTTGGTGATCGGGGCTGTCACAGCCAGAATTGTTAGCTGGATCTCAGAATCTTTGAATCAACTAGGTGCTTTAGTTTCCCCACTGATCTTAACCAGAGTGACCATGAGAACATATCCAAGGACTCTCTATAATGGGCCAGACGGCTGGTCTGTCAAGTCGTGTTTTGTTTCCAGTAGTGCCAGTGCTGTTATGTCTTAATTACAACCCTTAAATCACGACACTTGGTACCTGATAGTGAGGTATGTAGCTGAACTGTATTGATCCGGTCTGCACTGCATGAGTATCCATACATCACTATTTAAACTCCCACACTCCTGCCTCCCTGTGCACTGGTTCAATGTGTGACCTGTTACCAATTATTTTGGGGAAGCCTGTTCTTTGGCTGGGTCTGAGGAAGGAATAGCCCTAGGACATTGAACTACCTGATGCACCAGAGGATGCCAAATAAGCCTGGCCAATTTTGCAATGCTGCCCATGTTCATATAGGTGGAATTGGTGGGGTTTAAGGAAATCCCTTCCTCTTTATCTAAATAAGAGGTGGGACTTACAAAGGGTGCAGATTGATATATTGATGGGCTAAATCATTGGTAATCCCTCTTAACTGATTTGAATGTGTCTGTTGGGATGCATTAGTGTTGGCTTGTTGAAGTGGTGGGATACAGCAGGGTGGCATGAACCTGAAGTCAGACGTGTCTTTCCTATCACACGAACTGCCCTTTTTTGTTTTCAAGCTTGGGTAGCTTAAAAAAAAACAGCTCAAAGGATTTTTTTTAAATGGTCTTCGCCCACGAAAACCATCAGTTCTGGCTGAATCCAACCATGGCCAATTTCAGCCTGAGAGGTAATTTTTCTGCAGATGTTGAAAGCATCTGAAATAGGGGGTTAGAATGAAAAGTGCTTCTTAAAGGGACTCTGTCAAGATAAAAATCACATTCAGTGCAGCGTGCGCAAGGAGAGCCAGGCTCACATCCTAACTCTGCCACTGGCTAGTAGCATGACTTTGAACATGTCACTTATGGCCTGATTTTGAGAGGGGCTGAGCACCTGTAGCTGACATGAAATTCAGCAGATGTTACAGGTCTTCAGCACCAGTAAAAAATCAGGCTGTTAAACTCTCTGTGACTTAGCTTCCCAGCCTAAAATGGGGGCTCTTCATCCTTAACCACATTTGTAGTGTGCTTTGAGATCCACTGATGAAAAGTGCTATGTGTGGGCACGGTATTTTTTTTGTTTTTGATAGTTGGTTTCACTTACTGGTTCTCATACACCAACCAATCCACTGCTTCTGAAATAAAACGATAATGAAAACATTTCTCATCAACGTGGGCTCTAAGGTATGGCAATTGACCCTTTCCCTTTAATGCCCTAATTCTGCAGTACCCAATATGGCACTGGCCTTCCCAAAGGCTCAGTGACCCACTTCATAGCACATTAAAATAGAAGTGCTGCTGCAGGTTAATTGCAATCCCTCCTATTAGTCTAGGAGATACTAAAATCTCTGTATTGCCCTCAGTATACCCATACAGCTTCCATTTATACTCCATATAGCCCCAGAGAGAGAGATTTATTTATTCATTCCTCTAGATTCATAGCTATAAATGTATATAAAAAAGTCCTTCTTCTGGTCCCTAGACATTTCAGACTTAATTAAAGGTACAAAGAGACCAGAGCTACAATCAACAGTTTTCCCAGCACCAGTAAACTATCTACCAGAGCTAACGCTGGCCCCACAGCTGCATTATAGAATGCACACATAGACCCTCAAGTATGGCCTTCTCAGCTGTATTATGCTAAGTAAGGTTGGACTTGGATGGGAGACCTATAGGGAAATCATAGATGCTGCAGGCTGAGACTGGTTCAGAGCCTAAGCATAGATTTAGGGGTCATTTTGCCATCTTTCAGATAATACGTAAAACTGAGGACCAGGTCATGCATAAACCCATGGCAATTTTGCAAGTGTTAAACCATGATATCCTGATCAGCTTCCATGTAGGATATTCTCCCTGCCTACATTCCCCCGGAAGTTTCATCAGTCCTTTAATTTCTATCCTAAGCCATAGTGCCGCTGAGTGGCTGCATTTGCCTAGCGTGTTTGTACAGACTGAGCACAACTCCGTGTCTCCACAGCTTTTGTTGTATGTCAGCCATAAGGTGCAGCTGACCTGCTTGTAGCTGGAGTAGACCTCAGAAGCTCAGCATGGGCCCCGATCATTCTTCTCCAGCAGTGCACACCGCAGTGCTGAGCAGCTGCTCCTCCCCCGAGAGCACCAGTGCTGGTTTCCCACCACTATATTTCAGCACTGGGATCCAAATTGTAGCTGAGTCCTGTGCGAGTGCACAGGACTTTGAGTGCCCCTTTTCCAGCTGGTACAGAGTGATCTGTAATTTGGTCCTGTGCTTTTAACTGTGTGCGGCTGACACAGAAACCAGCCAAAGCAAAAACCATTTCAGACGAGTGGCCAAGTGGGTGTCCTTAAATTCCCCTGGTCATGCTTCTGCAGTGCTGTGCACAAGAGATCAGCGAGTGCCTCAGCTCCTGGGCATAAGCTGGGAGAGAGAAGGGTGTAGATTCAGGCAGCTTTGACTTTTAGAGACTGATGAAAGTGTAGCTCATGAGGAGAAGGTGTTAGAGCTGTTTTCACCAGATGACTGACTGACAGACATTTGACTGGGTAAATATTTGGCTCTGATAAGTAGTATTTTTCCCTGTTTTATAATGGTGGAATTAGTTAATTTTTCACCCCCAGCATTAAAAAATGTGCACTTCTTTAACTGTTAGAGATTTTACTACTGGTGGAAAGTGTGAGATCAAGTGCCCTGGAGACAGAATGGCATCAGCAGTGCAAGTTTCTCAACACACTTCTCTCTGCCAAGGTAGGAGAGGGGACCTCAGTCTCTGGGCTTCTGCTGGGGGACATATGGTGATAACAGTAGTTATAAAGACGCCCTGTTCACTCTGAGCTGGATTGCCAACCCCCAGACTTATTTCACATAAGATGCTGAACAGCTCCCATCTGGGAATGATTTGAGCCATCGGTGTGAACTGGTTCTGTACCTGTGTCACAGAAAAGACACTCTGTATTCCATTAATTACCAATCCTCTGAGCCGTTCAGTCTCCAAAGATGCATTCTGTTATTACCCATTCTAACCTTGAATATGGTGCATAGCTTTGGTCACTCGAAAAGAGCATACAGAAGGGCAACAAACTGATTTAGAGTCATCATGCATGGAGAGATTCTTATAAGAGGAGAGATTTAAATAATTTAGTTCAGAGATAAGGTGATATGAGAGAGGTATAGAAAACAATGATATTAGAGAAGTCAGTCAGGTGCTCCTATTTTGTAATACAAGAACACAGGGACAGCCAATGATGTTTAAAAGGCAACAGATTTAAAGCTTTGAAAAGAAAATGCTTTTTTTTTTTTTTTTTTTTTTTTTTTTTTTTTTTTCACGATACATAATTACATTGTGGAACTCACTCTGAAGGGTTGGACTCCTTGGGAAGCCACGTGACGTGCTGAGATACCACTGAATCTACCTGTTCTGCCAGCATGGGCCCCCTTTAACCTATCTTGCTGAGCCAGGCTATTAAAGCCTTCTCTAACACACATACAGGCAGGGCCACACCAAGCTGCAGATCAGCAGATCTATCCATCTTTTCTTTGGTGTAAGTGTAGAATTCAACTCTTTTTGCCACAGTTCCTCCTACAGCCCAGGGTCTGTTCTGGTTTGGGAGAGTTCTAAACCGCTTTGTATTTCCTCTGCCTACTAGGCACTATGGCCCATGAGATGAGTTTTGTTCTTCCCTCAGGGTCTGATACTGGCTTTGTTTGTTCTCCCCCTGGGTTCACTTAAAATGGGGCTTCACCAACCTGTGAGTAATGCTGGTTTATCCTGTGACTTTGCCACAGTGAGTGTTCTTCCTTAATGCCCCAATTCAGCCAGGTACTTGTTAGCAGAAGCAGCAATCAAACAGAGTAGCACTAGAGCACCCAGCTGAGATCACAGCCCCATTGGGTAAGGTGCTGTACATACACATAGTAAGAGAGTCCCTGCCCCAAAAAGCTTGCAATCTAAATAGTCAAGATAGGTGTGGGAGGGGAAAGAGAAGCACAGAGAGATGATGCGTCTGATGTTACACAGCAGGTCAGTGGTAGGACCAGGGATAGAATCTAGGTCTCCTGATTTCTGACTTTAAGCTTGTGAGTAGTGTAGTGCTGTTGAATTCAATTGGACTAGTCATGTTTAAAGTTAGAATCATGCTTAGGAACCTTGTTAAATCAAGGCCTATGTTATTGCAGAATTGTTCTCTGTTACTTTTGTTTGTAACAGCTCTGGATTAATATTGATTTTACCCCTCTGTACAACGAGGTGTCTGAGACCTGGTGAATCTTCTTTGCTGGGATCTTTACTAAACACCTAGGGTTCTCACTTTGAGTTTTCCTTTGAGTTTTTGGGCTTTGTGTGAAATTCCATCGAAACTATAGTTCAAACCTGATTTTTGTGACAAAATGGCACAAAGACACACATTTTAAGAGAGCGCGGCTCAGGCTTCAATTGGCAGCATACTCTAGTAAATAGGGCAGTGGGCTGAGATGCTAGAGATGTGGGGTCTAGTCCCAGTTTTGCCACTGCCCTGTTGTATGACTTTAGCAAGTCACTTCACCTCTGTTGCCTTTCCTGCCCTTGGTCTGTCTTGTCTGCTTAAACAAGATTGTAAGCTCTTCAATGCAAGAACTGTGTGTGTGTGTGTGTGTTTGTACAGCACCTCACAAAATCTACTCCAGATTTTTGTTTCAGACCTGTAGGTGGTACAATAAAACAAATCGTAATAAACTGCTCAGGTTCATTCCAAATTAGAGCTGACAGAATAAAGTTGGTGGGGGAGGCAGGAGGACAGCACAGTATTCACACTTAAATGATTTGCTGATTGCCACAAAGAAGCGCTCAAATAATTTGGTGAGCAATATTTGGCTTTCGATGTAGCTTGCTGAACAGAGGAGGAAAAAACATTCACCACAGATCTACTCCACTGCTGACTGGAAAAAATGGTTGGATACATTACTCAGAATATTAATCAGCCAGTAATCAAAAGATTCAAGAACATCATAGACTCTTTCATGAACTAAGCTTGAATTTTGTGGTCTTATGGAAACCTGAGACCTGGCATATTTTGCACAGTTTGGGCTCTAACCAGGAGCATCTTGCATGGTTCTAGTACTTCCTGCTCTCAAAAGGTAGTTTGTGTTGGTTGATTAGTTAATGCTGATAAAGTGTTTTGAGGTCCTTAAATTAAAAATTCTGGAAAAACACCCAGTGTCTATGCTTTCCAGCACAGACTGATGACCCACTTTCTCTCCACACCCCATGCCCCAGCTCTTATTTTGTTTTGCTGCTTCTCTGCATTTGTAAATTACTTTGGTAATTTGGAAACCATCTTGGGAGAAAAGGTGTTATGGCTGCTGAAAAATAAAATAAAATCTCACGTCTTTAGCAGACGAGAACAGCTTGCACAGTGCACATTAACGTACAGCTGTGTGTTTGTTTGGCTGGGAAAGGGGGGTTGTTTTGTTTGACTATGGAGAGGTTTCACATGCTAAAAGTGTTTTGCAGTTGCAGCCACTTGAGGAAGGCGAGAAGGACACTTTTTCCTTCCCTGGCTTGGAAGCATCAGTAATTAGCGAGGCATTCTCTAACCAAGATCAAAGGGCAGGAAGAGATTCTGAAGACTGCAAAGGAAGGAGGATGCTTGGATGAACTCTGCTTTCTTTTTTTCCCCAAAAAGACTGATTACAACAGACAAGGAACAGCTGATGGGGGAGACAGTTCTCTGAAAAGATATATCTACCATCTTCATTCTTGTTTTCAAAGACAGGGGGAAGTGTCTCTCACCGCTTTAGGATGGAACAGCAGAATTTGGTTCAGAATCCAAGTGTAAACTTCCCAATTTATGGATTCATTCAGATCCAGACTTTTCTGGTTATGAACAGCCTGCTTTTCAAAGTTGCCCATTCAAATCATCTTTGAAAATTAGGCCATTAGGGCTCACGTCCAGTTTTTCCTACTGCAGAGTGCCATGTACATCGGGAGCACCACATAAATGATAGGAGGAGATTAAGATCTTTTTCCTCCCGCTTTATTTCTTTTCATTATATATTTTCTCTTTTATGCTACCTTGGAGATGGAGGCTCACGACATTAAATCTAATTTGAGCCTCATTTCCTTTTTTCTCTTTTTGTGGTCTTTGCTCAGCACTCACACTTCATTAAGAAGCTGGTGGTAAGTGTGATACCCGAAACTGGTGGCCAGTCTTATACCCATGCCCTGTATCATTTTATCATGTTGAGGCTTAAACTTTATAAATTCTAACAAAGTTCTCCATAGTGTGGGTTACTTCACAGTAGTCCATGTAAAGAGTGGGGTTTTAGAGCAGCTCACCTATAAGTCTCCTATTAACTATCTTCTACTTGGTATCAGGGGTGAAAGGAAGGGGAGCTGGGGAGAGCATAGGTCCTGGTCTGCTGCTAAAAGCAGAGGCAGGGGAGCTCCCCTTCCTTGGATAAGCAGCACTCCCATAGAGCTGCCTCTCCTTAGCTGGAGCAGTGAGAGCTTCTCCTGCTCTTTCAGTCTTCTTTAACTGCTGCATGGTAGAGTTAGAGAAGGTGGACCATGGAGCATTTATGTCTGTGGGATGAGGTCGGCACACACCAACATCACAATTTTAGCTTTTAGCTCTTGTCTTCACTAGAAGGTAACAGTGAGTTAGCACAAGACCTTGAGGAGTCATGATAACAAACAATGTGCTGATTCCAGGGCTAAGTCACGGATCAACATCATGTCAGCTATTTTTGAATATGTATTCTGCAATATTGAACACAATTTTCTTGTCTATAGTGACTGTAAAGTAGTGGGCAGCAGGCTATTAACTGGCATGACTCCTCAAGGTTGTCCTCTAACTAGTGGAGACTAGTCCTTAGTTTTGCTTTTACAGTAGGAGCTTAACTTGTAGATAGTGAAACACCATTTTGCATAGTGAGCCACGACATTCAGCTCTGCCCTGGGTGTTTGGATGGAGGGTTTTGGTTGAGCCCAGTGTAATCTTTAGCATCCAGATCCTCAGCTGGTCTAAATCACTATATTCTAATTACCGCCAGCGCAAGATCTGGCCCTAGATATTAAGGTATGATATGTATCTTCTGCACCTTCTAATCTCACATCAGAATCAGATCTGCTGTGATGCTATGAGAAGCTAACCATGGCTAGGTTGAATGGCAATCAGGGAAAACTTATACTACTTATTTATTAATAAAGGGTGGGGGGAATCTTTCAGGTGGTTTGGAACTATTAGTTTGTATGCTATTGCTCTGATTCATCAAAGCACTTAAGCACATCCTTATGTCTATCCTAATGTGAGCATACGTCCCATTTTGGCCGGGACAGTCTCTTTAAGCCCTATCCCAGTCGTCCCGACCTTTTTACCAATAATGGGGTGTGTAAGAACCTGCAGGGGGCAAGCGGTGATGCCAGCCCTGCGTGGGGGCAGGCAGGGCTCGGATGAGCAGCAATGCCAGCCCCAACCTAGCATGGAAGGTAGGCAGGGCTTGGGCAAGCAGCAATGCCTACCCTGCCGGGAAGGGGGGGAGAGGGGAGGTGGTTGGTGAGCCATTTTCCCTTTGGGAAATATGGTCACCCTAGTCTATCGCCATTCAGTAAAGCATACACTGACTTCAATGGGACATAAGCATGTACAGCCATTTGCTCTTATCTCCATAACCCCCTTTCCCCCACTCCACTTTTCTCTCCTATTGCTTGTAACTCTCACTTATGTTTTCTTTCAAAATGAGCCGTGATCTGCAAACACTTAGGTACATGAACAATGTTACATACGTGAGTTAGCCTCATTGAGCTCCATGGGATTGCATATACATGCCAGTAACTTCATGCAAATAAATATTTGCAGGTTGGAACCTTGGGGTATGTCTACACTACAAAATTAGGTCGATTTTATAGAAGTCGATTTTTAGAAACCGATTTTATACAGTCGATTGTGTATGTCCACACTAAGTGCATTAAGTCAGCCGAGTGCATCCTCACTACCATGGCTAGCATCGACTTACAGAGCAGAGTACTCTGGGTAGCTTTCCCACAGTCTCTGCTGCCCATTGGAATTCTGGGTTAAGCTCCCAATGCCTGATGAGACAAAAACATTGTCACGTATGGTTTTGGATACATGTCGTCAGGCCCCCTCCCTCCATGAAAGCAACAGCAGAGAATCATTTCGCGCCTTTTTTCCTGAGTTACTCGTGCAGACACCATACCACGACAAGCATTGAGCCCACTCAGCTCACCGTCACCATACGTCTCCTGGGTGCTGCTAGCAGACGTGGTACTGCATTGCTGCATGGCAGCAGCTCCTTGCCTTCGCAGCAGATGGTGCAGTAGGACTGATAGCCGTCGTACATCTCCTGGGTGTTCCTGGAAGACCTCAGTGAGGTCGATCAGGGGCACCTGGACAGACATGGCTATTCTCCTCTTAGAGCACCAAATGGGATCCAGAGACTCCAGATCATTCTCTTCTTTAAGTTTCATCTCATGGAGATTCAGTCCTGCCTGGAATATCATGCGAGCTGGAGGTTTCTGCCTCAGGCTGCTCTCCCAGCCAGCAGCACCGCATGGTCACACCTACCGCAGCCTACCCCTTGCTCCCATGGCTCATGAAGCCTGGACAGTAGTAAAGAGCAGTTCAACTATAGGCTGAGCAAGTGCAGAATGGTGGTAGAATGTGCTTTTGGACATTTAAAAGCTTGCTGGCGCTGTTGATGACTAGGTCAGACCTCAGTGGAACCAACATTCTCATTGTTATTGCTGCTTGCTGTGTGCTCCATAAAATCTGAGAGAGTAAGAGGGAGACGTTTATGGTGGGGTGGGAGGTTGAGGCAAATCACCTGGCGTCCGATTTTGAGCAGCCAGACACCAGGGTGATTAGAAGAGCACATCAAGGCAGGCTGCACATCAGAGAGGCTTTGAAAACCAGTTTCATGACTGGCCAGGCTTCAGTGCGACCATTGTGTGTGTTTCTCCTTGATGCAAACCCGCCCCCTTTGTTGATTTTAATTCCCTGTAAGCCAACCACCCTCCCACCTTTGAAATAAAGTAACTATTGTTTTGAAACCATGCATTCTTTCTTTGTTGATTTAAAAAAAATGAGATCATGGACAAAGTAGCCAGGGTGGGGTGGGGGAGGAGGAAGGACAAGGCCACATTGCTTATTGGAGCCACACTAAAAATCAAACTGTTTGAATGACAGCATTCTGTTGCTTGGGCCATCCTCTGAAGTGGAGTGGCTGGGTGCCTGGAGCCTCCCCCCCCCAACCCCCGCATTCTTGGGCATCTGGGTGAGGAGCTATGGGACATGTGGAGGAGGGTAGGTGGTTATGCAGTGGGGGTCTGTGCTCTTGTTGCCTTTCCTGCAGCTCCAACAGATACTTCATCATGTCAGTTTGCTCCCCTAACACATGCTTCATCATGTCCGTTTGCTCCCCCATTAGCCTCAGCATCGTGTCCTGCCTCCTCTCTTCATGCTCACTAAATTCTTTCCTGGCCTCTTCCACTGAATGCCTCCATGCATTAAGCTATGTCCTATCAGTGTGGGAGGACTGCATGAGCTCGGAAAACATGTCATCGCAAGTGCATTTTTTTTTTTTGCCTTCTAATCTGGGATAACCTCAGGGACAGAGATGATAGGCGGAGTGTAGAAACATTCCACGCTCTATGATTCTGGGGGGACTGCATGGTCACTTGTGCTGCTGAGTTTGCCACGCTGGCCAAACAGGAAATGAAATTCAAAAGTTCCTCGGGCTTTTCCTGTGTACCTGGCTAATGCATCTGAGTTCAAAGTGCTGTCCAGAGCGGTCACAATGAAGCACTCTGGGATAGCTCCTGGAGGCCAATACTGTCGATTTGCGTCTGCACTACCCAAAATTAGACTCAGCAAGGTCGATTTAATGCTACTCCCCACATCGGGGAGGAGTACAGAAGTTGATTTTAGGAGCCCTTTAGGTCGACGGAATGGGGTTGGTTGTGTGGCCGCAGTCATTTTTAAATTGACCTAACACGGCTAAATTCGACCTAACCCCGTAGTGTAAACCAGGGCTTAGATTGTAAGCTCTTTGAAGCAAGGACCATGTCATCCTGTGTGTCTGTACAGTGCCTAGCCCAATAGCTCTCGGATGTTGCAGGGGCCTAGGATGCTACTATAGTACAATTAATAAAGCTAATCTAAATCCAGGTTTGGATTCTTGATTTAGCCTAAATTTAGGGCTGTTCAAATCCATACATTTTGGCTCTAGGCTGTCTCTAATTTATAGTAAAACTGAAATGCAAGTCCCCTCTGGATTCAGTGGACTGCAATTGCAATTTAGTTTCTAGGAAGCCGGAGTGATTCTGTGAAAATAACTGGTATTTGCTTTACAATGGAAAAAAACCTCTTTGTTTCCTCCTTCTTTTATTCAAAAATGCATTTGATACACAGCAGCCTAGCACACTGGCACCTTATTGATGTGATCTAAAGCTGTCCTGCTTGAATACCATTCATGCTCCAGCTCAGATGCCGCAAAGTGCTTTTGTTAAGTAGGTTAGTCAGCCCGTAATCCAGTCGGGCTCCAAGCCCAAGGAGTAATTATTGACTGACTGACTCTCCAAGCCTGGTTAGACTGGGAAAAACTCCCAGGGTCAGTCAGTTATCTCTAAATCCCCTTTAGAAGCTCTTTTTAAATGTTCCTTGGCTGTAAATATTTTTTTAAAAGAGTATATAAAAATGGCATAATTGTGACAGATACAGTGAACACTAGCTGTAGAGGTTCCATGTCATTACTACTGATCAAATAAAAATGTTTAGATTTTCATCGGACATGTGGCATTATCAACATTAAATTTAACTCCTAACAAGTCCAGGTCTTCATCACAGACAATTTTTCTAGTGAATAGGATTCTATCTCTGTTTCTTGCTTTCTGCTTTCACCACGTTTGCTTTTGAGGACATTGCAGCAAAAGTGTAACCTGTTACTAGAGCCATACAAAGCTCCGTGGTTTGTTTCAGTTATATGTTTATATATTAGGCCATTTCCGCAGCTGGTCTAAATCTACGTAGCTCTACTAAAGGCCCATTCATTTAATCAACCCTAAAGGTGAAAGAAATATTTACAAGTAAAATTCAAAGGGCTTGTCATTTGAACATGTTCACTTTGTTGTTGCAAATTGCAAATTACAATTGTATTCAAGTTTTGTGAAGCTGTTGCAAAATGCTGGAGCTGAGAGGCAATGACTATAGTGAAAATGAGCCCCTTTTGGAATAGGATTGTTATCAGCACAAAAACTATGTACCTTTGTGACTTATCACAGGCAACAACCCATTTTTGTGAAATTTCACAAAAACATGATTATTTGTTATAGCTAAGCTTTTCAAAAGTGATAGTGATTATGGGAGCTTCAATTTTTGCATGCCCCCTTAAAGGAGCTTAATTTCCAAGAGGTGCTCAGACACCACTGTCTCAAAATCTGGTCTCTTTAAGGTATGCTAAGGTGGATACCCAAAACTGAGGTACCCAAAATCACTAGTCATTTCTGAAGATGTTTGTCTCTCCATATTACAGCAGTGCTCAAGGACCCCATTTGAGGGATCGGGATTGTTCTAGGTGCTATATAAATAATTAAACTGGTCTCTGCCCTCAAAGAGCTCAGAGTCTAGGTATATGGGTGTAAGTGTAAAGAACTTGCAGGAAAATTGATATTAAAAATTGGGAGGTTTTTCTTCTAGTTCACACACCCTAAATTTCACTCTTCTACTTCAAGTTGCAAATTAAAACCAATCCCCAAATTTAAGGTGAATCTTAAGTGAAACATTTAAGGATTTCTGGATTCTGCATTGAAATCATTCACCCACTGAGTTTTGCATGGCTTGTAAGATCAGACCTTTTATATCAAAGAGTAATGATAATGAAGACAGGGTATAATGAATGTAAGCATGAAACAAGGAGGGTTGACTCAGCCTATTTCCTAGTTGGACAAGTGTCCTTACTACACAGACACCATCATAATTGGCTGCCCTTTTTAGGAGCCTCAGGAGAGAGGCCAAGGAAAGTGACTATCCCTTTTCCCTTAGAGTTGATCCCTTCCAGGTCAGGTTTGAGGCATGGTGGCAGGGGAGTGTGAGACAAGCTCCCACAGTAGCTCACAGTTGCTGTATCTGCTCTGTGGTAGAGGACTTCATCCTTCAGAGCTGTCAATCCCACACTTTGTACTGAGGAGGCCTTGGTGACTGTGACCATGGAAAAAACCCATGAAGACAGGATGAAGGCAAGACTGGCTGCATGGGTGTACATAGGAACTAGGTAATATCCCTTTAAATATTTTTGGAGCCCTCTATTGCAGAAGCCATTCAAAATCCTGACAGAGCAGTGATGTACATAAGTAGCTAGGTCATGTATATTTATACACAGTTAATAAACAAAGTTATTTGAAATCCAGCTCTCCTAGTGTGATTTCCCCATATTCTTAGAGAGTAAGGCAACAACACATGGGAGCAAGAACAGAGAATCTCAGTCTGTGTGTTGCAAGCTGTCTCTTCTTCACATTCCATTGGGGGTGAGGTTCGCATGACCACCAACCAGTCTAGCTTTAGATTATTACAATTAAAGGTCGATGTAGCACTAGACCCAGATAGGAAAATCCCATGGAATTGAATAGGGATGGAACCAATAGGGTTCTATGGAAATGTAATAAAGTTCTATTAAAATGCTCATTAAAAATAAAGTGATCCTTTCTGTAGGTTTTGTTTCTCCATCCTATAGAATCATAAAGTTATAAAATTATAACATTATATAGAATTGTGGGGCTATAACTCTCTATTAAATTCAAAAGTCTTGTATAAAGGCTGTCATTTTCGATTAATTTCTGCAAGGCAATAAAGGAATGGTTTCCTATAGTCTAACATCAAGCCAGTTTCTGCTCTTATAATTCTATAGTAATTTCTGAAGTTTCTGAAGAGCCTATAAAGTGCGGGATTGACAGCCCTGAAGAGCTCAGTTGTGTTGCCTTTGAACAGATGGTGTCTGAAGGTCCCTGGACTGAGTTGCTATTCTGCTGAGACAGCATGGATTTTTTCAGAAGAAATGCATGCAATTTCCCCCCTTCATTAGGAGGAAGTCTTCTTTATTTCTGGCCCTGTAAGTTGCAATGAATTCTACCTAGAGGCAAATGAGTGCCTTCCTTTCCCAGCAGAAAAAGTTTAAGTATTGGATAAAGTCCCCTCATGGCAGGCATTCTCTGCATGCCATGGAATATAGGATTCACTTGACTAACCCAGTGAATTCAGCTGGAGTCCCAGAGTGCTATTTAGTATCATAGTTCAACTTTCTGCAGTGGGCCGCTTGAGCCAGTCAAAGCAGTTACCATGTCTTGGAAATGACAAAAGGTTTCATTGGTGACCTTCAAAATATAAACATCCGTGTGGGTAAATTGCTGCATGAGATGGTGGGATGCAATTAGACAGGGACAGGATGACGGCAGAGTGACCTTGGGTCACTGTTTCTAGCACAACCATTTGCAGAATAATTTGGATAGCAGTCAATTATTTTGTTATCCTTTTCCATTAAAAAAACCCAACAAAAATAACTGCCAGCGGGTCTTAAATGAAATACTAGAAAATATTCAGTATCTTTCTGCCAACATCTCTGACTACATTTGTCTGATAGTGATAAAGAGAGAGAGAAGGATAAAAGAATGCGGATGGTGCTAGGAAAAAAATGTATAGGATCTATGGAAGCAACCATTAACCCGATGCCATATTGATACAGGGTCTAATTCGGAGCCCACTGAAGTCTTTCCATTAACTTAAATGGTCTTTGGATCTAACCTCCTAATGAATAGTTCTCCTGCCATTATACAGAATAAATCTCTGTCCCTCTCTAAATGGCACAATAGAAAAGGGTACAATGAGGCTGCAGTCAGTGACTGCTGTGGGAATAGTATTGCTTGCTAAAGGATATCTGTCCTAGTAGTGTAGTGTCATGTTTTTTTTTTAAATCATATGAATCAGGGAAAAATATATTGATATGGTTTGATGCTGGTGGGAAAAATACAGTTAGTGATAAAATATTAGCTTTGGGCTATTTGCCATTATTGTATTTTTTCCTTGACTCTGTAGAATAATAACTATCAGTACTCTAAACTTGCATCTCTCCTCCAAGGAGGTTGTTTACATTGTAATATGGAAAAGTAAGCAATACAGTAATTCCTCTGTACCAGTGGACTTCCATCTGAAGATATGAAAATGCTCTAACGGTATTAATGAATGAAGCCTCACTGTGAATATCATTATCCACACTTTACTATTGAGGAAATTGAGACACAGAGTGGAGAAGAAAGCCTATGGCAGAATCTAGATTTTCCATCTCCCAGTCCTGTGCCTTAACTACAAGACTCCCTTTCCTCCCAGGTAATTCCCTCTGCAGTTACTCCACTGACTAGAGTAATTCTTCATGTCTCAGGGCATCATCTGATCACTAGCTGGAGACGGGATGAATTTGCCCCCATACCCATAGTATACAATTTCATGGTTAAGTCACACTATTATTAATTGTATTGGGGGGGCATCCAGGTTTGATCACTAACAGAGGCATAGTACTGTATTAAGTGAATTGTTCTGTTTTGTCAAATCTTATATCACCATAGTGAGGTGTGCATTTAATGCCTGATTCTGCACCACTGAAATCAATGAAGGCTTTGCCATTGACCTCAATTGGTACAGGACTGAGCTACTATTGCTGGTGAAAGGGTCTGGGCTGACAACCATGGGTGCTGGCCTTTTGTCTTTATTCATAGCTGGTACAGCACGGACAACAGTCTGAGCTTCTAACACTGCCCTGCAAACAGTGATGTGCCTCAGCTCTGATTTGAAAGGGGAGTTAATTTTCCATGGCCCGTTCAGCCCATGGCACCTCTTCTGAATTTGACAACAAAATTGCTTATTGCTGTCAATTGTGGGGTGGTTCAATTACTCTTGTCCACTGGAAACTGTACTCAATGCACATCGGCCACCAAACAGCCATAGAGGGTAGCTGCTTTCAGTCACTACTACCTTGGCTAGACTCACACTGATGACCGTGTGGTTAAAGCCTATATAACCATTATAGTCCCTATCTACAAATAGAACATATGCATAACAAAGCCTTTTTCCGCTATACTGGCTGTAACATTTGTGCAGTCAGAGATAGCAAAGTGCAATTCTTCCTGGTATGGAGAGCTTGTAATAATGGGTTTGGAAACGTGCTGTATTTTCTGTCTTAGAAAAATGTTCAAAGGCAATAACAATATGAGGCAATACCAATGTGACACCAAATGCAGCTGCATCTTGCTTGGCTTCTGAACTTGTCACACAGAACAAGACCAAGTAAAAAGCCATACTGGATTTTCTAATACGAAAGCCACAACAGTTGCTGACCTTGCACAGTATGTCTCATAAAACCAAAAAATTTTAATTTTAAAACAAAGATTTTGGTTTAGGCAGTGGACAGGGAGCCCACCAAGGGCAGAGGTAATTTCTCATTACAGCACTATTTTCGTACTTGAATCAGGCCCTTGATTACTCATAACCAAAACCCCTCATTGAAGAGTTCCATGTACAAAGGGACAGATTCTACCACCTTCACTCATGCTGAGTAGTACATCACTCGGCAAGTCGCTGCACTGAAATCGATGGGCCTGTTTGGGGAGTGACAGTGAGTTAGGGTATCAGGAACATCCAACTTGAAGAGGAAAAGTCAAAGGTTGATTTATTGGCTGTTGAAGAGAACTTCCAAAGCAATTACTGTGTCTGTCTGTGTATGGAAAAACAATGCAGCCTTGCATGTCTGGGAGAGAATTCATTACTGATAGATTTGTGCACATGTTCCTGTGAATAGATTTCAATTCATTTGCATGGTCTTTTACATGGGAGCAAGGTTCATTCATAGGTTTGGACCAGATAGAAACCTAACTGTGTGAATTCTTGAACTTTTCAATGATGTCAAAGTAATGGGGGAATGAAGAAGAATTGTCAATGGATGGGAAGAACCAAAGAAGAAAGACTCCATGGTCTCAGGAGGAAAGAAGAGCGGAGTTCAGAATCAGAAAGGAGGAACAGAAGTTCTAACAGGAAGAGTTAATACTGTATAAGGAAAGTGGGGAAGGGATAAACAGAAAAGATTTAAATACAAACAGAAAAACTCAAAGCAAGAGAGATAAAACAGGAAACAATCCGACAAAGCCACAAAAATCATAATAAGCAGGGATTAAAACTGAGCGCAATGTTGGAAAGTACAGCACTAAACAGGAAAGCACCCAAAGGAAGGATTTAGTTTACAGGCAAGATGAGTCGGAGTTAAAAAGAAGGGAAAAAAGCAACTCAAATGGAAAAGAACACAGGCCAGGGAGAAATGGGTACTTAATTTGCATTTTAATATAAACACAGAATTATAAAGAGTGAAATCAAAGCAAACAAGATTTCAAGCAAATAAGCTGTTAAGGCATGTGCCATGTTTTGCTTTTATATTGCATCCTTTTTTCTCTCACACACACACACACACCTCTCTTCATCTCACAAGCCACTCTTCTTCTGGATTTTTAACTATTTAGAGCCCTGCAAAGACTTAACTAGGTGAACGACCTTACTCATACAAGTTGTCCCAGCCCTCACCAGTAAATGAGTAACTTTAATCACATGGGGAGTTCTACTGAAGTCAAGATGATTACTCATGGCAAGGTTACTCACCTGTTTGGATGGCAGTTTCTTAGACTGTCACCTCTTCGGGGCAGGGCCCATGGGTGATATCTGTTAGTGGGGACTTTTTCAATCTTGCAGATGAAAGCTTAATAAGATTCAGGGGCTGGAAGTTGAAGTTAGACATTTTCACCTTGAAATAAGACATAGTTTCCTAGCAGTGAGGTTAATTAAACATCAGAACAGCTTATCGGTTCAGGGCAGTGGGGAACTCACCATTGTTTGGAGTCTTTAAAACCTGATTAGATGTTTTTTCTAAAAGACAAACTTTAATCCATCTTCTGCACCTTTGCATACAGGAAGTCAGACTATATGATCATGGAAGTTCCTTCTGGCCCTAGAGTCTATGTATCTACCAGTCTGTGAAATCCTGGCCCAAGTGAAGTCAGTGGAAATTTTGTCATTTGTTCAGTGGGACCAGGCTTTCACTACTTGTCTTGCTATATCTCTGCAAAGTGTTCAGCTCAATGTGGGTGCTATATCAACACTCTAGACTATTTCCTCTTTCTGCCCAAAGGTAGTTTGAAGCATAAAGAGCCCCTAGATCATGTACCCTAAGCCTGAAGATTGTGGATGCCATGTTGTTACTTCCCTCATAAAGGTCTGTCTTGTCCAGGAAAAAAAAATTCTACCCTCTGGGCCTAGGTCCAAAGGACATTGATTGAATGCCAGTGAATACCAGGGAGACAAGACTATGACGAGGCCTTCTACATGCAATATAAAATCAGCCTATCCCTGTGTACTGATTCCTCCCACATCTTCAGTTTGCTGGACATAATACACCCAATTATCTGTTCCAGGTGGATCCCTGTGCCATGAGCATGGCATGAGACTTTATTCCTGATCCCACACTAGATATGAAAGAGGTTCTTTCCCATGAGGAGGAAAATTCCCTTCCACTGATTAGACACTGAGGCAGATCACAGCCAGCACCTAGCAATCATTCCTCATGGGAAAATAGAGAAATATTGCCTAGACAAACTTACTATAGGATTGGTGCACAACTTGTTGGAAAAGCATACTCAGAGAGTAGTTATCAATGGTTCACAAAAGCTCAGTGGTTTGAGCATTGGCCTGCTAAACCCAGGGTTATGAGTTCAATCCTTGAGGGGGCCATTTAGGGATCTGGGGCAAAAATTGGGGATTGGTCCTGCTTTGAGCAGGGGGTTGGACTAGATGATCTCCTGAGGTCCCTTCCAACCTTGATATTTTATTCTATTTATTCTAAGTTGGAAGGACATATAGTGTGGAGGCCTGCTGGGATCTGTCCTAGGTCCAGTTCTATTCAATATCTTCACAAATGGTTTGGATAATGTCATAGAGAGTACACTTATAAAGTTTGCAGATGATACCAAACTGGGATGCAAGTGCTTTGGAGGACAGGATTGGAAGTCAAAATGATCATGACAAACTGGAGAAATGGCCTCAAATAAATAGGATGAAATTCAATAAGAACAAACACAAAGTACTACATTTAGGAAAGAATAATCAATTTGCACAAATACAAAATGGCAAATGACTGCGTTGGAAGGAGGACTGCAGAAAAAGATGTGTGAGGGTTATAGTAGATCACAAACCAACTATGAGTCAACAATGTAATACAGTTGTAATACAGTTACAAAAGAAGCAAACCTCATTCTGGGATGTATTTTCAGGCATGATATGAGAAGTAGTTCTTCCACTCTACTTAGCATTGATAAGGCCTCAACTGGAGTACTAATTCTAGGCACCACACTTCAGGAAAGATGTGGACAAACTGGAGAAAGACCAGGGAGAGCAACAAAAATGTTTAAAGTTGTAGAAAACATGACCTACAAGGAAAGATTGAAAATACTGGCTTTATTTAGTCTGGAGAAGAGAACACTGAGAGGGGACATGGGAACAGTCTTGAAGTACATAAAAGGTTGTTATAAAAAGGTGGGTGCTAAATTGTTCTTAACCACGAAAGACAGGACCAGAAGTAATGGGCTTAAATTGCAGCAAGGGAGATTTAGGTTAGACATTAGGGAAAACTTCCTAACTGTCAGGGTAATCAAACACTGGAACAAATTACCTAGGGAGGTTGTGTAATCTCCATCATTGGAGGTTTTTAAGAACAGGTTAGACAAATACCTGTCAGGGATGATCTAAATAATACTTAGGCCTGCTTCAGTGCAAGGGACTGGACTAGATGACCTATTGATGTTCCTTCCAGTCCAACATTTCTATGATTCCGTCTCACCCTGCCAGGCCATCCATCTTTTTCAGATAAACTGATGTTACCTCAAAACAAGCAAACAAACAAAGCAGATATTAAAACTAATAAGGAATAATATAACTGATCTAGTGACAGGCAATGGTAAAGGCTTGTGTTTGACAAAGTTGTAATAACACTGCTGATAAAAGGGAAGCTGCAGTTTAGCATAGACTTCTCAAACACTACAAATTACACAACAAGGGGGAAAAACCAGAGCAGAATTAATCACTACCTGGAAAACAATTTCACTGTAGACTAAACAGAGGAGATAAAAAAGCAAATGTTTGTGTGGGTCAGTTAGTAACCCAGGCCTTGATTATTTTTTTTAAAAGTCAATTAACTTTAACTGTGACTGAAATTCACTCTATAAATAAACTTTTTTCAGGGTGTGGGAGAGTTTGAACTATGTACAGATTGGGGGATGATGCCTTCTGATTATAATGTATAAGGTAATGCTCTAGCTTGCTGTAATGGTATCAGGGATGCATACAATGTGGATGCATTTTAGTGAGCTAGAGGAAAGGACGGATAACAGGAGTATATCAGTCGAGGGAGTGAATGGGAGAGTATATCAGTGACTTGCAGACAAGGCTGTAACATAAAGGAACCGAATGTCTACATAGACATTTAAAATAAATAAAATATATTCACTGATTCTCTGTAGGACTGATCAGGTACACTTATTTGACAGGGTGGTTTATCCTGTCTCAAGCTCACCTGGCGTGTAGAAGGCACAAAGCCAATGAAGAAGCTTTGTGGATTTCAAGTTCATGGATGGTGAATGGCTTTGGGGCTGTTCTCCATGCATGGAGAAATCACTTTTTAATAGCTTTAGCAGGCTTTAACCTCAGCCATTCAATTAGATAGCATAGTCCAGTGGATGAGGCACTAGGCTGGGCATTCAGAGAAACAGGTTCTGTTCTTGATCAGGTGGTCCGATTGCTAGGCTAGAAAAGCCTAAGTTCAATTCCATGCTCTGCCACTGACATACTGTATGACCTTAAGCAAATCATTTAGTCTGGCTATCTGCTTCAGTTCCCCCATCTGTAAAATAGGGGCACTATTACAGCTCTACTTCACAGGGATGTTGTGGGATACTCAAGTACTATGGTGATGGTGTCCATATATGTAAGGCTTTGATGGATTCAGCTGTATTATCTTGTGTGAGTCACTGGTTCCCTGTGTGTCTCAGCTTCTCCATTAAAAGTACTGTATTAGAGTTCAGTAATCACTACTATTTAGCACATTTTTCTTCTTCAACATTTAGAATGGATGGTTACCAGGAGAAGAAACCCAACACTAATCACTGATGTGCATTCTCCCATGCTGCCTTCTATGATGATAGAGTGACTCAGTAGAAAAAAAGAACTGAAGTCAGCAGAGGCTTTGCTTTGAAGGGATAATGTTTTTAACCAGAAATTCAGAGCTGACCCTAGGGGCAGTTGTGGAAGTCTCATTACTTGGGTAGTTTGCAACCAGACTGGATACAGCCCTAAACATTGCACTGTGTGAGGAACAATCCTACACAGACTTCTAGGTTTGGGACTGCTCTTCCAAAAAAGGCAGGGGGACTCAGAAAAGCAATGGCAGAGGCTGGCAGCAGCAGCAACCATTAAAACATGTAAGGCATTTAAATTCAAGTAACTTAAAAATAACCCTTTGCACATCTTCCATCCAAAGATCTCAAAGTGCATCCTTATCATTAATTAAGGTTTGCATCACCTCTATAAATCAGGTATTGCTTGTTTTCCAGATTGGAAAACAAAGACAGAAAGAGGGGAAAGTGTTACTTAAGCCTGGTCTACATCGTTTTTGTATTAGTATAACTGTGTCAGTTAGTTTTCAGAGTAGCAGCCGTGTTAGTCTGTATTCGCAATAAGAAAAGGAATACTTGTGGCACCTTAGAGACTAACAAATTTATTTGAGCATAAGAAGTATCCGATGAAGTGAGCTGTAGCTCACGAAAGCTTATGCTCAAATAAATTTGTTAGTCTCTAAGGTGCCACAAGTACTCCTTGTGTCAGTTAGGAGTGTGATTTTTTTTAAACTGAAATGGTTATACCAGTACAACCCCTAATGTGGACTCAGTTGTACTGGTATAAAGGTGCCTTGCATCAGTATAACTTATTCCCCTTCCCTTACTAAATGAGCTATACTGATATAAGGACATGTCTACACTGGCAGTGTTTTACTGGTAAAGCTATATCAATGTACTGTACCAGCAATGATGCTCCTAGTGTGAACTCAGCTTATACCAGCAAAGCTGTGCTTTTACCAGTATAGTCTATTCCATCCCCAATAAAAGTGCAGTCTTGCCAGTATAACTGTGTCTACATTAGGGGCTTTTGCCTCCACAGCTATGTCAATCAGGGATCACACCTTTTTACACCCCTGATGAAGGCTATGTCTACACTAGCACTTTTGTCGGTATAACTTACGTAGCTCAAGAGTGTGAAAAAACACCCCTCTGAGCGACATAAGTTGCACAGACAGACACGTGCGTGTGAACAGTGCTATGTCAGCAGGAGAACTGCCCCTGCCAACACAGATACTACTGCTTGTAGGAGGTGATTTAATTATGTGAATGGGAGAGCTCTCTCTCATCAACATAGAGTGGCTACACGAGCGATCTTACAACAGAACAAGCAGCATCAGTACAGTTGTGCTGCTGTAAGTTTGCTAGTGTAGAGTTGGCCTGAGATAGCTATGCCAGCAGCAGTCTGTAATGTAGACATGGCTTAAGGCACCTTTATACTAATATAAAAGCATCCACACTAGGGGGATTGTACCGATATAACTGTACTGGTATAGTGAAAGTGGTACAGTATTTGTGAGTTGACAAGTCTTACATGACCCTCATCACCATAGCATCAGAGCACCTTCGTCCAAAGGTACCAAATGAGTCAGTGACAGACGGTACATCTACACAGCAGCTGGAAGGATGCTTCCTGGCACGGGTAGATAGACACATGCTAGCTTTACTCAAGCTTCTGTGCTAAAAATAGCAGTGTGGCCACAGCAGCAGCTCAGAGTAGTTGCTTGAGTACAATCCCTCCTGATCCCTTGGGGACATTCATGAGTGGCTACTCTGAGCCACTGCCCATGACACCATGCCCATGATGCTAATTTTAGCATGTTAGCTTGATCAGAGCTAGAACATGTTGGTCTACCCATGCTGGGAAACACCCACCCAGTTGTTACACAGACATTCACAGAAACAGGAAAAGAATCCCAGAGTCCTGACCCCCAGGCCTTAGCTCTGCCCAATAGATACCCAGATTTCACCACTTCTCACACTTGCAAGTGGAGGAGTATATAAATTAAACCTACAATAAATATCCTGAATTGTTGGAATTAATCCACATGAGGTAGAGGTATCCTTCGTAGAAGCGTAACCAGGGGAGAGTAACGGTGGTACCGGGACTACCTCTTGCAACTGTGAATAAATTCTGTGCTGCCTGCAGAATTACAGTATATTCTGTGTCTGTGCATTGGGCTGGTATTTTACATTGCACATGCATATAAAATATTTTCTGTCTTTGCATTAAACTTCTGATGGGTTCTGACCAGCCTTAAGTTTCTCCTCCAGGGGCTAGACAGACACGTCAGTTTCATTCGTCCTGTCCTGTGAATAACAGAGCCTGCAAGAGGCTGTTCATCATTTTAATGGGATCCTCAGATTCAGATGTTAGGCGCCTCTAATTTATCGGTGCTTTAGGATGAAATCATTACCAAGTGCCTCTGACGGGGTATGTGAGGTCCTTTAATGTAACACTTGGAACTTTTGATTAATCATCAGCCTGGTAGTGTTTTTAAAACCTGAGGTTTTCTTTTCATTCCAGGCTCTGCTGAATAAATGCATCATCTTCCCCTTTTGTGTCCTGTTGTTGGCACATTGGTCAAACCTTTCCTTTCTGTGCATGTCACAAATACTGCTAGTTTGTCCTTGGAGACTTCTAGCCCTACCCCATTTCCCAAGGGAAGTTCTCTTGTGAGCTCTTGACAGGATTTAAAAAGTCTTTCTTGTATTCACTTTAAGACTGATTCTGTCTCCAGAGTAAGGCTGAGCTGTTTTTCAAAAAAGAAACTTCCATCCTTCTCGGTGGGGTGACACATTATCTACAGGACCTTGGTTTCTGTTTGTGATGGTTGCATTAGGTGCCCATTGCCTCAGTACCTGCACCACCATAGGCTATGATCTTTTCATCTTTACTAACCTAATAGAGTGTCAGATGTGATCAGTACTTGGATGGGATACCTCCAAAGAAAACCCAGCTGGTGTTGGTTATTCAGTAGGTGGCGTTCACTCGTCCTTCGTAGTGAGTAGCAATCTAGTTCTCCAGAATGGTACTCTGCGTTGATGGAAATGACACCTTCCAGATAATACATGAATCTGATGCTGTGACCCCTTGTAGTCATTAATAATTGTGTGACACTTTTTGCAAGTGTAGGAGTGATAATTCTAGTTTCCCCTGGCATTTCTTGCTCTGTGCTGTTGTAAGGTGTTGCTCTGCTCTATTAAACAGATGCGACATTTCACCATGTTGTTAAAAGATTTCAGGCTATTTACTCCATGCAGAGATGGAAGGAGAGAGAAAGAGATAGAAACATTATCTATGGTTATAACATAGGGCTTAAAATTAGGAGATCTGTATTCCCTTTCTGTGTCTGCCACAGGCTTGCTTTGTAACCCACAATAACATCAGATGGCTGATTAACCACGTTTTTTACCTGTTTTAATCTTTCATTTTAGGTGTTTGGTAGCCATAGTGGTCTACTATCATGTTGTGAGAAAAAGCTAAATTTAGCTCACTGTTACCTAGGAACAAGAGAATGCCATAGTAGATCAGATCAATATCCTGTCTCTGACAGCAGTGAGTATTAGGTACTTCAAAGGAAATTGCAAGAATTTGCCCCTACTGTGGGCAATTCTAGAATAACCTGCATTTAGGGGACATCCTTTCCTGTCCTCCAGTATCAATTGGTTTATGACCTAAAGCATGAAGGTTTACATCCAGCCATTAGTCTATTGACTTAAATGGAGTTGTGCCTATTTACACCACATGCAAATTTGGCCCAGTGCATCTAACATCCCATCCATCTGTTAAAACTTCATACTCACCAATTTAGTTACCAAGGACCATAGTAATCAAACAACACATATAATCTTCCTGGGCTGGAAATACAGTGAATGTGCTTTATTGGCCTAACCTTGTTGTTGAAAGAGTTCTGTCCATTTACCTATGAATAATTCAGCTTGAAAGTAAGATTTATCAGAGGGCAGTGTTGAAGATGCTCCAGTTAAGGGTCTGCCAGTGTTTTCCATTATAAATCCCCTGTATTCAGATGTTTTATCACTCAGCTATTTTAAAAATTGCTGTATGCTGCAACTCAGCAGACAAGGTCTCAGCAGCTGAGAGGAAAGCTATTGCTTTTTATAAAATTAGAAAAGCCTGTTCCATTATTTTTAGGTTACAAGAGTTCAACAAAATAAGAAGTTACTCATGGGGGGGACACAGGTGCTTTTGTGTGCCTTTCTATTAAAAAAAGTCCTTCTACTTTATTAAAAAAAGAAAAGAAAAA
Organism: Dermochelys coriacea; assembly: GCF_009764565.3. Lineage (NCBI taxonomy): Eukaryota > Metazoa > Chordata > Testudines > Dermochelyidae > Dermochelys > Dermochelys coriacea. The sequence goes on from NC_050089.1 coordinate 9,680,182, forward strand.
TAATTCCATAGGATAAACTTATATCAAGGGGAAATTTAGGTAGCAGAGCTAAACATTTGAAAGGCAAGGAATGCCAGTGCTAAGGTCCTGCTAACTCAGAGTGTGTCTGTGTCACAGTCAGAGATATTCTGTCTGAATATTCTGATATTCTGGCTGAGATATTCCTGGTGAATTTAGGATGAAATTCACCCCTGTACAGAGGGTTTGCACTAGGCCTTGGTACCATTTAAGTAATCTCTGCACTCCCCTAATCCCATCCTAACCCAGAGCTGAGCTAGTTCTCCAGAGCAATTTAGATGAGCACTTCATGCCCTGCTTCCCGCAGCTCAAAGGAGCTGTTCCAGCAGCTGGGAATCACTGGGGTGCTCCTGTCACACTCCTTTTCCCTATCCACACCCCCTATGGTGGGTACTGGGGGATGAGTTCATAAACCATCATTAAACCACCCGAAGGGAGCCAGCGTTTGGTCTGCTTTGCACCAACTACAGAGCATCACAAAGGACTGGGGCTTTGGGAACCAATACAGAGAAAGGGTAAGTATCTTGAGCAAAGTCACAAAGTACAAACTCGTTTTCTTTTGCCTGGCTTGTGGTAAAGCAACAGAACCCCATGATATGCTGATGTTCCAAAGCGCCAGCTTTGTGGCTGGTTTTGTCCTAGGCTGGGATGCATGCACCAGGCAGTGGAGCTGTAGCTGGCCCTGTTTATTACTCAGCATGCCCTTAAATATTTCTCATGGTCTTTCTGCCAAGCCCATTCTACATTTATCCTCGTTCCTCTCACTAATTCCATCGTCAGGTTGATTCAGCTGCTGAGCACTGGCCTAAATTCCTTTGGGTTCATTTCCAGAAGAGTCAGCTCTGATTCATTGAGTTTACAATCCCATCATTCTACTGAAGCACTAAGCAGTAGCAGTAAGTCAACATCCCTGAATACATTTTCATCTATTTATTTACTTTTGAGCAATGCAAAAAACACATTTATTAATTCCTTTCCTTATCCCCCGCAGGCCATGTTTAATATTGCAGCAATGGACTCTTCAGAAGAGAACATGAGCTCTGGTGTGATTTCAAATCTGCTTTTGAACAAATCCACATGCAATGCTAATCGAGCTCCAGAGCTGCCTCTGCTGGATGGCACAGCAGAAAGTGAAAGAGCTGACGGGCAAGTAAGAGCAAAAGGGAACTGGCCTTTCCAATCCATTTCTCCACTAGGAGAAGGCACAGAAACACAAGGTTCCAGAGAATCTCTCGCCAGAGTATAATGTTCATTAATCGCAATGTAATTACATAATCACTTAAGCAAATGCTGCTTGAATCCTCTCAGTGCACTGATATTTAGAGGGTGCCGATGAGATGCCAATGCAAATATATTCAACTCGGTTACATGCATTCTGATTCTGTGGAAGCATGGCCCGCTCCATCACAATGTCAGCGGGCAGTCATAGAATAAATTCCACTCCTAGTTACTTTCTGCTGAGAGTCTTGACTACTGGGAAGCCCAGTGGGAAGGTGCATATGTTTGTGATTTTGGGTGTGATGGGAGACAGCACTGTCTACATGATAGGGCACAGGGCTAGTAGCCAGAAGTAGAGCTGGTCAAAAACTGATTTTATTTTCCAAAAAAAATTGAAGAAAACAAACACTGAATGTTTTGGTTTTCAATTCTTTTGTCAAAACCTTCAAAAAATTGCTACAAAATTTTCTGTCTGGTCAAAAGCCATTTTTCATCAGAAAAAAGTTGAAATAATTTTTTTTGACAAGCTCGTCTTGTCAGGTCTGAGCTCTGTTTCCAGTTTTGCTGCTAATTTGAGTTGTAAACTTGAATAGGTCACTTGACTTTTCTGTTCTGTGGTTTTCCCTATCTATAAAATGGGTGTTATAATATTTACCTGCTTTAATACCCTCTGATGACAGGATCAATATAATGTAATGTTCTAGTCCCAACCCTGCCATTTGCCGGTTGTGTGATTTTTATTTTTTGGGTCAAGTTACTTCAGTCCTCTCACCTTTATTTTCCCTTCCATCCTTTATTCATCTTGTCTACATAAATTCTAAGCTATTTGGTGCAGTGACTGACTCTTGCTATTTGTATATTGTAGCCCAGTTAGGTTGGGTCCTCTAGGTGCTACTTTAGTACTCATAATAATAATAAACTGTTATTATTTATAATAACTTATCTGTAGCCTTTTTACATGGGAGCTGGTATTTATTTAATTTCAGTAGCTCTTTACACATGCAAAGCATCTATCATGCCATGCCTCAGGCAACTTCAGTGATTCCACCATTGCTTTTCAAGGTCCAGTTTAAAATAGCCATCTTTGATGTTGAAACCCTGCATGGACTTGCTGTAGCTGTCTCACATACCTTGTGTGAAATCATGGCGCTGCTGAAGTCAATGAGAGTTTTGCCATGGACTTCAAAGGAGCTAGGATTTCACCCCTTGTGTTTTTCTGCCCACCTCCCTGCTCATTCTGCTTAACCTGGACTGGCTTTCTCACTTCATCTGTCCTCAGCCATACTGCTTTGGTTACCACTGCAGCTTGCTGTCTCTGGTAGGGGCTTTCTCTAGTTCTCTGCCTCATCAGCGCTCCATCTCAGTTCAAGTCCCATCTGAAAACATCACTCTTGTATATACCCTTTAATTTCTCTCTCCTCCTGCAATTACTAATGTCTGTAAATCCATCATTTAATTCTGTAACCTGGTTAGGGATAGAATTTAGCATGCAGATGACTGTTCAGAATAAAATTACACTTGTAATTCATTTCACTACTGCAGTTTTTCACAGAAAAGAAGGAACTTTCATATCTTTGGGAGAGAAGGCTGAGTTTTAAATGCGTGGGTTCACACATTGGCTGAGGTGGTGCCTGCGTATATTTAACAAGTCAGGGAGTTGGCCTTTCTTTGAACATCATAGTTCTTGCTTCTAGCATCAAACTTGCTCTGATGCTGTATAATGTTAAAACAGTAGCTGTACTGCTGTACTGTCTGTGGCTTCTAGAGTGGAAGGTGTTTTTTTGTTTTTTTTGGCGGGGGGGATTGGCTATAGACGTGTCCCCTCTTGCTTCTGAGGTGTTGACAAATCTTTCGAATTCATGAATGATAAGCATAACACTAACCCATAAACTGATATGAAACATGCAAATGCTTTATATGTGGCATCAGCAGGGATTGGCAAGCAGGCTCTCTTTTGGAAAATGTCTATGCTGCAATCCAAGGTGTGATTGTGACACAGGTAGACACACCCATGCTAGCTTTGCTTGCTGTAGCATGGCTAAAAATAGTAGCGTAAATGCAGCAGCACTGATATCAGTGTGGCTACAAATGCAATACATTCCCAGGGTCCCTGGTGTATTTATACAGCCAGTGCTAAAGCCCTGGCAGCTGCACTGCTATTTATAGCCATGCTAGTGTGAATAAAGCTAGTGCAGGTATGTCCACCCGTGCTACAATCACACCTTGGGTTTCAGTGTAGACATACCTTTGTTGCTTCCCTGGATGATGTGTCTGTGTCTGTGTGTGCGTGGGAGAGGAGATGCAGCATTGACTTTGCAGCTCTGAAGGTGGAATTTTAATATATTAACCCACAGCCTTCCAAGCACCACTGCATAATAATGATGAAAACAGGAAGAAAGGAGAAAGAGAAGCAGATGAGAGGAGACACTATTCCTGATCAATCTGTGTAGCTGTTCTTTTATAAGCCAAAGTGCTCGTTTTTCATTGAAATTTAATTGCCGTTTACATATATAAATCCGGAACATTTTACTCTTTACCTGCCTATTGGGTCTAACACATACCAATTTATAAATGGACAGATTATGGTTTATATTGGGATAAGAGAAGAGTATTGAGGGTACATGACTGCCCTGCAGAACTGGGGGATCCCAGGCAGTGAAGAGTGTGTAATTAATCCATAGCCATATATCATACCAACAGACACTGTGTAAACTCGAATATAGTGACATATGGACTGGAGAATGTGCAAATCGCATTAAAAGTCATTAAAGGAAGTTGGATGCTTCTCTCCTTTAGGCTCCTTTGAAATTTCCAATTCTATAACTCAGAACATTCTCCTCCAAAATCACAGACCTCTCCTCTTGTCTAAAGGGGGAATCTCTGTTAGCTTTCACTAGTATTAGAGCTTATACATAGGACAGCATGAAATATTTGCAACAAGTGTGACTTTTGTCATATTTCATTTTGATTTGAGAATGGGCCCATTGTGTTTACAAGTTCCCCACCCCCTTGCTTTTCTCAAAAATGGCTCCATTCCAGTTGAAATGTAGCTACTGTTATTTGTATGGTTTTCATTCAGAAAATGGCCATTTTGCCAAATATCATGGTCAAGCAAAATTTGAGGGGCATAGAATTGCCTGGAACGAAATGGTGGTTAAGTTCAATATGAACTGTTGTATTTTATTCTAGTACTACATGGCTCTCCTGACATCAGTGGTGAGCAACAACCACTGGAGGGCATCATGGTCACTTGGTGAAATCTGATTCTAAAATGGGCACAGCAATTAATGAATTATCAGTAACATTTATTGAAGAGAAGAGTTTCTTCTTGTCATAATCAAGGAGTACCTGGTCTTCCTGTTATCTGGCCACTGCCCATGTATTTTGTGTCCGGGGCTGGCCAAAATAGTTTAAGAATAAGCATGAACCTTCCCAAACTGTGTTCAAGTCTGCTAAACCAACATCCAGATGTCAAGTGTTCTTTAAAGAAGACAGAAGACTGCCTACTAAGGGCCTAATCCAAAGCCTATTGAAATCAATAGACTCCCATTGACTTTAATGAGTTTTGGGTCAACCCCATTCCCAGAGCATAAGCAGGAGGTCTAGATCAGATTATCTCTGCAGCCAACCAGAAAAATGTTGAAGGTCTGAAGCCCATCTCCAGAATGCCGGAGGCCATCAGGGCTGAGCAGTTTAGTAGAGCCAGCTAAGAAAAGAACAGCATTCTTAGAGCTCAGGAAGAAGAGTATGAGTTCACCAGTGTTGTGGGATGGTCTAGAGTGCTGCAAAAGGGCTCTTTCTAGTCCTAACTATTCAACTGTTCTATATCCTATAGAAATAAATATACTGGTAGTTGCCAGGTTCCATAGGCTTGTAACTGGGTAGTGAATAGACCTCTCTATTCACTCCTGTGGAGTCTTCCTAACCTTTGGACTTACACTTTCTGTACATCACTTTCCTTTATAATTCAATCTGTGTCTATTTATTTCTTGTCAGGAGAAGCTGAAATGGCAGCTGCCTGTATTTTCTTTATATCCAGCAATTCAGAGTTGGGACTGACTCTTCAAGTAAACTGTTTTGTGATCTTTCACATGAAGGTTGCTATTGCTTTATGAAAATAAATCATGGTGTCCTGGAATGAGTCTCAGGTTATCGTGTTCTCACAGCAGTTTGTTTCTTTAGCATTACTCTTCAAGTGAAGTACACTGCACCTGATTCTCCTCTCACATTAGGAATAACTCTGGTGAAGTCAGTGGAGATAGAACAGTGTAAGACTGGTGCAAGTGAGATAGGAATCAGTGTGCTGAATGGGTTAGAGCCCATGACTGAGGAGTCCAGATGATTGGGTTCTATTCTGCCCTTGCCAGCTCACTGTGTGACCTCTGGCAAGTGACTCAACCCTCTCTGTGCCTACATTTAATTTGGAACAGTTGTTTGTGAAGGTGGAAATGCATCCCGTGCAGAGGGTTAGCACTTATGGCCCACATAAACCCTCAAAGTAGGGCTGACATGCTATGTTAGCCTTAAGCTGGCCCGCTCCACAGAGGTGAAATTCTCACTCAAGAATACCACATATAAATCTGAGAATACACAGTTTGCCAGTGAACAGAAAAATAAGGTGAAATTAATCAAACTGTTCACTAGTCTAAGTCCTGCTCCTCTGATTCTTCCATCTTCCAGAGCTTGCTGAAGTACAAGGTGCTTGTAGGTTGGTAGCTGGAAGAGAATCCGCAGCAACAAAGTTGGCCTGGTGCCTCACTTTACAATGTGTTAATTAAGTTTTAATTGGCAATTCTTGTCTGTAATATAAGCTAATTGCAGAAAATCCCAGGAATTGTTTGTAAAATAGAAGGAAATGGATGCATCTGAGTTCTACTGGAAGAGTTTAATTAAAGACTTTATAAAGTGCAACAGATGGCACCTTGTTAGCTAGTGAGATGGGCTTAGGGTCCTTTGCTGGAATTTCATTGTGGAGGAGAATGCTTCTGCATCTGGCTGATTAAACCCGATCTCCTACACATTTTGAGGCATAGTTCCATTCAGTGGTTTGTGTTACCCAAGGGATAAGGAGCCTTTCATGTCCTGATCCAACCCTGAAGGATCCCTTTTGGGATGGGGACAAGTGGACATCCCTAGAGATTGATATTCCCTAGCTCCAGAGCTGGTATATCATGGTCAAAAGGAGCTTCGCCTGCACCCACACTGTCTTCTGCCAATGTGTCTCAATGCTCTTCTGGAGGGATCTTTTGCTGTGAAAAGGCAGTTGAGTCTTTACTACTTGGCATCTTTGCTGAGACCCGAACAAACTTGCCAGCTGCAGGAAGTGTTTGTGTCTTGTCATGGTCAACGGTACACTAGAAATTGGACTTGAAGCCACCAACTAATTTCATGTGAGCCAACAATCAACTTTCGAATTATGACATTTGCCCTGCCCACTATTGGCCCAAGCCAGATTCAAACCAGTGACAAAAAATAGTCATAACTCTGAGCCAACTATTTTCTTATCATATCAGAATCTCTTGTCATGCCCACCACCAGCTGAGGAGACCTGAATGAGACTAGCTTTGGAGCATGCATACTGGAGCCTGTAGGATGGAAATAAGCAGAATTTAGGTCTGGGGCCTAAGTGTAGAGGGGTATGGAAAAATGAAGTTGCTAGGGTGAGGAAAGTCAAAGATAAGGTGGTGACAGTGTAATGGGAAAGTAAGGGTTAGCAAGGACATGGCCTGGGTTACGTAACTGTTATGTTTGGTTATAACTGTTATGAGCAAGGTTTTTAATGAGTGTTTTTGAGAACTGTAAATGTTTTATTAAAATGCTATCTATGTTGATAGTATGGGAAGGACATTAGTGTAGATGTTAATTTAAATAATGTGTAACATAAAGCGCCAATAAGAAGGTGTCAGAAATATAATGATGGTAAAAGACATTTTAATGTTAATTAGTATTATAATGGAATATAAAAGAAGTAATTTTGCTAAATTGTAGCAAACTCCAATTAACATCCAAAGGTTACTGTTAGATTTCAGAATTATAAGGTTTAACTTCACTCTATTGTCAGTGTACTGCTCACTCACTGATAGACTATTGCATTTTTGAGTGTGGCTATAATTATAACATTTGTGTAAGTAGGACTTGCATACCTGATTGCTTAACTGATTTTTGTTCTTTTTAATAAAGTTTGATTGTATCATTCAATGTGTCACTTAGTGGTCCTCTGCTAAATGATTTTTCTGTAACCTACCTAGAGGCTCATACCTGAAAACTAAGTTGTGTTTATTGGACCCTTGTCTTTTACAATGTAGTATTAATTGGGAACCTTTTAGCATAAAGTTTACACTACACAGCTCCTTTTTTGGGGGTCATTCTCAGGGATGCCTGGGCTTTGAACTGGTTTGTATTGTCTGCCTGCAAAGGAAGATCATTTTCTTTTCCTGCCCCAACAGCTGGCTGCTCTGTTTCTCAAGCAGTTAGTCCTGGCTGGTTCAGAGGGTGACAGAGAAAGTGGAACCAGGACATGGTATCAATTCTAACTAAGGGCAATGGGGTATCACATTTCCTTACAATCTTCATTCAGGGAGCCTCAGATGCTTTGAACCTTTCATATTACCCTTAAAAGTTGGAAACGCTCATTTGGACAATAAGTTAAATAAGAAAACATTCTTGCCCAATGCTAGCACAGGTATGCTCTGCAAAATAGCACCAGTATATGAAAATGGTCCCATATTATCAGTATGTCTGCTCTTTGAATCTGTTTGCTTTGCTCTCGCAGGCAAGTTTCCACTCTTGTTTGCCCTCCAAAGCTGCAGCAGCAGCTATGACAGAGTGATTTCATCCAGTGCACCATCCAGGGAGTAGTCTAAAGTCAGAAAATTTAGCATGGAACTTTTGAACATTACAGACTGGAGAGGAGGAAGGAGTGCAGTTGGACTTTCAGATTCCAGGTGGGAAAATGACCTGCAAACTGAAAATATTTGAGCCAGAAGCTGCAGAAACAGAATAAACATGGGACCCTATACGGTCCTTCACATAGAGTTGCTTATTTTTCTCTCTGCCTGCCAGATCTGCAAGGTGATAACAGCCCTGCCCTCAAGCTCCCAGGTAAGTGAGCTTGTTTCACAGGTGCTCAGCATCACACTGGATTGGGTCCTAGCACAGCAGCATCAAGGAGCCTTAGTCATGGACCAGAACCCCGTTGTGCTGGGTGCTGTAAAACCACAGAACAAAAAGATGGTCCCTGACCCAAAGAGCTTACAATCTAGGGATAAGACAAGAGACAACAGATGGATACTGACAGATCAATGGGGGAGCACAAGGAAGCAGTGTGTCAATATAGTAAGTGATCTCTGCACACCAGCAGACAAACTGCAGTCATGTTTTTTATAGGTATCATGGCAAAGGAGAGTTTTAAGGAAGGATTTGAAGGGGGATGCCCCTGAAACATTTTCCATGAGATGAACATTTATGTTCTTGTCTCTTTCTGCTGCCTGGTATTCATTTCACTTCAGGCTCTTTTGGAAAGTGATTACCTGGGAGAGATTTGGTTACGTTTTGCTTCAGCAAAGGAAAACATCAGTTGCTGGGGCAGCAGGTCTCCTGCAGTTTCTTCTCAGCCTGGGTTTTTTGAAAGAGCTGATCCATCTGGCTGTTCGGTTGTCCTGATGGCTAGTGCTTTGAGCTGGTTAACTTTGCTCTATATCTTCAGTACCTTCTTGACAGGTGAGCTGAAAACTTTATCTCCTTTGGACTGACTCCTCTCTTTCTTTTTCTTTATTTGTGCTGGCATTTTTACCTTTGGAAACCCAAAAGACTGAGAGATGACAGGTATTTAGCTAGAAAGCTGCAGTCTTGGTCACAAGCCAGAGATGGTGGCTACATATCCACCCTAAACAGAATATTTTCAGAGTGTACTTTGAGATTAAATTTGCAATATGAGTTCTCAACACCGTCAATTTCATTTCCTTTTAAAAGGGGAAAAAATCAGTTTGGACATGTTTTCATAACAGGTGTAAATAATAAATTAGTTTACAGTGTGATACAGTCACATTGGGAATTAAAAAAGATTAAGTTGAAGTTGAATGAACTATTATATAGAAGTATAAAAACTGCAGTCTTCTTCCTTCCCCCCACCCTACATGCACTTTTTCTCTTGCATGCGTGCACACACAAACACTCTCTCTCTCTCTCTCTTCCATAAGGAAGGTTACATGGACTACTAATGATGGGTTGGAAAAGCTGCAGGGGAGCTTATTGTTCAAAGCCAAGCCCCTTATTAGGATATTTAAATCCTAGAATCTACATCTTTTGGACCCACAAACTAATGTTGAGATACATAAAGAACATTTACAGGTTAAGTGCTAATTTCAGCATCCAACTACTATTGTGTTATATTTCTATAGGGCTTTTCGCACAGAGACCTCAAAGTGGTTTCTAAAGGAGGGCTAGTAAAATTGTGAACTTAATGTATAGATTGGTAAACTGAGGCAGAGAAATAAAGTGTCTTACTTAAAACCTCACAAGAGTACCTGTCTCTTGATGTCCAGCCCCTTCCTCTCACCAATACACAATGCTGTTTACCTTATTTGTACATTGAATTCACAACATTCAGGCATATATACATATGCCCTTTTGTAGAATGTATGTACTCCGGTTATCAACCCACTTCCAGAAGCTGGGAATGGGCGACAGGGGATGGATCACTTGATGGTTACCTGTTCAGTTCATTCCCTCTGAAGCACCTGGCATCAGCCACTGTTGGAAGACAGGATATTGGGCTAGATGAACTTTTCGTCTGATCCAGTATGATCGTTCTTATGGAGTAGTTTGGTTTCAATAAACATCTAAAATTAGATTGTATATCTGAAGCTTACTGGAGTTTCTCCAGAGCACTCTGTTGAAGATAGGTGGAAATGTCATGAAAACAGGCTTCAACAGCTCAGGAGATGCCTTCTCTCATTGTTGACCATAATAAATGAAGAATGAGTCTGGACACCAAAAGGGATACAATGTTGCTGAGTGATTAAAAGAGGAGTCTGGGAATCAGGGCACCTGGATTTTATTCCTGGCTCTGCCACTGACTGTATAAACTTGAGTAAGTCACTTAACTGCTCTGTGCCTCAGTTTCCTCATCTCCAAAATAAGTGTAAAATATTTTTCTTTCTCTACACATTTCAAATGCACCCATTACTGCCATATGTAGGCTGCCTCAGAGAGATGTTGGGGGAATGAAGTAATCATGGTAACGTGCATTGTGTTCTGTAGATCAAGGATGCTGCTATATAAATGCAAAGTATTATTACTATTATTAATGAGGAAATAAGAGTGGGCGGTGAGTGTCCAGCATTATGCTGTTCCATGGCACATAATGTCTGGCAGCTGGGCTTGGAGCCCTGGATGTACTCCCCTTTTCATGTTAGCTTATCCCTTCATCTGCCTTCTCACTGCTCCTTACAGGGACCTTCTCCATGTCTGCAGACTGCAACATGGACTGCCAGACCTGCTGCCTCATTGACTGCAATAAGGGTCACTACTACACAGCTGGCAACTGCCTGGAGTGCCCCGTTGGATTTTAGTAAGCAAGTCATCTTTCTCTCTGATATTCCCCTTCCCCCTGCTCACCCTCCACTTGGAAAATAAAACATTAGGGAGCTTTGGAGGTGAGAGACTCTTGAGAAAACTCCAGGAGACAATCTATAAACTGTCCAAGCAGTTAGGGTGCAACAGGCAGAGGTGATATGGAGTCCCTCATGTTTGTAGCCTTCTCTGACAATTACTGATGGTGCATAAGTCTCTCCCCTCCATAACCCTGCCCAGGACTTTGAAATACCCAGTATAGAGACACCCTCTGAGGAATCCACCCCAGCCGTTAACATGGAACCAGTACGTATGAAGGGGACATCTTGGGAGTGCTTGTCCCTCATACATGGATCATCTACTTGTAGCCAAGAAAGCATCTTTTTCCTTATCCTAGTAATGCTACCTAGGGATTTCCCAAAGTGCTGAGCACTCTCAACTCCACTGGAAGTCAATGGGAGATGTAAGTGCTCAGCCTTTAGTATACTAATACCAGGTTCTCAGTAGGATGGAACACAGCAGGTTGCAAAGAAATACTGGTGCTGTGTTCCAAGGAGTATAAACTTGGCAAAGGCCAGCTTCCAGCTGAGTCAAACTTCACAGAGCTCCAGTCTACTCAGCCAAAGAGAGGCAGAACTAACACCAGCAGCACAAGGTTCTGCATTTCAGTCTCAGCTCTCTTAGTATACAGGATGCACATACAATGCATCTGGCCACTGGTTAGAGGAATCCTCTGCTATCAAGTCTATTCTGCTTTCTGGACAACTATTTGCAGACATGCCAGTGGAGAAATGTTGTGATAGTTAGGCATGGAGTGTTAACCTGGAGTGCTGGAGTCCGGCTCCAAAGAGGAGTGAAGAGAGAGGCAGCAGCTTGGACACCATTTTCCAAAAAATGCTGATCCATGATACACAAACCTGTCAACCAGCCTGGGTTAAGTTCCAGCTGAGTCCCATTTCCAGCTGGAACCATGCCAAACTCTTCTGGGGCATCTGCAATTCGCTAGGGAGCAGTTTCTGCTACCCTTGTGATGAAAAAAGTACAGCTACTCCCATAGCTAGCTACTGTCCAACTTGAGTGAGGGTGGGTGAATCTGGCCCTGTGAGGTTTTGGGATCATTCAGGCTCAGAAGCTCAAAGCCAAACTTGGGGTGAGGGCACACACAAACCCAAACTTGAAAGACAGGATGCTTGGACCCTGGTGTACCCCACCCCCATGTTTTCCTGCACCTCCTCCTGAGAATGCTTCCCACTTACATGATCTGTAACTCAATATTTCATGCAATGAAGCCGAGGGTGTGGGCTGCTCAAGGGAAAAGCTTAGCTAGCTGCCAGTTATTCATGATTGGTATAACTAGTGCTCCTGTAATACCAGGGCCCCTTGTGTGCTGTACAAACACACAACAAAAAGATGGCCCCTGCCCCAAAGAGCGTAAATCTAAGTATAAGACAAGAGACAATAGATGGATACAAACACACAGGGGAGTCAATATGAGATAATATTGTCTAACCAGACAAGAGAGAACAGGGTGCGGGGAAAGGGTAGAGTGGACGGTGTGATATTCCACAATTTCTTTGGTTTGGTTTTGGTTTGGGGCTTTTTGGGGTGGGTTTACCTGAGGAGGGGGATCAACTAAATGGAAAAACAGGGAAAGGAAGGGAGGTGAGAGGGGCAGGTATGGAGTGAAACTGAGGGGAAGGGACAGCGAGGGGGAAAGTTGGAGCCAACAGCCCAGGGCAGAGACAGTCAGAACATTATAGGTTGCTGTGGAATGTCCAGAGGTCCCTGCGCGGGCTGCTCCAAAGGCAGGAATCTCAGGCTGGCTGCTCCCCTGCAGTTTTTCCCCAAGGCAACACGGTGCGGGGCAGAGGTACCATCTGGATCCTAGTTCCCCCACCATTGGAAGGGAGGTCTCCCCTGCACAGTTCTGGGTCCAGAGGGCTGCTGGGGGTGGGGGTTGCCATATAACCCCCTCCCTCCCACCACAGCAGTCCCTCCTTTGGCTGCCTCTGGTCCTCCTGACTGGAGTTTCTGACAAGGAGACTACTGCGGCCTTTGGATTTGAATGTCCACTACTCAGAGTGGTCGAATGGGTGTTTGAGCAGCCTGTGTTTAGGGCACTGCCCTAGGGAAGCTGACAGTGACACCAAACTTGCAGGGAGTGGGGGGAGCAAAAGACACAGGAGTGAAATGGCTAATTTAAAAATTAATCTGGGGGGCCTTGTTTTTTAATCCAGCTGTCCAGGAGGTCGAGCAGCTCCTCGGAAATGCCCAGTGGGAACAGCTAATCAGCTCACAGCTCAAGCAGATCTCACAGCCTGCCAGGTGAGCAGGTGGATGGGAGTGGCACTCCCCGTCTGTACACAGAGATGGTGTGACTGGTCTGTCTCCCGCCGCCTTCTCAGGCTTTCCAGCATAGTTTTAAACCCTGTCACGAAATCCACTCATTTTATCTGCCAGGGATATCTCAGTCAGCCACAGAGAGAGCAGCAGGGCTCTGCAAGGGGATACAAAGCAATGCAATGTCCCTGTTCAATATTTACACTGCTGGCAATGTAATGCACAGTGTTAGGACTCCTCTTGGAACATAATGCATGCTGGGCCAAACAGCATTTGTCAGTAAGTAGCACGCACAGTATGGGAGTGACCATCTTTTGTTTAGTTGTTACATGTCTCAGCAGAGGCATGACACCTGCCTTCACAGTCATGTGAATCAGTTTGGCATAGTCGAGAGAGCACTGGACTGGCACTCAGGAGACTTGGAGTCTGTTCCTTGTTCTGCTGCTGCGTGACCTTGTGCAAGTCACGTCCCATCCCTATGCTTCAGTTTCCCTATCTGTAAAGTGGGGAGAATGATGATACTTAACTCCCTTTGTAAAGCGCTTTGAAATCTACTGATGAAAAGCACTATATGAGAGTTAGGTGTTATTAGTATTATCCTTTGCCACATCCCATCCAAGCATTAGTGCTTTTTCCAGCCATCAGTAATACATTAGAGGTGGACAAAATGGCAAGTAAATTTGTATTTTCAAAATCTTGTCAGCTGGGCTAGTTTCTGTCTAGGTTCCATTTGTCCAAACCACATAGCTTAGGATGGGGTCAGTTCAGATTCTGGCCCTTCTCTGATTGTGGTGTAAAACACACATTGTCATCACAAGAAATACCCAGGTTGATTTCAGGGGACTCACCTGCTCCATTCCCCTACAAGGAATCATACTTTTATGTAGCCCGTTGGCCTTCCTTCTAGGGCTCTGAAGAGTAACAGCAAGGAGATTGAGAGGGATCATCCATCTATTTCCTTGCACTTACCACACTCCCAGATTTATTCACCATCTCCCCAAAGGCTTGTGATTCAGAGGGATTTAAAGAGGTCCTTATTTTGCAGCAAGAAGAGGCCAGTGCTTGGGCTGGGTGCACGGAGGAGCTGCTTATTTACTGATGTTTGTTCTGCAGGTTATGCTGTGTTTCTGTCACTCATCAAAAAATGGGACTAATGTGCTCAGTCATCTGCTTGTTGATGTTTTTAACCCCCACTGACAGGCTTGCCCGGATGGCTATATCAGCTCAGAGACCAGAGCAGGGTGTCGTTTGTGCCCAGACGGCTATTTGTGTGATCCACACAGTGGTTTTCAGAAGCGTTGCAATCCTGGTCAGTACTCACCTGAGGGAGAGCTGGAGTGTTGGGAGTGTCCCCAAGGGTACGTCTGCCCTGATGGACAAAACAGACAGGTACTGTGTGCAACACAATGCTGTTTGAGCACCAATCCCCATTCATCCTAAACGAAGGCCTGAAGATGGTGATGTGGGTATATCATCAGGAGAGGGCATGTCTCTGTGGGGGGGTAATAGGGCATGGAGCCTTTTGTTGTCAGAAAGCTAGTTCAAATACAGTGAATCTTGGATTTTCTATAGATGGCCTCTGTGAAATGAATTTGGTGAGTCTCAGTCCAGTCCCCAGTAGATTTGTATCCCTGTCGCAAAAAACCTAGCATCTCAGCTGTGGATTGAAAGAGCCATGGAGTCTGGAGCACCTTCTTGCCTCCAAAGATGGTCCCCCTAGAACAGGGCTGGAGCACTTTAGCTGGATAGCAGCACTGGAAGGTTGCTCCAGCTCTGTGCATAAACAGAGATTTGGCCTTCAGTCCTATCAATCCAGCATCTTTTGCCAGCTCTAAAATATAGTCCAGTGCTGGGCAGGGTGCTTTATTTGGCATTGTACTGCCTGGGACACAGTTTTTGACTTTCTGACATCACTGAGACATCAACCTTCATGACATTCAGACTCTGTTTTTTCCGCTTAGCATTGTTCAGCTGGCCAGGAGCCAAACCCCAGCCGCACGCATTGTGTAACCTGCCCTCTTGGTTCTTTCTCTAACAAGGAAGCTCTGGGATGCCAGCCCTGTCCAGCAGGTAGGCAGAGCTCTATTCAGCATCCTCAAGCCCCTTCCTTAGCCTTTAAACCTAAACAATGCTTTGAACATCCTGGGATTTTGGATCCCGTGTTCTTTCATATTGTACATTGCACTGCATGGGTGGTCCGCATCTCTGACCAGTGCTCCACTCACTGCCTAGATCCCAAGGAACTGAGCAAATGTGAAACTCATTTGGATGCTGTAGGTAAGAGGTGGACCTGCACCTAGTTAAGGGGGAGAGGGAAAACACTCTTGTCCACCTCCTCAACAGCCAAGAAGCAGTGACAGAGGATGGAGAAGAGGCAAGGCTTCCACGTGATGATGTCATATCAGCAATAGTTATGGATCTGGACTGAAACCCCAAAGCTACAGATCCCCAGCTTTGGCATGATGGTGGAGTTTGGGAGTATGAAATCAGATCCAAAATTTGCAGTTTCATGTCCACTTCAGTCAATATCTGATGAAGTAGCTTCAAGACATGATGCAATGTTACAACACAAGTGTTGCCAGGCCCCACGGCAGTTACTTTCTGACACTATTCAATGATAAAGCAGCTCTCACTCTGTGATTTTAACTGATCACCTGTGTAACTGCTTTGAACTCAGTATAGCACTTTCTATTTGAGGATCTTGTTGAGCTTCACCTTCATTCATTACCTCTCAAACATACCCATGTAAAATGGGCATTAATATTCCCATGATATAGATGGGGAAACTGAGGCACGGAGTATTCACGTGACTTGGGCAAGGCAACTGTGAGTCTGTGAAAAAAATCAGGAATGAAAGTTAGGAGTCATGACTCCCAGGCTCCTGCTCTAACCACTAAACAATGATCCCTCAAACACAGATTTATTATTACTTTATAGATTGTCTTTTAAATTGGAACAGAGAGAGCATTTATTTACCAAGGGGTTTGTTGTGCAAGTAATTAAGTGAATTTTCATTTCTGTTTTGTAAGCTGCTGTTTGAAGAGCTGCTCACTTTTACTGCCCATTTCCTCTCTCTCTGTTTTTTTTCCAGTAAAGTCCTAATAATCCTGTCTTGAGGACAACATCGTCTGTCATTTTGGGAATGACAGGGGTGTCACACATTCATCATTGTGATATTAGTGCAGAATCAAGTGCAGCAGGAAGATGGGCTGGGAGGGACTTGACTTTTGTTTTAAAACAATTGTCTTCAAAAATTATGAAAGCATAAAATATTATGCAGATGATTGATTACTGTAGAACCAGCAAAGAAAATGAAGGATAAATATGTGAAAGCAACCTAGTTCCATTTCACAGGCACTTGATGTTCAGAAATATTCCACACCACAAACATTTCAGTTACAATTGACCTAAATTAATTTTGGGAATAGTTCCAAGCCTGGGAGTAGCTGTGAGTACCCCCAAGCCTGTACTCTTGAGGTATGTCCTCACTGCAGAGTTAACTTGGGCTTTGACTTGGATGTTGCCACTAACCCCTCTCCTATCCACACACACAAACCTCTGACCTCCATTTTGTGCTTTCAGCCCAGGCTGGTTGGGGCTGTAGGCTAATGCTTCAGTGCAGCCTTCACTTGAGCTGGTAGCCCACCCACTCTGCAGTGAGGATACAGGCTAAATCACTTCACACACACAATCCTCTCTGTATGCCCAGAAGGACAGACAAGTTCTCCCATAATTCACTGGGAAAGAATCATAGAGCGGCTCTGCTCTACTGCGGCACACAGAGCCATGGGGTATGCCCCCAGAAGTCCTAGTGACACACACAGGGAAGTGCCACACCAGTAATTCTGGTTGGGCTTTGATGTGTGGTTGCTAAAAACTGGCTAAGCTGGATGCTCAGATCCAGATGCTGGTCACCCAAAGGAACTCTAAAGTGAAGACATACCTTTGCTGTTGGAAAGACTGGGAATGGAGTGCCTTCTGCTGTGTCCTTGTGTGCATGAGTGGTTAATACCATTAGTGGGGCGACAGGTATGAGTTCCCTCAAGCCACCTCTTGTGCAGTCAGAGAGACAGGATCTGAAGTAGCTGTGAGGTCACCCAAGGTTGCTTCACTGTACTATACTGTTCCCTATAATATACCCAGTTGGAAGAGGCTGGGAATGGGATAGAAGTAGCTGTGAGTTCCATGATAACCATGATAACCTACACTATTTCTTGCATTGACTCTGTCTGTGTAGGCTTTTGGCGCTGCCTATATTTTGCTAGCACGATTGATTCCTACTACTGCCTCCTCCTGGGAGAAGATGGAACTGTAATAGCTGTGCATTTGTGCACGTGAGTGGTTGGTACCATTACTGGGGCCACAGTTCTTATCTTCAGTCATGCTGGCTTTCCTTTCCTCTAAGCAACATCGCTGCATCTGAAGCTGAAGTATTTAATGAGCAGCTGCAGGTGTCTCCTGCAGAGTCACTGAACCCAGTAACTTGATTCTCATGTCGGTAATTAGAATCCCTCTTATTAAATAATGAAGTGTTCTTGTATTCTAGTTGCCTTGCTTGTTGTCTGATAAAAGGAGAAATGGAGTGGCTAGAGAGATTGGGATAGCATCAAGGCCTCAGCAGTTTGTATTCAAATGCTGTTGGTAATTCACTACTATGGAAATTGAACAACACACGCTGGGGTTACCAAACTTCCAGCTGCTGGGACTAAGGATATATGAAAAATAGCACTCATCTAGGAGAACTGAGTAAAATGTGGGAGGGGAGGATGGCTTAGGGTATGTGTGTAATGTTACACATCATTTACTATGTTGTATAGAAGGTTGGGCATTCAATGTTTGCTGCAAACAAAATCCAGGAAATGTTGGCTTCTTTAGACTTTGTGAAGCATTTGCAAACCAGCCCTGCTATTTGCAAAACTGTTGAGTACTTGCAAATATTTAACCAAATGAACAAATGGCAGGGTATGGCCAGATCTTGGATGTTACAATGATGAGACTATTACATTTCTTATTATTCATATTGCAGTAGCAATCAAAGGCTCTGGCCAGGATTGCGCCCCCAGTATACTAGGTGCTGTACATGCACATAATAAGAGAGACTCTCTAGGCAGGTGACAGGTGAAATATTTACAAAGTATCCATGTTGGATTTTAATATTTCAGAGTCAAAGTTAGTCTTCCTTCCATTCTAATGGGTAGAATGCATGTGTTCTACATCAGATATATGTCTGACTGAATCATACAGACCATTTTTTGAAGCTCAAGGATATTAAAGACTTTGGATACGGTCAAAAGGAACTATAGAATTCATGATGTTCTTTTCCACTGTTTGACTGACTTTAATTGTGTGTAATCTGTATACTGAATATTGTGTGTGAGAGAATAAAAAGCCATTGCTATGCAGATAGATAGGGATATATTTCAGCATAGCAATGACACTTTTATGCCACAATTAAATCCTTTTATTTTTTTCATTCTTCAAATAACCATCTGGAGTTTAGTAAAGCATTTGATACCAAGTCCCACAAAATCTTACTTGGAAAAATTAATTCAAACTGGCTTGGATGTGAGTACTTTGTTGCTAAATGAAAACTGGCAGAAGGACCGTAAATAAAGGATAGAGATATCTGGCGATGCATCGAGTTGTTGGGGGACATCTGATGAAGTAACAGGACTCAGTGGTTTAGGTCTGATCTCATATAATATCTTCATTAATGAACTAGGAAAAGACGTAATTGGAAAAAAGGAGGAAAATTAAATTTTTAACAACAAAAATCTTCATTTTTTTATTTGAAATTTCATTAAAAAATGAAATGTTGTTGGAATTTCAAAGTTCAAACACTTTTTACCAGCTCTATGGTTGGTTCAAAAACAAGAAACATTTTCTGGTATGAGTTTCACCTGAATTTTTTCCTGATTTTTTTTTTTTTTTATAATTTTGAAATTTTGTCAAAATTTGATAGATTTTGGCCAGCTCTAGTACTTGGATTCTATAAAGAAGATGGATTGGGTGACTTAGTGGGACTGTGACATTTGCTGTGTCCATGTGTCTCTGTTTATAATGCAGACAGAAGTTGATATTCTTCATGGCAGCATTATTTGGCACTTCAGAAATGAGTATGCTCTTGGATAAAAGAACAGTCAGTCATGTAAATTGCAGCTCTCTGGGCTTATACAGATTAGAGCTGGATGAAATGTTTTTGAGTTTCAAAATCTCAAAGAAATTTTTCACTGAAATTTCACAACAACTGAAAAAACATTCCAACCAACATTTCACATCCCTCCCTCCTCTTGTTTTTCAACCAGCTATAGGGATGGTTTCCATTATTCAGATTTTAAAATTTGGATGTTCTCAGCTTTCTAAATTTTAATAAAAAAGCAGGATTCTCTTTTTTTTCTTTTTCTAATTCAAAAATTAAAATTTTTGGAGCTTTGATAGAAACCCTCTCTCTGGATTTCTCACCCATTCTTCAGTTTTGGTCTCTCTCACTATAAATGCTGTAAAATTGCTTATCTAGGTCTGTTGGATGTACCTGCCTTTGAAAATCAAAGTGCTTTACAGCTCATTTGATGACTTTGCTGGGGCAGTTTCTAGTGCTACCCCCAGATGCTCCTCACCTCTGCCTTGAAACAATTTAGCAGCTGATATATATCTGTTGAGTAAGACAGCTGTAGTCAGAGGGAGATGGAGTTGGAGATAGGTAATGCGAGTCTGGTTTTGACCTCCAGTATCACCTGGCTTTCGTTCGCACTCTGTATGGAGTTTTATTGGAGCTCTGGCTACTGCAATATTTTCCTTTCTCTTCCTTTAAGTGACTCTCGCATTTCATGGCCAATAGTCCTGAAACCCTTTTAATATGTAAGTTATCAGAGCTTCAAGGACGACTGTGCACTAACTAAGCCAGCCATCCTGTACAGGTTCTGCACTGTTCCTAACAATTATGTACCAGTTTGCTCCATTACCAGGGGCCATTCTCGCCTCAGCTGCTTTCTTTAGTGCATGAGGCATGCACGGGCACTGAGAGATTATGTGCTGCTCTATCACGTTGCCTCATCACTCACTGTTTAGTTTTATTTTAGGGCATTATTGTCCTCACATTGGTACCATCCAGCCTCTCCCTTGCCCACCTGGTTCCTGCACTGATGCCCCTGGGCAGAGCGAATGCCAAAGGTGCAATGAAAGCTCCTGCTGTTTGGATACTGTGAGTCAGATCCAACAGGACCGTGAACCCGTTGAATCACCAGAAGACCTGCAATGCCAGCCATGCCCATCAGGTGAGCTGCACACTTTTTAGTGTTTGTTTACGTCCACCCATCTAACAGACATTTATAGAGAGTGTGAGCCAAAACCCAATGGAATGACCCCCATTGACTTCAATGGGCTTTGGTTCAGATCCCAGAAGATCTGAATTTGGGGTTCCTTTTTCCAAGCAGTACACCATACAGTTAAACACCCACCCCCGCTCCTTTTATATATCACTCTGCAAACAGAAGAGTAAAAGGTGTGCTTGAGTAGTGAATCACCTGCCAGACTTGTTTCACACATTAAGCTTTGCAGTATGATGTAGGCTTTGTCAAACCCCAACACATTGGGGCTAGACATCAGCCATCGACCCACAAACTCAACCTGCATTGTGACTATTATGATATTTACATCACAGTGTCATCTTGAGGATGTCCCTAATGCCAGAGCTTTGAGACTCGACCATTGTATGGGGCAGAATAGACTAGTCGGCCACTAGTACGGAACCTGTAAGCACTCTGCTGTCTTCTCCTCAGCCCTGCAGACCATACACACTCTAAAGCTGAGCTCCCAGAGCATGGCACAGTGGGACTTGTAACTTGCCCATACTTACCCTTGTGTCTGACTCAGTGTGGCCTCCATTTGTTGCTCCACGTGGAACAGCCTAACAATGAACGATCTCCTCTCTGGAGTCGCCTCTCGGGAGACACGGAATGCAGTTTCCCAGCCATGTACATTGTTCTGATTACCTCTTCTCTCAGGTCACTTTTGCGCTGATGGATTTACAGCCCCTCCATGCCCAGCAGGGAGCTTCGAGCCCCGAGAGCAGTTCTGCAGACCCAGCGACAGCTCCTCATGCTTGCCAGGTCTGTGTTTTATTTCAGCTCCATTTTGCACAATGGGGGAAAATAATTCTGGATCTAAATCACCCTGCTAATTAGTTGCTTATACAGGGTATGACAGTTACAGTGCTTATTTACTATCCTCTGGCTGAGATGGTATTATAGAGCACAGAGAGGAGAACATCTCGGAAATTTCCTACTCACCTCCAGATATGAAGCGAAGCTTTCAGGAATTAT
Organism: Dermochelys coriacea; assembly: GCF_009764565.3. NCBI lineage: Eukaryota > Metazoa > Chordata > Testudines > Dermochelyidae > Dermochelys > Dermochelys coriacea. Next base: position 9,701,652 of record NC_050089.1, read on the forward strand.
TAGAACCTTAAAATAAGATAAAATTGGATTATTATGTGTAATGGAAGTTATTTAAAATGCAATAGAAGAGGAGATTTCAAATAAATTTTGGCTGGTGAGAGGAACAAGATTAACAGTCCCAGAGATCAAAGCCTTATGCTGAACCTCTTGATATGTAAGATGTGGACAGTGGCAGAATAATAGGCACCAGTAGTGTTTGAATCTAGATCCTTCAGATCTGCAGCACGGAACTCTGCCACCTGAACTAAGGGAGTAATTCCATTAGCTGCCTTCAGTAGTAGTCTGGGCTCCGATAGCAGATTAGCCACTAGAGGGGGATGCAAAATGCATTTTGCAAGGATCCTGCACAAGCCTCTCCAACACACTGAACTCCTGCCAATCATGCCCTGGAGGGACCAGCCTCCCAACAGACTTTGGGTGATGTTGGTGATTGTCAGTTGCTATAGATATGGGTCATATTCACAGCACTACGTGTATAAGGCAGTGAAGCTACTCACACAAACTCACTGGCCAACATTCAGGTTACTGAAACACGGGCATTTATGCCATTCGTTGATAACTTTATCTGTGGAACACGCATCTGAAAGACTTCGGGGACACGATTTTTAGAGGGGCTTAGCACCTACAGCTGCTGTTGACTTCAGCTGTCAGAGCTCAGCACCTCAGACCTTCCCAAAAATTGTGCCACAGACACGGCAAAGGAATCATAGGAGGAGTCACTTTCTTCCAACACTGGACAGGGGATTTTATTGGAATAAGGAAACCTATTCCTAAAACTTCTCTCTTTCAAGCTGCTTTACTGCAGAGCTTCTGTCTAGTTCCTTCCCCAAGCCCTGCCTGCCTGCCCATAGGTACTTGGGGGGGGGGCAAAGCGCCATTAGCTCTCACTTTTTAAATGGGGTGGTCGTGCCCGCACTTTTGAAAACCTGAATTTGGTGGGGGAACAGCAAGTCGGAAAGGGAACAGGGGGCCCAATCCCCCTGACCAGAATTGGATGGCCTAACAGCAGAGCATCATCCTGCTGGCAAGTCAGAGGGGTGGCTAAGCCAAATCTGAGTGACTGGTGTTGCAGCCTGGTGCACAGGATTCATAGATACTAAGGTCAGAAGGGACCATTCTGATCATCTAGTCTGACCTCCTGCACAGCGCAGGCCACAGAATCTCACCCACCCACTCCTATGAAAAACCTCACCCATGTCTGAGCTATTGAAGTCCTTAAATCATGGTTTAAAGACTTCAAGGAGCAGAGAAGCCTCCCTCAAGTCAAACATGCCCCATGCTACAGAGGAAGGTGAAAAACCTCCAGGACCTCTCCAATCCGCCCTGGAGGAAAATTCCTTCCCGACCCCAAATACGGCAATCAGCTAAACCCTGAGCATATGGGCAAGATTCACCAGCCAGATACTACAAAAAATTCTTTCCTGGGTAACTCAGATCCCATCCATCTAATATCCCATCTCAGGGGATTAGTCCTATTTACCCTGAATATTTAAAGATCAATTACTTACCAAAATCCCATTATCCCATCATATCATCTCCTCCATAAACTTATCAAGTAGAATCTTAAAAGGATCACAACACCACTCAAATTTGGCCCATTTAGGTTGCTTGGTGCCCACACGTTTGCACTCATTCCAGCACCCGTGTGCCTTCCTGCCACAGATTCACAGCCACCCAGCTTATTACTAGCTTAAGCTGCTTAGTGAGAGAACTGGACACAGAGCTGCCATGACTGTCCACCTGTAGATGGACAAGAAGGAAACTATTTTAATGGTCGATTCCAGGGGAATGTAGAAGAAATGTTGTGACGTGGGGAAGAGGAGGTTCAAATAATGTGTCCACAGTTTAAAAAAAGACTGAATTACTTTATGATCAATAGAAACATCTCTGTATATTTATGATCAGATAGGGGTCAAAGCTTATGTTTCAGGGCATTGTGGGTGCAATTCACTCTGGTGCAGAGAGACAGCACAAAATTATGTCCCCCCCAAAATAGGAATTAAGTGGGCCTTGGGGGCTGGCCCTCTGCACAGGGTTTACTTCGCACTAGCTGATCTTTGCAAGTGCCAGGAAGAAATTTCCATCTTTGTAGAGCATGCACAATAGTCAGATGCTGTATGGTTTGTTTGGTCTAAATTGGTATGGCAAAGCCTATGCACCTAGCACACAAGTCACTGATAAGTGTTTCCTGTTCCTAATATGCGAGGGAGAGGTCTGCTACTGTCTGCTCAAGTAACTGAATATCCGGTGCCACTGCATGAAGCACAGCATACATATCCCTGCAGACATGCTCTTGAAAAGATGAGGTTGCTCACACAGTCCATTCCATTTAAAAACAGGTTTATTTTACTTACATGTGACATCCATTAGAACAGAAGATCAATGGTTTGATGACTGGCCTCTATCTTGATGTTTGTCCTAATGAATGACACCTGTAAGTGAAAGAAACCTGTTTTTAATGGAACAGACTGCATGAGCAGCCTCCTCTGAAACAGAGGGCACCTTCATGAATATGCATCCAGTGTGCAAAATCAGGGCCCGATCCGGCAAACACCCCACTAGTCTCACTGCCTATCACCCTATGAGAACACTGATGCAAATTAGTCTGTCTCTCTGTAAAGCATTTAAATCCCATGATTCCTGAGACATATCTTGAGAAAACCTGGACTGTGTCAAACCTGAGCTGTTCAAAGTTCTGTGCTCTGACTAAAAATGATTAGGGGACTGGAATACATGACTTATGAGGAGAGGCTGAGGGAACTGGGATTGTTTAGTCTGCGGAAGAGAAGAATGAGGGGGGATTTGATAGCTGCTTTCAATTACCTGAAAGGGGGTTCCAAAGAGGGTGGATCTAGACTGTTCTCAGTGGTACTAGGTGACAGAACGAGGAGTAATGGTCTCAAGTTGCAGTGGGGGAGGTTTAGGTTGGATATTAGGAAAAACTTTTTCACTAGGAGGGTGGTGAAGCACTGGAATGCGTTACCTACGGAGGTGGTGGAATCTCCTTCCTTAGAAGTTTTTAAGGTCAGGCTTGACAAAGCCCTGGCTGGGATGATTTAGTTGGGGATTGGTCCTGCTTTGAGCAGGAGGTTGGACTAGATGACCTCCTGAGGTCTCTTCCAACCCTGATATTCTATGATTCTGTAGAGCAATGAATTGGTCTTCAGTATATGACACCAATTGGGCTGCTCTCATGAATAAGGATTTGTAGGCTCTAGCCCCTGGGTTGGCTTTATTTTATTTTTGGAATTTATCTTGAAAGGTGCTGAGTGCCCTCACCATCCAGAAAGGACAGGAATCCTTAGCAGCTTGCAGAATGATGCCCCCAATAGACTTGTCTCCATGAGAAAACCAGATCTTGTTACCTTGAGGAGTCCTGTTATATAATCAGCATAACACCGAATTCTCATATAGCATTAATCTGTTTCATCTGTAGATATCAAAGCACCATGCAAAGGAGGATAAATATTATGATCCCCATTTTGCAGATGGGGAAACTGAGGTACAGAGCAGTGAACTTGCTCACAGTTGCCCAGCAGGCCAATGGCAGAGTCAGATGGCATAGCAGTCAGTTCAGACAGGCACTGTTGTGTCTGTTGTGTCTAACTTCATGTCAGCCGGTGAACTATAGGGTGAATCAAGGGTTGACACTGTCTGCTGTGACAGAAATGTTGTGCTTAACATCATGTTAGTTAACAATCTCCTCAAGCTCTAACCCAGCTTCATTTTCAAACCTTTAACGAGAAGAACAGCAGGGGAGTAATGTACTTAAGTGGTAAGCTCTTTGAGCAGGGACCCTCTTTTTGTTTGCAAATGCATAAGCAAATGCATCCGATGAAGTGAGCTTTAGCTCACGAAAGCTTATGCTCTAATAAATTTGTTAATCTCTAAGGTGCCACAAGTACTCCTTTTCTTTTTGTGAATACAGACTAACACGGCTGCTACTCCGAAACCTGTCTTTTTGTTCTGTGTTTGTACAGCACCTAGAACAATGAGGTCCTGGTTCATGGCTGGGGCTCCTAGGCACAACCGCAGTACAAATAATTATAATTAATAATAAGTCTTTTGGGCATGGTTTTTGTGTATGTAAAAGAAAATATGGAAAATCTCAAGAAAACCAGCCTTTTGAAATCAGCTGCTACAAAATTGCGGATTATTTTTTCCATTTGCCTTCTGCATTGTTGTTTGTTGTTGTTTTGTTTTTCCTACAGTAGAACATTGTAAAGTCAGGAAACCCATAGAGAATGACTGAATTTTGCAAATTAGCAAGTAATTGGGCAAACTCAGTTTAAAAAAAAAGGAAAAAAAATCCCAGAATGATGCATCCCAAACTGTACTTGGTTCATTTATTTCGATAATTGTCATTTGCTTTAATTATTTATTTTTCATTGTGTATTAGTGAATGGAATGTAATATATTTGGTTGAAAATAATCATATTTAACTAACAGGCAGCTTCAATAAAGTCTCCTCTGCTACTAAATAATTGCCAAGGCACGGGTAAGGTCTGTTGCATTTCAGTGTGAATTATAATGGGTGTGGATTACCGACATTCTGCTACAATCATGATACCTTATGTGTTTATACCGCTCTGATCTGACAAAGCACTTCGCAAACTCTAACAGTGCCCTATAACATCCCTGACAATTAGGTTAATACTCTTTTTCAAATAGGGAAAATGAGTCACAGAAAGATTAAGGGAATAAACCAAAGTCCACTGAAGTTAGTGGGAGTGTTTCCGTTGACTTCTTATCAGGCCCTAAATGATTTGTCCAAGGTCTCACACTAATGAAGTCATAACTGGAAACAGAACCCAGGAGTCCTGATTCCCAATCCCCTGCTGTGACCACTAGGCACCACTGCCTCTCAGATGCACATTTATTAACAAGGTAATGCATTCCTAAAACTAAGGCATATTTTCTTCTATCTGATCATTTCTTGTAAGTGGACAATTCAGCTGCTAAAGCATCCTAACTATTAAATGATTCTTTGCTCACCAGCTAAGACTAGGAAATCATTGCTTCCCTCCTGCTTCTGAAATTAAAATCAGAAGTGAATTTTCACAGCACAGCTAGGAAGAAGTCTCAAATCTCAGCCAGACAATAAAATTCAATAGACAGACAAGGCCAGCGCCATCTAAACAAACATCATAGATGGTGCAAAGTAAATTAGATTTTAAAAACTCCTTCAGTTTAACAATCTAAACTGTTAGCCTGCAGCTGAACTACCTTCTATGATGATCGTCAACTCTGCTAAGCAGAGGTAGGTAGTTGGATAGGAGATCCTTAAATAACACAAGTAGCAGTATGGAAGAGTCAGAAGGTAAGAGACACTTTCCTCTAAGTCAGGGTGACACCCAGGAGTTCTGGTAAGAGATTGATCTTTATTCCCTGTCCCCACTCACATGGCATCAGTAATGATTGTAAAATGTTAAAACTGCTGTTTAGCAGAGTTTAAAGCTTAGATCCTGGCAATTCACAGTCATTTATTCGATAAAGCTGGTCAACAGTTTTTGTTTTTTAAATGAAAAACTAAAACTGAAAAATGTTTGGTTTAGAAAATCTTTTTTGGTAAAATTTTCCCGTAGAAAGTTCTAGGTTTTGGAAATGAAAATTCAATATTTTTTATGAATAACCAAGCCAAAAAATACCAAAACCTGCATATTTATATCAAAAATAAATGTTCAGATTTTGTTGTTATGGTTGTGGTGGTAGTGATAGGTTATTTGTTATTGAATCAGATAATTTTGATCAAAATGGACATATTTGTTTTGGTTGAGAAGCCATTTTCATTGGCAGGGGAGGGAGAGAGGAGAGTAGATTAAAATTTTTGAGCACCTCTAGTCTTTATAAATTCTCATGTTAATCCTCGTATCCTACACAAATCCCAGTTCAAGTAATTTCATTTTTCCTGCTTAAAATTCCCGCTGCCATTTCACTTCGATAAGGTATTCTTCCCTTCCTTTCTTAAATTGGTATACATGCTGTCTGCTGTTTAAACAGCTTCTATGTTCCAAACCAGAAGAGGCTACTAAATTTGTGTTTCGTTTAAGGATGTAAAGCACTTTGGGATCCTTGGAGAGGCATACACTCTGTAAACCTGGGACAGGAGCAGCAACACTGGAAAGGAATGATTTTTTAATTATGTGTTTTTCTTTTATCTCAACAGCATCCCCTTAAGTCCCCTTCCTTTGTTTAACGCACAGGGTTTCAGAGACTGTCACGTTTGCAATGTTTGTCATTCAAGCATGTTTGGGCTGAGTATATCTCCAGTCTATGAAACCCATTTATCGCTCCATATTCAGAATACAAACATGGAAACAGCTCAACTGTTATACAGACCAGGCTCTCTCAAGACCAGAGTTCAGATATTGGGGTATTAAATACATTAATAAGGGGACCCTGGCTAACCTGCATCAATGTGTGTTTGCAGCTGATGTATGTATTTGTTTTTAATGTATCTATTCCTCATATTATCAGCTCAGAACACAATCCGGATGATTTTATTGCTTCCAAAAGTGACTCAGCTATAAGAAAACATTCAGCTAGTCCAACAGTGCCACCCTCTGGTGCTGCAGTGGTTTTATCACCCTGTCTAGGAGCACATCTCCATCATATTTCCTTGCAGTAGGACTCATCATGGTAAAGAAAGGAGCCACATTTTGTACACTACAACCCTTTTTGCAATTTCAAGGTCTCTAGAGGCCTTAAGTGTTCTCTCTCTCTCTCTCTCTCTCCCCCTAGGAATCAGACTGTGTCTCAAGTGCCCCACTGGGTATTTCTGCCCTGCTGGTGCCAATTACCCACGCCCATGCCAGGCGGGTACATATAATCCTCTCCAGGGGCAGGATGATGCCACAGACTGCAGAGCCTGCCCAGCAGGTAGAGTTTGTACCCAGGCTGGCTTGACCCAGCCAGACTCGGAGTGCATGGCTGGGTAAGTATCAGTTATTCGTTTCTGTGACTGTGCTCTCTGGTTCTGCCTCTTTTGTTAATGCGTGAGGGTGAGGGGGAAGTGAGTTGTCACCTTTCCACCTGTCACTCAGGTAATATCAGCCTAGCAGGAAATCAGAGCTTTAATAGGACCATAAGGTCTTTAAGGAAGGGGCTATCTTTTCTTCTGCATTTGTACAGCACCTAGCACAATGATGTCTTGCTCTGTGATCAGGGCTCCTAAGTGTTACCATAGTATAAATAATAATACAAACTCATGGGGTCTCAGTGAGCATATTCATAATGCATAGCATCCCGATTCCTAACATCTAGATCTAGTTGAACTTTATTTATTGAAAATGCAGAACAAACTATTTCATTCAATGGTTTCAGAGTAGCAGCTGTGTTAGTCTGTATTCACAAAAAGAAAAGAAGTACTTGTGGCACCTTAGAGACTAACAAATTTATTTGAGCATAAGCTTTTGTGAGCTATAGCTCACTTAATTTGTTAGTCTCTAAGATGCCACAAGTACTCCTTTTCTTTTTATTTCATTCAATGTTTTTCACTGAAAACATTGATATTTTGCCAAAGTATCAGACCAAATGTTTTATTTCAATTTTTAGTCTTTTCATTAAAAATTTTAAAAATTGAAATTGAAATTGAACGGTTTTCACAAAACATTTCAATTTTGACAAAACTTTTTTGAGGGGAAACAAATTCCAATGAAATATTTAGATCAGTTCTGCTGACCTCCACTGGGGGAAGGGCTCCAGAATATCGGCTTCGCAAGAGATATGTGAAGATAGAGGCATTGTCAAGATGTAAAGGAAATATAGGGGCATAATAAAAGCTTCTTCGTTTGGGATGAGAAAGAATGATAAGCCCTTACATTGTAAATTGTATTAATTTTTTTGTATTGCCTAGGAGCTCCAGTTATACACCAGGACTCCATTGTGCTAGGAGCTGTACAAACAGAATAAAAAGATGGTCTTCTCCTTCCCCCTACACACACACACACACACACACACACACACCCTATAGTTCCACTTCTGGCTATTCACAGATATGCTGCCCAACTCTCCTCCCACATGGCAGAGAAGTGTCCTGACCCTGCTCCCACCTTTATGGCTTTCCTGCCACTCCCTAGGCAAGTTTCCTGTCTCCAAACCAGTCGCTCAACCTACCTGCCACCTCAGCAGAGTCTGCAAGCCCTTATCAAGCAACCTAACTCATCTGCAACATCAAGTAGCCCAACTTCTGCTTAGCTGCAGAATTCTTCCACAGCCCCCTCCATGTGACAAGTGGCCCCAGTGTTTGGGGAGGGGCAGAAAGGGCTCTGTAATATCTGAACTCTTGACCCAGCCAGCTTTCTTGTGTTTTTCTAGTTATGTGTGTCCGATGGGGTCTTCCAGACCTCATGCTCCCAGCAACGCCTGCCCTCCAGGCACATTCAGCAACCATCTCCACCTTTATGATAAGTCTCAGTGTGAAACATGTCCTGCCAGATTCGTCTGTATGAGAGGTGAGTTATTCCTTGGACCCTTGTGTCTCTATGGGAATGACCCAGTGCTATGGGTCATTGGAAGGGGGCTTTTCCAGGCCCTATGGGTCTGTCTACCCAGCATACTAAGCTCACTCTCTGGCTCAGGTTTGAACCCAAGCCACGCTTCTGTCCACACACAAATCAGTCTGACTCAAGTCAGCAAGTATTCAGACCCGTAGGATCCTGCTGAGGGGGTGGGTCAGAGCCCAAGCCCTGCTGTGACTTGGGTCCAACTCTGTCATTCTGCAGTGTGGATGTAGCTCAAACCACAGACCTGAACCAGAAGGTGTGTATAGTGCAGTATGGACATGTTAGCATGGCTGTGAGACCGAGGTCCAGCAATTGTAAACCTAGGTTACAATGCAGTGTGGATGCTCAAGTGCAGGCTTTGAAACACTGAGTCCAAAAACCAGGCTCCCACAGTCTTGGGTTTACATTACAGTGTAGACATGCCCTCTGAGGGTAGCCTCGTGCCATGGGTAAAGGGACTTGAGTAGCTTTTTTTTTGCCCCTTCTGAGATAGCCCAGAGCCTTAGGCAAATGGAGCGCCCTGGTAGGTTCCAGTGTAGCCCCAGTACCCCTGCACTATGGCCAGTAGCAGTGAGTACCTTTCCAGGGGTTATTGCCAGTGCAGACTGTTAGTGCCTGGGCAGATTTCATAGAGTGTAACTAAATTGGTGCCTGTACCACGTTAGATCTTAATTTGAATTTAAAGCTTTCCTTGGTTTAAACCAACAGGTGCTGCTCTAGCACAAAAAGGCCGCAGCATGAATAATCAGACCCACAAGCAGCCAGGCATAGGTTCCCAATCTTGTAATTCATTCATTGCCTCGTCACTTTGACCACTCTCCTTGGAATCAGTCCCTGGAAGACTCTTCAGAGTGTGGCCTGCAAAGTGACTCACTCTCTGATCAGTTTTCAGAGTAGCAGCCGTGTTAGTCTGTATTCGCAAAAAGAAAAGGAGTACTTGTGGCACCTTAGAGACTAATCTCAGTATAATAATTATAATCTCTAGCTTTTACATAGCACTTTTCATCCATAGATTGCAAAGCACTTTACAAAGGAGGTCAATAACATTATCCCCATTTTACAGAGAGGCAACTGAGGCAAGTAAAGATGGAGTGACTTGCCCAAGGTCACTCAGCAGGCCAGTGAAAGAGCCAGAAACAAAACCAAGGTCTCTTGAGTCCCAGTCCAGCGCTTCATCCACTATGTCACACTGCCTTTCCTAATGTCCATCCTTGTGTTTGCAGGAACAGGGGGGAAGCAGAAGCCCCCTGTCCCATGTCCAGTTGGTCACTACTGCCCCCCAGGCACAAAACATCCAGCACAATACAAGTGTGCCCCAGGCACCTGGAGCAATAGGACAAGCCTGGCATCAGAGGAGGAGTGTTTGCCCTGTCCTGAAGGCTGGTTTTGTGTAGCAGGAGCTCGTGTGCCTTCAGGGAGATGCAGCCCTGGACATTACTGCCCAGATGGTAAGTAGATACTAAGCAGAGTAGGGGGAATTTAGCTCATTTTTGTGTTTAGTAACTATCAGCACACAGAGCACGGTTTTCACACATTTGTTCATTGTTTACTCAGCCAGTGTTTTGCACCAATATATTCAGCCTGCGGGTTGATAGCAAACTGTGCTCTCTGAGTATTTGATATTTGAAACTCAAGCTGTTTGTACTGGCACGTAGATCACATGGTATTTTCCATCCCTTGATTGCATCAGCATAAAATTTAGAATCAAGCTTCTGGTGCAAATACTCATGATTCCAAATTCAAAACTGCTTGCAAAGTTTCTGCAATATCTGCCATGTCAGTGATTACACCTGCTGGTGAACTTGTTCACCAAAGTATTAGTTAAATCTAGGTGGGGAAGCACCTTTCCATTCTCTCTTACTTAGAGAGAGGATTAGTGTTAGGATCTCCATCACCTCCTCATCTTTGGGAAAGGTACACGGACAAGCACCCAGTTCCCCTGCCCTGCGGGAACCTACAGTACCAGACTGGGAAATGGCCGAATGGAAGACTGCACTGCCTGCCCGGTGGGCTCATACTGCACAGATGGGACCTCCAAGCCAGCTCTCTGCCCAGTGTAAGTAGATTGTGTGTTGTGAAAAAGAGACCTTGAAACCCATGCGCTGACCCATTTGAGCAGGGCCTAAAGTGTTACCCAAGTTGGACCTCAGAAATCTTCCCTATCCCAGTGTATGCAATATGTGTGTACATCGTAAGTGTGTGCAAGTGAAGTGCTCCATCCTTAACCTGCATGTTTCTGAAGGTCAAGGTTTGCGCGAGTTCCATCCCAGGTGCGACGTTTCCTACCAGCTCTGGATATGGTGAGTTTCCTCCTGTGATGTCCAAGGAAAGAGCAACACCCAAGGCTGCACCAAATTTGCTGCCATGCGTGACTCTGCCTCCTCCCCTCTATCCTTATTCAGAGGAACTTACCGCAAGGAGCAAGGAGCAAAGGTGGCTGGAGATTGCATCCCCTGCCCCGGAGGATACTACTGCCCTGCGCCTGGCACTGTGGCTCCCCAAGCATGTGGTGCTGGCAGCTTTTCAGTAAGTGGCAATTGTTTCATTTTGGTTGCTGTGCAGCACAAGAATTGAAGGGTGGCAGGGAAGGAAGCTCAAACCATGGACCAAAATGGTCCCTTCCCCTTGGGTTCCAAGGCTGGGTCTGCAATGAGCTTTTTCTTAGCTTTCTCACCCCGGCATTGACAGTGGAGGTAGCAAGAGTGGGAGCCCTAGTGTGGACAAGGCACTGGCATTACTATTCTTCTGTCACCTAAGCATTCTGACAGCCAGTGTAGATGATACAGTGATAAAAATGCCTGTGGCCTGTCTGCATTAGTGCTCTCACCTTTGCTATCAATAGTGGAGCTGCACTGGTAGGAGTGAAATGGTGGGAAATGTTAAGTTAATACAGACAAGACCTCACAGTAAGTCTATTTGACTGTGGGGTTGTCTTTTATGGAAAGCAAGGGAGAAGCATTGTCACCGTTGTTGTTTTTTAAACTGGCTCAAGAAAGGCCTGGAGAGTATAATATAGGGAACAATCCTGCAGGTTCGGGGTTCTGAGTCTCTGCACACCCCAGTCCCAACCCTAATTTCCTTGATTAGGAATTCAAGTTAAAGGAACAGCTGTAACCACAATCCAATTACCATGGAAATAGCCATTGTGTGAATAGGTTCTGGTTTCATTTGTTTCCCCCAGCTGGCTGCTCACAGTTTTATAGATGTTTATAATTTGGAGGGTTTTTTCCCCTTCAGTGTCAGCTAATTATTGCAGAGGAATGATGGGGAGGAGGCTCCTCTGTTCAGCCCCAGCTCCGGGGGGATTGCAATGGAATCAAATGTTCATTTGACTGTGGAAGGTAAAACAATGGGTCAGATCCACAGAAGGGGACAATGGGTGAGATAGCTGTTCTGACAAACAAAGCTGGGTCTATTCCTTATTTGTCTTTCACTAGGCAGTAATGAATAATTCTAGTGATAATTACCAATTTCATATGATGGGAAACCGGCATGTCATCGCTATCAAATCGCCCTACTGTCTCCACCTGGGCCAACTTTCTATTGCTGCAGAGATTTGGTAATTATTGCTAGAACTATTCATTAAGATCAGAGGGGAGATAAATGATGAATGGGGACTTATGTATGACAGATAGACCCAGATTATCTCTCTGTTGTGCTTTCCAATTCAGTGTGACATGGAGAGGCTGGGGGGAACAGGGGATTTCAGTGTTCCTTTCTTTTCCTATTGTACTGATGAAAGCTGTTGGATTGACAGGGCTGGGGAACAAAGTCCTTTATCCACAGATAAGCCATGGGCAGTGGCAGGGGGAGCTTCCCAGTCTTTCTTGCTTCCAGGGTAAATAAACTGAATTACATGTTGTTTTTGGTCTATAGAGGTATGTTTTGTGAGACCTTAAAACCGGGGTTCCTCTATTTTCTTTGCAGGTATTAAAGATGCCATGATATTTTCTGTAAGAATAGGGGTTTGTTATAATGTCCTGGGGCTTGAGTGTTTCCACCCAGCTACAGTGTCTTTTGGGCAATTTGTTTACCTATGTGCAGTCCTCCACCCCAGAGGTAGTTGCATTCCTTTGCAAAGTATTCTGTGCCTGAACATAGCTTTCAAAATGCTTTGAGGTCCTTTTGTGCTGTGAAAATGTAAACTGTATCATGTGTCCACTATCCCGTAGGACCCAGGCTCTGCCTCCTGCTTGTCCTGTCTCACTGGACATTACTGTGCTGATGAGATCACCAGCAGGGAGGCCATGCTGCTTGCTATGGTTTGCCCTGAAGGCCTGCTGTGCCCTGAAGGACAGGCAGTCGCTCCAGATGCCAGTGGAAATGCCTGCCCGAGAGGATACTACTGTCCCCGGGGTGACGTTGTAAGGGGATCTATTTGGTTATTGTTATTCACCATTCTCTCATCTTCTGGGCTTTGCTTTTTGGGAAGCTAGAGTGGAGTCAGTCTTGCTGCTGGGGTCCTTACCAGCTCTAGATTGTTTGATCTTTGTACTTTGGTTTCCATGATTTCCTGGTGTTCAGAGAGCTCGGTGTTTGTCATAATGTTCGGCTTCTTTATCTTTCTCTCTACTTCTTTCTTACTTCCCAGATGTATTTTTAAGGATGTTTTTAGGATTTTGGTTTCTCTTGTTGGAAATTGCATTCAGTTTTTATTAAAGTTTTATATTATCTGCATGTAATTAATACACATTTCCTCCTTACTGTTGTTTGTATTCCATCCACATTTAAGTCATTTCTACCATGCTGCCTTCAGAGAACTGAATTAAAATGTATGTTTTATAAAATAAAAATATGTTGTTTCCCTTCCTTTTAACTTCCTCTGTCTACTTGTCCATCTGTCCTTAGCCTGGGAGCTACTCAGGGTAGGCACTATTCTTTTTTAAATGTCTGTAGAGAACCCATCACATTGTGGGTGCTGCTGCCACTAGATAATTTTAATTTAATAATAATAATTAAGTAATAAAGAGATGAAGAGATTTAATACCTGGAATAATAGGATTCACTAACCTAGACCCACATTTATTTATTTATTTAGTTATTTATTTCCTTATTCGTGTTGTGTTTATGTCTAAGATCCTTAATCATTGACCAAGGCCTTATGGTGCTAGACGCTGTAGAAACACAGAACAAAAAGACAGTTCCTGCTACAAGGCGCATGAGTCTGGATAAGAATTCTAGAATCTAGAGTAAGGTCTATGTAGTTGCCTTTCAGCATACTGTCTGTTAGCCAGAAAGGCAGGAATGGAATTAGTACTCTTGAAACATGTAGACCAAGCAAACACCTCTGTTACGAAACAATCTGCAGAATGAAAAGATTGGAGAATCGCAGTTCCAGAAGAAGGTAAAAGGATTCCCAAGGGCCCTAACCATGTCTGTTAGGAATTGTGGGGACTGGCAGGAAAATGCCTTCTTGAACCACTGGATTGTACATGTGAGCACCAATCCCCTTGGTGAAGCATCTAACCCTGTAGTTGGGTACAGTGTGTAGCTGCACCTATGATAGACTGAGGCACCTTGACAGATCATCACAAAGTTGAGTGTCGGTGTATGGCTGCTAAATGTTGATGCCTCCCTCTGCTCTCCCCAATATCATCTTTACTGCCTCCACATCTGGCTCCCAATATCCTTTCCCATATGCTTGTTTCCAGACCCTGAGAGGAATTCTTTTGTGTGTTCTGCAGTAGGAGGTTTTGCATTGTGGGATGCAGTAGTGATAACACTATGTTAAAGAGCAGTCTGTGTTTCATTTCCAGGACTCTCATGCTAGACCTTGCCCTAATGGAACCTACAGTGAGCAGAAGGGACTGGGCAGAGCTGATGAATGCTTGGTATGTCCTGCAGGGAAGTACTGCTACAGGGAATGGAGAGAACCCCGTGGAATTCCCCATCCGGTGAGTGCCCTCAGACCTAAGAGCCCTACAGTGACTCTGGTGATGGAGCCTTCTCAGTAACAGTTAGCATGTTGCTTGTCTCCAGTGCTCCTGCCTTATGGTGCTCTGATGAAAGACAGCCCATGAAAGACACCCCAAATGCTAGCAGCTGGTGCCTCTCTGGCTCTAATGGGTTTTGGGAGCTGTTGTTGTGGTAGTCCCATCTCCAAAGACCTGGGACTCTCACATCAATAAGAGATGTAAAGAAGAAATGTGTGTTAAAAATAATTAGATTGGAGGTTCAGCAGCATGGAGGGAGCCCAACTTTTAGCGGAGAGAGAGAAGTTTCTCAATGCCATGTTACCCTTCCCTCCTCAGTGTGGGTAAGTCTGTACTGTAGCTAGGCGCATGCTTCCCACCTGCTTGAGCTAGCTCATTAAAAATTGCTGGGTAGCCTGGAGTAGCACGGGCAGTAGCTTGGGCTAGTCGCCTGAGTACAGACCCACCCAGCCCCCTGGATTCATACTCAGGCAGCTAGCCTGAGCCGCTGCCCATGCTACCTCCCTGGGGGCTAGTATGTCTGTCTACCTGTTCTGGGAAGCATGCTCCCTGCTACAGTGTAGGTGTTCCTTGAGGGAAGAGTCTCAGCCCCCAGAACTCTAGGCATCCCAAGGTCCCAGTCATTCCACACTGTAGCAGGAGTGACTGGGAGGATCCTTTGACCTGCAGTGGGTTCAGATCAGGAGACGAAATGAGGCTGATGTTCCCCAGTTAGGTTCTCTTGTCTTTGCATCTTCATTCACCCTGCCTTTTGCTCATGCAACAGCCTCCCTCTTTCCATCCATCAAGCCATCCTTTCTTTGTACCTCAGCCACACTCCTTTTTTTTCCCATTCCCTCCATCACTGATCTTCCACACCTCTTTCTATTCTCCTCCAGCTCCCACGCTTCTTCCTTTAACAGCTTATATTGTGAGATATGGACTGTCTTTTCTAACTGGGCTTTGTATAGCACCAAGCACATTGTCAGCACTCCACAAAATGAACAAGAATAAATAAGCAAAATTTTTGGACATTTTTCAAAATTTGAGATTTTGTTGACTTTTTTCATCAACATTTTGACCTATCCCCTAAAACAAACAAACAGGGAAAATTTTAATTTAAAAAATGTTCTCGGATTTTCTTTTTATTTTGCCTTTTCTGCTCAACTCCAATAATAATTAAAGTTTCCAACTCTGGCCAAAGCTCAAGCCACTTCTTATTGTAGCTGAACTGATTCACCCATCCCATCTCGAAACAACAAGGATAACCCCAGGACTGACAATCCCTTTTGTCTTTTGTTTCCCAGACTGGAGACTGCCCCCCAGGATACATGTGCCCCCCAGGGACTGGATTCCCCTTCTCTTTTCCCTGTCTTCCTGGCTTCTACTGGGATAGTTCTGCTGTGGAAGGAGGAAATACTTGCAAACCATGTCCTGCTGGGTACTATTGTGACTCTCCTGCCATGATGCAGCCCAAAACTTGCCCAGCTGTAAGTTGTTCTGCAGTGGTTTTGTAATAAAAGGGGAGGCAGATGGGCCAAGTCCAGGTTTATTGTAAGAGCTTTTAGCCCTGTGAGAACCTGGCTTTGTTTTGCAGGGTTCTTACTGTGCCAGAGGCAGCTCCCGTCCTGAGCCCTGCCCAGAGGGCACATACGGTAACAGAAAGGAGCTGGCTGCACCCCTGGACTGCAGCCCATGTGGAGGTGGGTTTTACTGTGCTGGTCAAGGACAGACAGGCCCCAGTGGCCTCTGTGAGGCTGGGTTCCATTGCCGGGGCAGAGCAGTGACACCAGTAAGTTGTGTGTTAAGTTCTTCTTGCTCAAAGCCAGGCTCCTCTGCCATCTTCTCCATCAATGGCCCATGAGGGAACAACTCTGGGGGTAAGTCTACACTGCAGCGGGAAGTAAGTTCTCCAGCCTGCATAGACAGACTTGCACTAGCGGGCTCAAGCTAGCACCCTAGAAATAGCTGTATGGATGTTGTGGCACTGGTCAGGGCTGGGCCCAGATACCCAAGCTGAAGCCTGTCCTCCCCCCAGGTCCAAGCTCAGGTGAACCCATGCTGCCAGTGCTGCAACATCCACACAGCTATTTTTAGCGCGCTAGCACAAGCCCTGCTAAAGCAAGTCTGTCTACCTGGCCTTGGAGGCTTGCTCCCAGATGCACTTGAGACGTACCCCAGGAGCCTTAGCTCTGCAGCCCTCGCTCCCCACTGTGTGCCCATGGCTGTCTCTGCTGCCAGTGATGTCAATGGGAAATTTGCATGTGACTTAGAAGGGTGTAAGATCAAGTCCTATGATCTTGTTATCCCAGTCTCAGCACTTGTAACTGAAAGGACAGGGACTCGGTCAGGCTAAATATCTGGGGCTGGCCATATCTTCAGCTGGTGTAAATTGGCATAGTTTCATTCAAGTTACCATCCCATGCAACACTATTCAATTTTTAAAAATCCATGAATACAGTGAATTTTCTTCTCTCTGTTATTGATGAACGCTATCTATTATTCAAACTAAATACGGTCTTGAGCTGGAGAGGTAGGATCTAGATTAGAACAAGCATCCAAACAGCCATAAACTTTGAGAAGTTTGAATTCTGGGTTCTGATTCAATGGAAAAGCCCAAGAGGCAAAATTAGGCCCCAGATATAGACCCAGATCTGAACTTCTCCAGTGTTCAGAGCATTGGACTCTCATGTGCCAATCTGGGCCCATCTATCATTGAAAGTGAAAAGGTTTTCAGATCTACTTTCCTTTTCATCAGTAATAGTCTCTGTCCATTTCCTGCATTGCTCTCAGCTTGGACATCAGAGAGAGAGACTCATCATTATCACCTTTCTTTATAGTCAGTTTCTCTTTCTAGCTCTCATGCATTAGCACAGTGCTGCAATATTTAGATTGCAAACATGGTAAAGGAGTGTTTACATACAAACAAAAAATAATATGGTGGGAATTTAAAAAAAAAAAGGAAACCACTTCCATTGATATAAGGGTCTATACTGATTTGGGACTAAATCAGTGCACCCCTTTAACATACTTGTCTCATTTGATACAGTTATTTCTTTCTCTAGTAATTGTTAAATGATCTGTTTTCCAATTTCAGTTGCCCACAGATGGTGTGACAGGTGATATCTGCCCTGCTGGAGCATACTGCCCACCTGGCTCCCTGTTACCTACACCTTGTCCTCCGGGGACCTACAGTAATGTGAGTGGGTTAAAGAGCCTGAAGCAGTGTTTGGATTGCCCACCTGGGTGAGTTTCCCATTCTGCAGAAGAACATTGCTCAGTTTTATAAGGCTGCAGCGTGGTTGCTCTCCCGTTGCTATAAACCAGGCCATGTGATCGTCAGGGGACCTGCAGTGAGGAACCTTCAGTGGGAGAATGATCCTGTTAGCTCTTCCCATGCTTAAAGTTTGGCTTGCTGAATCCTAAGTGCATGATGACATGACCTAGAGACCCTCCACACAATTCATGCTAGTCCTTGTCAGGGCGATACCCTTTGTTGTTTAGACTGGGTGAGGGTATTCACCACATTGTTCAATGTATGGCATTCCCATTGACCACCATAGTTTCCAATGGCTGGAAGCTGAAGCTAGACAAATTCAGACTGAAAAAGGCATACATCTTTAACAGTGAGAATAATTAACCATTGGAGCCATTTACCCAGGATTGTGGTAGATTCTCCATCTGACCATTTTAAAATCAAGATTGGATGTTTTTCCTCAAAGCCCTGCTCTAGGAATTATTTTAGCAAGTTCTCTGGCCAGTGTTATACAGGAGGGAAGATTCAATGATTGCAATGGCCCCCCTCTGGCCTTGGAGTCTAAGAGTCTCTGAAGCTGCATGGATGATTATGAAGGACAATGTATGGCTCTAATAATAATTATAAGGGTTTCATCCTCTAGGACACACACAGCTGCTGTCAGATATTAGTGAGTGGTCATACATAAAATAGTCAGAGAATCATAAGGCTGTGACACATAGCAGCCAGTGGTGAGGAATGTAAACTTAAGGCTGATGCTCCTTTGGGTTGGTGCATCTCTGTATTCTAGTAAATGCAGTCAGTAAAAGCATCTGGTGTTTGGTGGCCCAATCAATTTCCTCTATAATTTATTATGAAGGGGACAAGAAGTCTGGATAAAATATTAGCTCTCCCTCACCAAGACCGAAAGCTCAGAGTGAATCCAAACCTTCCCTCCACCCTGGTATTTTCCATTACTACATCCCTGTGCACCCTGTTTCCAGCCAGTAAGATACATGACCATATAACAGGGAGGTATCTGATGGTATTTGTGTTCCATCCAGGAGTTGGAATCTAAAAGGAATCTCATGAGAATATCTGCCTTGTGAGATTTTCCAAACCAGGCTTGTGGAGCTAGGAGTTTGAGGTTTGTGGGGGGAAGGCATCTGAATTTTTGTGAGCTTGTCTGATCTCTACTGAAAAGTTTTGGTTCATGTTTCCCTAACAGTTACTAAGGTAAGGAAGCTTTATTCTTCCCAGTATCAAACTGTGAAATGTAAGAGTTTACTGTCTTGATGAAAATAATTAAATTCTGGATGAAGGATGGCCTGTCCTGCATTATCCCTACAAGATCCATGCACTTATGGGATCTGTGAATCCTGTGTGATTCCAGCCAGTTAGTGGAGCATTTATTGTTTTAAAACAATGCTTTCCTGTGGCAAAAGGAAATGTTTCTACTTATGATGTGTGTTTTCCCAAACCCAGACTGTACTGTGATGGGACAAACAGCCAAGCTCCCACTGGACCCTGCAAACCTGGCTACTTCTGTACTGGAGCTGCCAAAACTGCCCTTCAGCATGTGGCCATGGAGGGGCATTATTCACTGGCAGGAGCTTTCAGACCAGAACCCTGCCCTCTTGGGAGTTTCCAGCCTGTAAGTGCAGTGAACTAAGCTACAGACTATTCTGAGTCCATAGAAGCCTTCAGAATCTGAATCGGGGAGCAGATATGTGTGAGATGTTAGCACCAGACTAGTGAAACTCTGCTAGCTTCAGGTTTTCTCTCAAGCTTGACACTCACCCAGCTGCAATAGACTAGATTCTGACCATGTCTGGAGTGGGGTGGAAGAGGGACAGTATGTCCTCCAGTCCAGGACAGGGATCTGCTCTGACGACTTTAGATTGCTTTGTAAACCATACCCTTTCTGTTGCTACCCAGACACATGGTGTTATCCACAACGGCAGGTGGGCCTGTGACACCTGTTCCACCCTTCACATTGCTCACAACTTTCATTCTGAACGAGCAGGGGCTCTGACACTCAGTTCCTGCTATGTTTCCCCTCTAGGTCCTTGGTCAGTCTCTGTGCAGAGAGTGCCCAGAGGGGACATTTTGCAATCAGACAGGCCTGGCTGAACCTGTGACTTGTCCCAAAGGGCATTACTGCCCAGCTCAGAGTATCCTGCCTTTCCCATGTCCAGCGGTAAGAGCCAAATGTGTTTCCTTCCATCTAGAAGTTCTTCCTTGGAGATTTCTTGCCCTCCGAGGGCTTCAATAGCTCTCTCTATGCAGGGCAGTTACACAGACATACTCAGTGCCACGGGGACAGGATCCTGCAAACCCTGCCCGGCGGGCATGTACTGCAGCACAGCTGGTCTGGCCACGCCTGAGGGTCCGTGCCAGCCAGGATATTATTGTGCCCAAGGGTCCAACAGCACCTCACCTGTGAGTATTGCACTGGCTGGTGAAGCCCGACCTGCTAACGCAGCGTGAAGTGCATCAGGCACAATATCCACTTTGTTTTCCTTGCTCCAGGTGGGACTTCCTTTTGGTGATCTTTGCCCAGCAGGATATTACTGCCCTGCCGGCACGAAACACCCAAGAGAGATGCCATGCCCTGCTGGTACCTGGAACGAGAGGAGGGGAGCCCAGGATGCCAGCTGGTGTCTACCCTGTCCCCCTGGGTTCTTCTGCAAGGTGGCAGGCCAGGTTACCCCTGCAGGTCTTTGTGCACCAGGTGAGATATGTCAGTAGCTTTTCCAACTACCAGCCAATTCACTCACATCATCATTGTAATGGTTCTTATTTTTTGCTGAGCGCCCTCCCACTCCTGCAGCAAGACAGGGTGGGTGATGGAGTCCCTGTGTTCTCTGCTTTCAGGCTATTACTGCACAGGAGGGACCCGGACCCCAAGACCACTGGATGCTGTGACGGGGGATCTCTGTCCCGAAGGACACTTCTGCCTTGCAGGCTCAGCAGCACCCTCCCCGTGCCCAGATGGGGAATACAGCAATGCAACAGGTCAGGAGTTGGGGAGAGGGCTGCTTTGCTTGAGCTACCATCTAACTGGGAGGGAACTAGAAATCCAGTTTGCACTCCACAGTTCCAGTGTTATTCTGCTGTTACTCTATTACAGTGCAATATGCCTACCGGACCAAATTACTTGCTGGCATAAGTGTGTGGAACACCATTTAAAGTCCAGCAGAGCTGTGCCACCTAGGAGTTAGCAGTGTGACAACCATTAATCCCTACAGCATGGTTATAAATAACCCTGCAAGTCTAAGCAGGGTCTACACCTATTCTGATTGGAGTGGGCAGTCCCATTTCCTGCAAGCTGGGTTGAAAGACACGAAAATACATCCCCAAATATCTTCAGGGCTGTTGCAGTGTCATATCATGAGGATGCTGCATCATGACGGGGAGACAATTGTTTCATTGTGTCCTGGGGTGATGTGTCCCAGAGGACAATGTTCCATACGTGACACTCCTACATCAGCCTAAGTCCCAGAAGCACAGCAGCAGTTCTCGTTCTATAATAACAGAGCTGTTAAATATTCAACCAGATTTCCTCATTGTGCATCCATCCAGTGGGCAGATCTGGAAGAAATCCCCTTACAGTGGCCTCTGGCCTTTTGGGTAAGCACCCAGAAATGTAGATGCTTCTGCAAACTTCCTGGACCTGCAAACCAGGGCTGAAAAGCTTGCTAGAACAAACTGCCGCATGAGCTCTCTAATAGGTATAAAGACCAGTGAAGCCAGGAAAGCAAAGAAAATACCATTCCAGTCCTCCTATTTCAAGTCCAGAACCAGGCAAGTAAGAGTCCTACAGAAGTGAGTCCATTCAGTGGTGCTTTTTCTTTCCTTTCCTTTCCTGAACTGCCCTCTCAGGTCAAGACAAATGCTTCCCATGTCCAGCTGGGTTTCACTGTCAGCGCGGCATAATGCAACATTGTCCACCTGGCTTTTACTGCCCCCAGAAGACTGGAATCAGCTTTTACCCTTGTCCAGCTGGGACTTACAACCCATCTCATGGAATCAGCCAGGCCGAGAGGTGCCAGCAATGCCCTGCAGGTAAGGAAACCTCTTAGAGCAGTAGTTCTCCAGCTCTCCCATCCTGCAGACCGCTCTGTAAGAGAGAAATCGCTCCACGTGCCTGCTCTTTTCCCAAACCAGTGGTGTCAACTCGGAGTTCAGAGAGGCAGCCCCCCGCCCAAGATTTTTGCACTTTCTCACAATTACATAGGCTGTTGAGCTGGGGTGGGGTGGGGCATGGGCTGACCATTTTTAAGCAGCGGTCCCGCTGCTGCTGCATGGTTTCAACACCACTCAAATTTGACCTGTCTACCCCTTCATCACAGCCGGGCCAAATGGTGTTGCAATCTGGTGCACAGGGAGTCGGTTCCAGTACAGCAGAGTGCAGGGGAGTCTACTGAGAACCCCACTCCTGGGGGCACCAGCTCATACATTGTGTTAGTAAGAGAGAGGGGAAACTGCAAGCCCAAGGGAGAGTGGGGGTCCCTCCAGGAAGAGGGTGGGGGGGATGAGCAAGAACTGGAATAGGGTTCCTGCTGGGAAGGGCAAGGACTGAAATTCCCCCACCTCCCAAGAAATGTTTGAATTGGTGCCACTGTCCCAAACCCCTAATGAATGCATTTCACCTCCAGGAAACAAATGTAAAATAAACAATGCTATCAAAATATACTTAAATACTATCTGTAGTGTCCCCATTGTGAACCAATGTCTGCTAATGCCCTAGAGGAGATAAGGATGCTCTAACATCCATGGTATCTCACAGGAGCACAGTTTAAATTGGAAAGATGCTTTTCCAATTGTGATGATGCTATGATGGGATCTTTCACTGATTCACCCTCTCCCTGCTCAGAAGTGCACGCTATATGCTGGATTTCCCAGTGCTCTTTCCAGTTAAATGATTCTCTCTCCCCTGTGTATTTCTCCAGGGATGTTTTGTGGAGAATGGGGATTATCCTCTCCGAGTGGCCCCTGCTGGCCAGGATTCTTCTGCACAGCAGGTACTTGACTTAGCATTCCCAAGGGCAAAGGGAGGAAGAGAACGGGGTCCTTAGCTTCTCCATATTGCCTGAGCTCTTCTATTCTGTCTAATTTGTCCTGCCCCCTCCTGGAAAGAGAGGTTGCTATCAGGTTGCTGTGGCATGAGGTCGTTATAGAAGCTTTGGATGGGAGGATGGCACAGTGGGCCGGTGTGTGCGATTGGCATGTTAGCACTGTGATAGGAACCTGGTGCATTAGCATTAATATGAGGTGATGTCAGAGAAGCTTTGGAGCATGAGGTTGGCAAGATGGTGTTGGCATGCTCTGTTGGCATGAAAAACAGTGTAATCTCTTAGACTATCAGTGCTTACTTGGCAGGATGAGGCTAGAAACTATGTATCAACTCTTGGCAAGTGACAGGAATTATTTGCAAAGTATGGGAGGTTGATTCTGGTGCATGAGCAGATGTCTTGGCCTCTCTGCGATGACACTCATAAAGAATCAGAACTCAGATTTCTCAGAGCCACGGGGCTGCAAGATGGGAGGGGAGCAGCAGCAGCTCTGGGTTCTGGCCAGAGCCAGTGCTTCTGTATAATACAAAACACTCTGTAGGTTTTGTTTATCAAACCACATGGATTTCTCACTGATGAGTCTTTGTGCTGCCAATGTCCAGAATATTTGATGTTTTTCTTAAAGCCCTCTGGTCCTGGATTCATGTGATTTCATGAGAATTTCAGTGTTGATTTAGAAAAAAAGTAAGTTTCTAGTCCCCATGGTTGTGGAGCAAAGCCTGAAATGTGACCCAAGTGCAACCGAAACAAATCAAATCAACCCAATTAAAAAAGAATTTAAATTCTCATGGTTTTTAAAGGCCTGAACTTATTTTTTACTGTGTGGGGTTGTTAGGCCTGGCCATTCCTTAGATGAATATCAGATTTTTACCCATGTGCTTTCTCTCTCTCTTTCTCTCTTGGGAGATTCTCATTAATATTTTAATGATACTGAGTCCAAGTCTAAAATTTTCCCCTCGACGGAGTCCAGTCCACATGAAATATTCAGAAACAAGCCTCCATCGGTGATTGTTGCATCTTAATGCAAGGAGAGCTTGTGTTAAACACAGTACATACCTTTGTTTATGCCAGGAGTGGCCAAACTTACTGATCTTCTGAGCCGCATACAATAATCTTCAGAAGTTCAAGAGACAGACGCACCCGCTCAGATCTTCTGCTTTGCAGCAGAGTGATGGAGCTCAGGGCTTCAGCCCCATGGGAGACATCTGTCAGTGCTCAAGGCTTCAGCAGGAGCAGGGCTGAAGCCCCGAGCCCTGGCACGCGCCTCCTGTGGGGCTGAAGCCCCTAGACCACCTCCCTACTGGGCAGAACCCCCTAGCCCTGCCACAGGGCAGGAGCCTTGAGCTCCCCTCTCCGCGGTTTGGTAGATGGAGAATGGTGGGGGGGGGGCTCTGCAAGCCACACTTTCCCTTAAAAGTCCAGTTTGGCCACCCCAGCCACAAGGGCCAAAGTGGCCAAAGAGTTGCAATGTTTGTCACTCAGGATTTGTTTTCCCTTTGTGTTTTAATACAGGAGCCAGTGTCCCAAACCCTGATGGAGCCACAAATACAAGCACTGGAGGCCCGTGCCCACCTGGGCATTTTTGCCCAGCTGGCACCAGCATCCCATTTCCATGCCCTGTGGGCACGTTCTCAGACAGGTGAACTCTTTGGCTGTGGTCATGCTGGCTTGAAAACAGAGGCTCTGTCTTTCTCCTAATGTTCCCATGGGCAGGTGCACTATATGCATTCTTTACCCTGCTTCTGTAGTCTCTCCCTTGCTCCTCTAGGTGGATTTTCATACTTATTCTTTAAGCAGAGTGCAGTTCTGTATGGTTCACCAGGCAGGTGCCTCAGGCTTCCTTCAGTTCTCCATGATTTGAGGCTTGTTTGCAGTGCTGGTGCCAGCACATTGATAGTGTAGTTGCAAGACTGTACAGAATGAAACACAGGGAAAGGACCGAACCACGCTGGGGACAGTATGTGAATAGAAAAATGAATGGACAAATGTACTGGATGTTGAGTGCTGGGCAGTGATGTGATTTATGATATTGGAGGGTAGTTGTGGGACTGTGGCGGTGGTACAGAAGCTGTGGAGCTATATCATGTTGTGGTTTCTGGATCGGAGAAGTGTGATTTTTGTCCCTAAATTCATATAAAGAACAAAGTGGCTCCTGTAAAGAGGAATATTTATCACAGCACATGGTGCTAGGTATTGGTGGCAAATGGGGTACATTGGCCTTAGTTGCCCTCTTTCCCAGCTACGCCACAATTGTCTCCCCAGACTCTACCTCCGGCTGGAGTCCAGCTGCACTGTGTGCCTGCCTGGCTATTACTGCAGCTCAGCCGGTCTCGCAGCTCCCTCAGGATCCTGCTCAACTGGCTACTACTGCCTATCTGGAGCTTCCTCCTCATCCCCAGCAGGTGAGGATGTCACTGGGTGAAGGTACGATAAACCTTAAGCCAGGGTGATTCACTGTGAGTGGTGCCTTCACCTGCCTACAGAGTTCACTATCGGGCATTTGACTTTGCCTAAAGCATTGCCACCTGGCCACACTGGGTCTAAATATACCTTGGGGAAACAGGACCTGATTTCCCAGGGTTCCCCCACCCCTCTAATCTCTCCCTCACTTGCTGACCTCATCCCCTGCATCTCCCTAATAGCTATTGTCTGCAGCCCACTCAGCTGCCAGATCCCTCTCACCATGCTTGTTCCTCTTATCTACTTAATGTCCTTGTATATCTTACCTTGGCCAGGCCCTCACATAAGCCATGCCCATTGCCCTCTAGGGAAGGGTATTTGAAACAACAAATGCACATGTGAAATGGGAAGCATGTTCCATTGGTCTACACTATCCCAATAGCTGTGTTTGTTGGGCATTGCAGCAGAGTTAAGTTACAGGTCCCCACCGGTAGTGAAGGTATCCCACTCTCCCTCCATCTTTGCCTTTGTACTCCATGCTCTCTGAAGAGAAATAATTTCCTAGGCCTAGAACCTCAACTTCCCCAATGCCTGTTCCATCTCCTTCCACGTTCTCCAGAACTGGTTCAAGTGAGGCTAACGCATGAAGATGTTTTCATGGAAAAATGTAGGGAGGCTAAATGTTAGGTAAGACTTGGGTCAGTCTTGCCTCTGAAGTACATTGTAAGGAAGGACTTTGTGCACACTGTTTTGATTGTTTCCACAGCTCAGATACCCTGGAGAATGGTTTCTGGTAATTTTCTAACCTGGCACTGCCTCTTCTCAATCTCCCTTGCAGGATCACAATGGCCACAACAAAAGAGAAACATCCAATGGCTGGGTGCAATCTCCTGCCTTTGTTCCCACTGCTTTTCACTTTATTCTTCACAGACATATGGCACAACGGAGGCCCTTGCCCTGTGAGCCACTTCTGTCCAGAAGGGACCAGCTATCCCCTTCCCTGCCCTGCAGGAACTTATAACAACCTCACCAGACAAGCTGCATGTTCGCCTTGTGCAGCTGGCTACTTCTGTCCTGAAAACACCACCAGCTACCATACCTACCCCTGCCCACCTGGCTTCTACTGCCCCAAAGGTAAGAAACAAGCCCTGCTCCTTGGACACAGGGTTGGAGTCCTAAACATGCCATTAGCCAGATTGAAATAGTCACGTTCTCAATGCAACAGTGGCTTGTGAGAAAAGAGCTAGCTGGTCTCAGTACAGTTCTTTGTGAACAAGTATCTGGATCACACAAATCATTAACACAACTTGAATCCCCCTTATCTGCAACCTCAGCAGAGTCCAGAGACTGACTGGGTACCCCATATGCAGGGCGAGCTGAGACACACCAGCAGGGGCAGTGTTCAGTTATAATGTAAGAGCTGAGAGCAGGAATTGTATTTAAGTCCTATGAATACCAGGAAAATTTTCTCTCTCTCTTCATTTCTAAGCAACAAGGTTTGCCACAGAGTTTCCATGCCCCCGGGGTTATTATAACCCTGACCCCATGACCCAGAGCCTGGATAGCTGCCTGCCCTGCCCCCCAGGGCACTACTGTGGGAAGGAGAATTTAACAGCCGTGTCAGGAAAGTGTGATGCAGGTGAGTCCATGTCAGTTTGGCTGCACGTTCCAAAGGGTGGAGGGGTCCTATGAGGTTCCCAACTAGCTCCCATGCCCTGCGTGTATGTGCAGATGGAAGCAAGTGTGCCGGCACGTGTGCACATTGCCCTTACCCTGAGATGGCTCTTCTGTCTCTGTACACAGGGGCACTCGCTCTGTAACTCATGTAGGCTTTAAAGACCTGATCCTCCTCTATGTGAAAGGCTCTTTACAGCACTCCAGCCTCAGTGCAAATGAGAATTCAGGCCTTGGAATTTAGCCCAGCAGGAGCAGCACCATGTGCATACTGGGCATGGAGAAAGGTCTCCTCTTAGTAAGGCCTGAAGATTGTTTGGCTGGTCCTTGCCTAAATGGGCCAGACATGGTGCGTTCTAGAGTCTCTATGTGAAGCCACCTGAAGTGGCTGGATGGTATTGTTCCTTCCCACTCAAGAGACTGAGAGCAGCTTTCTCTGCAGCCTTCCCAGTCTCTGCGAGCCCAGGCAATGAAGGACTGAGCTAGGGGTTATTATAGATTTTATCGTTCTACGCCATGGTGGTGTTACATGGTTGCACCATTACACTGTTATATGCATGTTGTATTTATACCATGCTGATGTTATGCTGTTGCACCATCAGCCTGTCACATACACAACATATTCACTCTTATACCATGGTGGTACACCTTGGCACCATTGGCCTGTTTCGTGCCCAGTGGATTCACTATTGTACCAAGGTGGTGTATCATACACCCTTTTATCCATGAAAAGAAAAGGAGTACTTGTGGCACCTTAGAGACTAACAAATTTATTAGAGCATAAGCTTTCATGAGCTACAGCTCACTTCAAGTGAGCTGTAGCTCACGAAAGCTTATGCTCTAATAAATTTGTTAGTCTCTAAGGTGCCACAAGTACTCCTTTTCTTTTTGAGAATACAGACTAACACGGCTGCTACTCTGAAACCTTTTATCCATGGTAACTC
Organism: Dermochelys coriacea; assembly: GCF_009764565.3. Taxonomy (NCBI): domain Eukaryota; kingdom Metazoa; phylum Chordata; order Testudines; family Dermochelyidae; genus Dermochelys; species Dermochelys coriacea. The sequence goes on from NC_050089.1 coordinate 9,729,399, forward strand.
TTTGGGCTCCGCTGCTGCTGCTGCTGTTTTCTCAGCCACGTTGTTTGTGTGTTCATTGCTCAGGCTGGTTCTGTGTATCGGCTGCATGGACCGCACAGCCCTTCGACCTGGATAATTACACCAATGCCAACTGCCTGTGTCCAGCCACAGCCACCGGAGGGAAGTGCTTGGCTGGGTTCTACTGCCCTGAGGGCAGCCTTGAGCCCATTCCCTGCCCTCCGGGGTTTTACTGCCAGGCGTCAGGTGAGGATACAGCCATGCAAATGGGGGTTGAGCTGTCACGGGGCAGTTTGAAGGAGAGAATTTTGGTGCAGATATTTGTCTTTGTTTCCCAGTGAGTTTGCTATTTCAGCACTGCCTCCAGCCACTGTACTGACACTGAGTTCTCGTTAGGGAGCCCGGGGACCTACGGTCTATTCCTGACTCTGCCGTAGGTCACTGTGTGACCTTGAGTGAGTCACTGAGCCTCCTGGTGGTTATAGCCAGCAACGTTCAAATCTCATAAGGTTTTGTCTGGATAAACACTTGAAAGTGTCCTGAAGCTGAGCCCAGCTGTCCGAACCTCTTGGCTCAAAAAGGTCAGGATGTCCCATCAGACTCATTTCATTCTCTGCTTCCACTGGGCTGGAGATACTGCTATCACAGCCCTTGGTTCATTTTTTTCCCTGCTGCTTTTATTGTTCTTTCTATACCATTGTGGTGTGTTTAACATAAGCTGTTATTAGCTTCATACTTTTCAGGGGCACAAAGCTGCTTATGACTCATTGAGCCCTGGGGATCAGCTAGAGCTCTTGTGTGAGAATGGGGCTCAGCTATCTCTTCTGATGCTGCCCCCTTGGGAAGATTTGAGCCTGCTGCCTTGCAGGCTGTTGACCCATGTGCTCCTGCTGCTTCCACCCCACTGTTACAGCATTTTGCCTCAGGTTGAGCCCCTTTGTCCTTTCCATCCCCCAGGGCTGTCTGAACCCAGCGGGAAATGTGCCGCTGGGTTTTATTGCACAGGAGGAGCAGCCAGCTCTAAACCAACAGATGGTGTTACTGGGAATATCTGCCCCCTGGGCACCTACTGCAGTGAGTATCTGGAATGCCCTGAGCCTAGAGTGGGAATTCCTAGCCACAGAATGCTTGGCCTGCTGATCAGTGATTTTGTAACAAAATATTGAAAGGCAGAATGGACTGGTGGATAGAGCACAGCCTGGCAGTCAGAGACTTGGGTTCTATTCCTGGCTCTTCTGCTGTGTGGCCTTGAGCAAGTCCCTTCCCCTTTCTGACTCAGATTACCCTCCTGTAAAATGGGGCTTTGTAAAGCACTTCAAGACCTATGGGTGAAAAGTGCTTTATAAGAGATTGACTCTATTATTTCTGTGTCAGTCTGGCCTCCTTCAGTCCTTGTTTCCTGAAGGCAGCAGCCTTTAGACTGTTTCATAGTTAGTTTGTTATGTTTTGCTTTTCTTCTCCCAGCTGCAGGGTCAACAATGCCCAGGCTCTGCCCACCTGGTACCTTTTCCAACCTGCTAGGGCAGAGCATGGTTTCTGAGTGCCAGCTTTGTCCTTCTGGATTTTATTGTGAAGGCTCTGGTCTCAGTGCCCCTACTGGAGAGTGCTGGGAAGGTAAGGCATGTGAGAGCAAACTGCAGCATCCAGTAGAGGCCAAGAATGATTCCATGGGCTCAGCTGGGTGAGAGCCCAAAGGAAAGAGGGAGAGGCTTTGGGGGAACAGAGCATAGGCATGTGTGAATTGGCCAGGAACTTGGTACAAGCAAGGGTGTTACTCACTAATTTAGTGGTGAAAAGCCAGAGGTGGTTCCCTTTCAGTGATGGGAATATAGACAGGATTTTCAGAGAATGGCTTCAGTCCAGACAAATATCCAAGAATTTGGAATCATGGTCAACCCTTTTTCCCAGTATGTGTGACTTTCCCTCTTGGCCCCCATGCGACGCACCTCCCCCAAGAGATCTCTATTCCTTACCTGGTCACAAGTCTCTTTTTGGGGGAAGGTCCTGTGATCTCTCACCACCTTCCAGTGTCTGGATTTCTATTTAGGGGGCTGCCTGGTAGGCCTGATCCACCTCTAACCTGCTTTCACTGGGTAGCCAACTTCTGGTCCTATATGGAAATATCACTAGAAGGGGCCTCTTTATTGGCACTTCAGAAATGAAACCAGAAGTGGTAAAGTTAGCAGCACATTTCTGAAGCCTATACAAAAAATATTTGGGTTCAGGTTTGATTCTGCATATGAGCAAAAACTCATATCCAAACTGATTTTCCCCATCCCTATGGGGTGATCCCCACAGATGGCTTGATTCTACTGCTGCTTCAAGTAAGGATACTCACAGATTACAGTTCTCAGATCAGATTTTTTGTAGTGTACTTTCAAAACTGTAGGTACATTGTCACACACTGCTGGGGATATCCAGAGCTGTGAGCCATGGTTACCTGTATGCCTCAGCATGCATGAGCTTCAGCCCCCTGACACCACTGTCTGTCCTCCTCACTACTAAAGTCCTCCCAAACCTCACCTAGCAGGTAAAAATCCATGAACTCCAGCCCCCAAGCTCCTCAGAGATCCTTCTCTGCAATGCACAGTCCCTACTGCTGTGCATCACAGAAGATATTAAATTTGCTGCTCTTTTAAAAGTCAGTCTGTTACATTTTATTAATTTAATAAGAGTAAACACACCTTTCCCTTCAAATACAGCAATGAGGTGGTTTATAATAAAAATAAAACAAGTTTACTAACAAAGGACATATATTAAGTGTTACCAAGTAATAGGGATACAGGTAGAAATGGTTACAAGCAAATAAAAGTGAAAACACACATCTGAAAGAAAACAACTTAGTCTAGCAAGTTACAGTCTTTGTTCAAGATAGTTTATCTCACCCACAGTTTCCTTTCCAGTTTTTACTGGCCAGGATCCATCACAAAGATCAAATCACTTGATTTCTTTGTCTCCTAAAGTGAAGGATAAAAATGGAGCCTCCCACTGTTCCTTATATTTCCAAAGGGAATGTCTTTGACTTACAAAGTCACGAAGGCCTCATGGGGATTCAGTCTCCTGTGTCTCTGTGGTGCAAGTGCCATGCCGATTTTCTGTGTCTCAAGTTCAGGAGCAGGATAACCCCCCACCAGATTAGCTTGATGCTTTTTTTTTTACTCTGATATATAAATTGAGGTAAACCTACTCATTCATTTGTCTAGGACAGACTAGATTATCACCTTTACCTAGGCTAGGCTGACTGGCCTTAAACGTGTTCTAGTAACATCATATAGAGGGAATTCATAACTTCACATATAACATTAACACACACACTTTACAATATTAATAACCAGTGTGGTGTTAGTTTTCAAATGATACCTCACACGGCATATTTTGTAGTGTTCAGGGTGTGAATACAGGGATGCCTAGAGTCACAACATGGGGCCATGAACCCATGAGATAGTCCCGTCAGGTAGTAGTGTGAGTTTATGTTGCAGTGCCTCAACAGCAGCACACTCACAGACATCAGAGAGATATCGATGATGTAGATTGTGTAGCTATATTTAGCTGCTAGTGTGTGATATAATCCCGTTCTGGAGCCAGTCTGATATGCCATACAGAAGGGAGCAGTTTTTGTCGTATTCATTGTGGGAGGATCAACACTGCAACACAGCCCAGCAATTTATAGATTATGACATGGGCTTTCATAGTGCGGACCACATCTTAATATTGAGATTCATTCATGCTGTCCCCCTCCTGCCCTGTTGCGTTTTCTGTCATGCACCACCTCTCTACCTCATTCATACTCCACCTCTCCTCCCACTGCCAATCAATGAGCATCCCTGTGGCAAAGGCAACCCTGGCTTACATGACACAGTGGCATTAGGGAGAGGTGCAGAGTATTTTCACTTTCTTTTAATGGGATGTAGCAGCTGGAAGCAAGGAGGAGGAGCCAGCGCCATGTGACCAGCTAGCTGTCTTGGGGAAATCAGTAAGTGCTCTCATGATGGCCAGTGACCCACGCTCTGGTTACCACTGGCTTCTGACATCTCTTTTGTATATGTAGTGGTTGGAAAACTGTCTATCTGTTCCAGCAGTGGTGTAATTGAGATCAATAATAATTAAAGATCATTAATAGATTTCTTCCTTGAATGACAAATTGGAAGCTTTTGAACTCCTAAGAGCGCCTGTTGGAGTTCTCATCTGTAAATGAGTAGACAGTTAGTAGCTAATATCTCCCAGTAACTAACCTGATTTTTCTTCCTCTGCCTTCCCTTCAGGTTATTACTGTGACAGCAGCCAAGGGCCAGTCAGTGATTTCACCCTTTACCCATGCCCGCAGGGCTTTTACTGCCCACCCGGGATACACCAGGGCACTCAATACAGCTGTCCCCCAGGTACCTTTGGTCCCAGGCAGAAGCTGAAGAATATCCAGGAATGTCAGCGATGCCCACCTGGAAAATACTGTGAGCTTCCTGGTCTCTCAGCCCCAACAGGTATGTTGCCATTCATCATTGGGCAGTCTGAGCATTTTCTGTGTGTCTAGTCGGGAGTGTTATTGCCTGATGATTAGAACAAAGGACTGGGAGTCAGGACTCCTGGGTTCTATTTCTTACTCTGGTACTGACTTACTTTGTGAGTTTGATCAAGATATTCCCCTATTGGTGCCTCATTTTTCCCATCTGTAAAATTTGGGTAATATACACTTTTTAAAGTGCCTTGGGATATTTGGCTGAAATGAACAAGTCTCCCATCCTTTCCCTTCCTGATCAGGTTATTCTAAAAAGAAGGAAATGTTCCTTCCATTAAGTAAAATTGCCAGGCTGAATGGTTGGAGGGAATGGAATTCAGATGCAGACGCTTTAACTTTTAAGATACCTGCTTGATTGTCTCCAGGGCTTGTAGCTACCCAAGATCATAGTTGTTTGATAGCCTAGTTGAAATTAGTTCATAATTTCAATCCTAACCCTAATGGGCAAGTGTCTATGTAACAGTAAATCCTTAGCTGTTGGGCTCAGCAGAGCAGGTAAGGATGGAACAAACCACTTTGATTGCGCTCCCCTTTCATTCCTAGAGATAGCCCTTTGAATCAAGGATGGGAAGGATAGCTCAGCAATTTGAGCATTGGCCCCCTAAACCCAGGGTTGTGAGTTCAATCCTTGAGGGGACCATTTAGGGATCTGGGGTAAAAATTGGGGATTGGTCCTGCTTTGAGCAGGGGGTTGGACTAGATGACCTCCTGAGGTCCCTTCCAACCCTGATATTCTATGAATCAGCGTAGGGAAAGTTATCACTGCTCTAACTCAGGCTTCCACTTTGTGTCTGTGTCCTGGAACTTATATTTACATCCTCATTTTCATTTAATTTCGTTTATATGTATAAATGTGTATCCTGCCTTCTAGGGGACTGCTCTGAAGGATTCTGGTGCAAGGGAGATGCCCTAGTAAGAGACCCAATGGATGGAGTAACAGGGCTCCCATGTCCTCCTGGGCATTATTGTCTTGCAGGTACAGTGACTTATTAAACATAATTCTTCTAAATTCCGGTGAAGCATGAGCTGGAATTTCCCTGCAGTGTTTCCTGCAGAGAGACACTGGAATTCCAGCTCCCCCAGCACTGCTGCCTACGGTGCCTTAGGCTCAGAGAGTCTGGAACTGCAGTAGCTGCTAGCTCTAACTATCTTAGTATTTATATGGTCCCATTACTATAGTACCTAAATGTCTCATAATCTTTAATGTATTTATCATCACCTGTGAGGTAGGGCAGTGCTATTATCCCCATTCTACAAATGAGGAACTGAGACACAGAGAGGCTAAATCCCAGATTTTTAAAGGTATTTGAGCTCCTAACTCTTCAATCTGACCCTAAGTGACTTGCCTAAGGTCACACAGGAGCTTTGTGGGAGAGTAGGGACTTGAACTCAGGTTCCAGTCTAGAAGCCTAACTGGACCAGCTTCCTCTCATCTTTTCTGTAGCCTGTACACCTATGCTATCCCATAGCCACTTCATAAACTTCAGTGGGATAAAGCTTTGTTGGGCTCGCTCTGCTCCTGGATCAGGCTTAGCCAATCAAATATCTATGACCAGTTCACTCTGACTTCAATGCCCCTCTAAGTGGTCTGCTGCCTTCTCCCCATGTTGATACGGAGTGGACTCTGAAGCACTTTATCTAATCAGGAACACTCACTCCATCTCTGTGCCCACATGGCACCTGGTCCAGCAACGAAGGGAATAAGAATCTGCTGGGATGCCAGCCTTGTCCTGGAGGACATTACTGCAATAGCACTGGACTGGTAGCACCATCAGGACACTGCAGCCCAGGGTAGGTACAGTACGGTACACATTTCTCTTCTGTCACTATAATGAGAGACAGGTCTGACATGAATAACCCACAACTATTCACTTGAAGGGACCACACTCTCTTGGACCCTGAATAGGAACAGCTATCTGCAGTCAGGGTGCCTTGGTTGTCAACACAGGGCTTGGGATCTACAGAAATTCTCCTTCACCAGGTATAAAGACTATCCAGCAGCCCTGTGTGTCGAGCCCTCTGCATTCCTCACACTCACTGTTCAGTCAGTTATCCACCTGCGTCCTTAGGGGGACTGTTTCTTTGACTTGAGGTTGTTGGTGTTTGATGGATCTTGTTTCTGCTCTTGCTACTCCAGGTTTTACTGCATTGCGGGGGCCAGAACACCGACACCCACCGATGGCCTCTCAGGAGCTCCGTGCCCCGTGGGACACTCCTGTCCCCTGGGAAGCAAGAGTCCCATCCCCTGCTCCCCTGGCACTTACATGCCACAGACACATGGAGAAGAGTGCTACACCTGCCCAGAGGGTAAATACTGTGTCCCTCCTCAGAAGCCACAATTTTGTCCTAAAGGTGAGTCGTGCATTCACTAAATGCCTAGTTTGTTTTGTGCTTTCCAAAGACTTTCTTTAAAGCCCCTGTGTACAGGAGAGACCTTGGGCTACGGAAAATCAACCAGGGCATGAATCCTGTCTCTGTTCCTTCAGCTTCATGCTCAGTCCAACAATTTCAGCCCAAGTGACCCTACTGAGTCTATAAAACCATGTGGATCCCATTGCTGGAATCTCAAGTTACTGATTTATCATCTTTAGGTCTCTCTCTCTCCCGCCCAGAAATATGACGGTGCTCTCCTTTCAGGCTTCTTCTGTCCCGAAGGAACAGGTCTTGACTGGCAGCCTTGCCCACCAGGGACCTACAGCTCTGAGCGAGGGCTGGAGAGCAGCACTGGATGCAGAGCTTGTGACGGAGGGAAGTTCTGTCTGTACCATAATGCAACAGACGTGACTGGAGAGTGCTGGGAAGGCTACTACTGTGCGCAGGGATCAGACAGGCCCAACCCAGAGGCCAGGCTCCACGGTGCTGTCTTTCCCCTTTGCCAAAACAATACTGGTTTTTGTATTGTATGTGTTCAATCCAGTGGCCCTGTGGTGATGCCCACTTCAGAGTCGAGCCCTTGGGCCTAGTTCTTTTCAGGTTCCTGGTTCAGCCACTTGTTTAGAATTCCCCTTTTGGGCCCCATTCAAAAGCCCCTTTTGCTGTTTGAACCCCAGATGTGTGAATTGTGAGTAAATGACTCAGCACCTGATCTAGCCTGTCCTCAGCAGCAGAGAGCAATAGTTAGAGGAGGAAACTGAAGGTCAGGACTCCCGGGTTCTAAGTCCTATTTCCCAGACCCAATGACTAGACACTCTAAACCTGATTTAGGAACAGAGCGCAGGTATCCTGCCTCTCAGTCCCCTGGTCGCATCATTAGATCACGCTCACATCCTGAGCTAACAACAGAACCCCAAAGTTCAGATTCCTACTCACCTTTTCTAGCTATGAGGCCACAATGGCTCGGTGACCTTGTATAGTAGCTCAGCTTTGTCCCATGTGGGAGAGCATTAAGAAATTGTGGGGAATCTACAGATGAATTGCTGTTGGCTTGACTAGACCATGGCTATTATAGAAGCAATGAATGCCTTTTATATTCATTTCCATCCATAGCCTTTAATCAGCTGAACGCCTTTCTCACTTGTTGATTGCAGGTCAGGCTGGCCCTTGTCCTCCAGGCCACTACTGTCCAAAGGGCACTGCTGTCCCCAAGCGTTGTCCTGTGGGAACCTTCAGCACCAGACTCAAGTTGAGCTCAGAGGTAGGAAAATGCACAGGGTGAACTAGCAACTAGCAATGTTGCTTCTGCACTTAGAGAGCTTAACTCCACCTAGAGCCTCTCTGCCTGAGCAGACATGTGAAGACTGTTTAAATGCTTATAATCACCTGAATCCTTCCTTAGAAGAATACCATAATATCCCCGAGTTAGAGCTTGTGGCATCTGAGGCTATCAAAGCACTTTACTGAGCCTCTCAGCATCCCTATGAGATGGGAATGTTACTGCCATTGCATAGATGAGGAACTTAAACTCAACAAAATGACATGACTTGCCTGAGGTCCCACAGTGGCAGAGGCAAGAATCATATAGAATCATAGGACTAGAAGGGACCTCAAAAGGTCATCTAGTCCAGTCCCCTGCACTCATGGCAGGACTGTGTATCATTTAGAAGATCCCTGACAGGAGTTTGTCTAACCTGCTCTTAAAAAACTCTAATGATCGAGATTCCACAACCTCCCTGGGCAATTTATTCCAGTGTTTAACCACTCTGACAGTTAGGAAGCTTCTCCTAATGTCCAGTCTAAACTGCTCTTGTTGCAATTTAAGCCCATTGCTTCCTGTCCTATCCTCAGAGGTTAAGGAGAACAATTTTTCTTCCTCCTCCTTGTAACAACCTTTTATGTACTTGAAAAATGCCATCATGTCCCCTCTCAATCTTCTCTTCTCCGGACTACACAAACTCCCTTTTTTTTCAATCTTCCCTCATAGGTCATTTTTTCTAGACCTTTAATCATTTTTTTGGCTCTTCTCTGGACTTGCTCCAGTTTGTCCACATGTTTCCTGAAATGTGGTGCCCAGAATTGGACACAATACTCCAGTTGAGGCCTAATCAGCGTGGAGTAGAGTGGAAGAATTACTTCTCGTGTCTTGCTTACAATACTCCTGCTAATACGTTCCAGAATGGTATTTGCTTTTTTTGCAGCAATGTTACACTCATATTTAGCTTGTGATCCACTATGACCCCCAGATCCCTTTATGCAGTACTCCTTCCTATCTCTCCAGAAGTGAGAATGTGGATGTTCCCATTGATTTCTCACAGACCCAGTGCTCCCCCTGTCTACCTGGACATTACTGCAACTCCACTGGCCTCAAGGCCCCTACAGGGCAATGCAGAGAAGGGTTCTACTGCACACTGGGGTCCACCATTGCCAGTGTTCCCATCCTGGACAAGACCGGAGGCCCCTGTCCCACAGGTAGATTGTTTGCAGCTCTTGGTTCATATCAAGCTAACTGGTGATGGTTACAAGCCTGTTGAGTAAGAATTATCCAAGCAAATTCCACAACAGAGTCTGGGAGTTCAGCAGGACAAGAAGAGAACTCCTAGCAGGCTGCAAGGAGCTCTGAGAAATCACTACTCTTAGAGTTTCTCAAAGCCTGAGGGTTTGTGCATTGCCTGTTTCAGGATACAGTAAGTCCTGGGTAGAATTTGCCCTCTAGTGCTGACCTTGAAAGAGTCTGCTGATTCTGCCTTATTTTTTCTTTTTCAGGATATTTTTGCCCCAGGGGCACATCCATTCCACTGGCTTGTCCAGCAGGGTCATATAACCCTGTACAAAGGCAAGCCAGCTGCCTTCTCTGTGCTAGAGGGTAAGAATGAGAGAGTGCTCATTACTGTGTGCAGTATAAATAAAGGACCATTGTCATAATTATTGTTCCCAGCCACCTTTCAGCAATACAATATGTGGCAGACAAGAATTACTTCCCCTCCCACTGAAGTGCACCCATCTCTGAAAAGGAGCATAGCAACTGTTTAACAGCTGCCTAGCAACACTACACAAATGATTAGCATTGGAAATTAGGTGAGCTAATTTCCCCTACAGTGGCAGGATTTAGAGCAGAAAGTAATTGAAACTGGCTGCTGGCCAGGAAACCACTAGTACCACCAATGGTTGCGCAAAATAAATAAATGAAAATGCCACGGCCCTAGGTGATAAAGGACTTCACTTTCATGTTTCTTCCAATAAACAATGTCTGCTAGCACCATGCTGGGATGTTGGTCTATTCCTGTTCCAGAGTGCCACCCATACCACTTCTTACTGCACCTGGCTTGTCCTTGGAGGACTCCCATCCAATTACTGACCAGGTTTGGCCTTGCTTAGCATCTAGAAGCTGATGAAATCACAGCCCTAGTGAGTTATGGCTGAAATTAAGACTATTATGTTCCTATGCCTTTGGCAATTATGCCATCATAGTCAGTACACTTCGTGCATTCAGCACGAGGAAACATTTAAGAGAAGGTATTTATATATATGAGCAGGTCTGATATATTGCCTATCCAGTACAGTGCAGCATGCACACGGACAAGTCATTTACTTCACTGAGTCGTCAGTGTGCGTATGGATGGAGTGTTGGCCTGAGAGTTTTAACTTCCCTCCTTCTGCTCTTTCCTCTTATGGGTGCAGGTTCTTTTGTCCTAAGAATTCCTCTTCTCTTGCTGGGAGTGAATGTCCAGCTGGTCACTACTGTCCCCCTGGTACAGCTTCAGCGACTCAATACCCATGTCCCAGGGGGACTTACAATCCACAGATTGGCAGCAGTCATGTTTCTCACTGTATCCCTTGTGATCCAGGTAGGATCCTAGTCAACATCATCCTGAATGGCATAAGAACAATGTGTGCTAGTGAGTTTCAGAAATGCTCCAACATCAGGAGTGGTTTGGGTAGCTCAGGGGATTGATAATGGGTTAGGAAGCTCTTTGCCATTAGATCACTCATTGAAGTTTGAAACAGAGTCACACTCAGCTGCATGGAGAACTGAGCTGAGTGCTGGGGAAGCCACCCTCTTAAAAATGACCAGCCTAGAAAAGACCCACTGGTCCATTTACTCTGACGTCCTGTCTCTTATAGTGACCAATGCCAAATACTTCAGAGGGAGGCCTTACCCTTTTGCCCCAGGGTGGACCTTTTCGTACAATGCTACTTTATGGAAGGGGGAACTTCGTCATTAACTTATAATCTATTTACACAGCAGCATATACGTGTCTAGTACTTTACAAGCCTAGAAAAGGACAAAGGGAATTTACAATTTAGTTAGTCTGCTGATCATCAGACCTCATCTACTGACTGACTTATGGCCTGAGTCATGAAGGCTGATATCCCTTAAACCTTTTGAACCTCACTTTGATGCAGTTGCTTTTCTTATTTGTATAAATATTCAGCCCTTTTTTTTAAATACCCTCCTGTTACTGTTTGCTAATACTGATTCCAATGCACTGCTCTTTCAGGTCATTACTGTGCATTAGCAGGACAGTCACGTGTCACAGGACCTTGTTCAGCTGGATATTACTGCAATGCAGGGATTGCCACCCCAACACCTACCAGCGGCCTGGTGGGGAATATATGCCCAGAAGGAAATTACTGCCCTAAGGGATCTGCTCTTCCGCTGCCGTGCCCTCTTGGTTATTATAGCAATTCTACCAAGAATACTGAGATGGGAGACTGCCTCCTCTGTGATGCAGGTACACTAATGAGAGATGGACCAAGGAGGTTCTAACCAGACTATAGCACTCATGAAGCCCTCTGAGAAACTGGGTTTCATTAGAGCATGCAATTAGTGACTGCTCTTTCAGGGATACGTAGGTAAAAAGGATCATAGAGACAATAAAGTCTCCCACTTCCTCACCCCAGGAGAAGGTCTTTCCAGTGTTTTGTAGTGTCAGAGGCTGACTCTCTCTTTCCCCTTCAGGGTGGTATGGGTTGGAGTGTGTTGGTGGTGCAATGCATGCTGTCTCTCTAGGCACGTTAAGTACATTTTATGTTAAAGCTATTCTGAATGGAAAAATCTCCTGTAACATGTATGTGGGTGTAACCAGACTTCTTGCTTTTTATGGTTTACTCTTCAGTTTTCACCTGCTGCTGTCCATCGGCCTGTCAGCCCAACACCATAGACGTGCTCTTATGCCTCTTCTCTCTTTCAGGGTATTTCTGCAATGGAACTGGACTCATATCTCCTGCGGGTGTCTGTGAAGCTGGGTTCTATTGCACCAGAGGAGCTGTTTCTCCTAGACCTTCCATGGTAAGCTGTGTCTGGGTTATAAACATTGTGAAACCCAGAATTTCTGGATGTAGAGAACCAAATGTCCATATAGTTCTTCTCTTCCTGCCATATAAGTCCCACTATGCATCACCTGCAGGGGGCATCAGGCATCCATATTTGCAGTTCCTACATGAAACCCTCTCCCCTTGATTTGTCCTTGCCATTGACTGCTTGTTACGTCAGCCCCACCATCAGTACCATGCCCAAAAGCTATTGTGTGAGGGGAAGAATTCTACCTCTCTGACAAACTTCTCTCTGGATTTCTGAGAATGTTTACATAACTTCCTTTCCCTGACATATACATCTAGTTTGTAAAGGCTGAAGGAATCTAGAGACACCAAACATACCCAACCTCCTCTCTGTTCTAGGTGTAAAACATGTCTATAATAGTTCAGCCCTTTCATATCCATGCTGCCTCATTCCCATTTGTCCTCTTATGATGAGTGGACAGAGATGGGTGAATAAAATTTTTTACCTTTCATGGCCAAGAATCCCAGAACATTGCAAACTATACACAGCAGTTATTCACCCAGTGCTGACATATATCCACCTCTGGGGTCGAATTCATGACCCTCTTACCAGCACACAGCAACACTACACAACGTAAGAAGAAGTGCAAAAGAATGCCAGTTCCAGCTGGCATTACAGAGGTTTGCAGAACTTGAATGTGGACAGGGCACTGGATCTATTGACATGGCTCTTACACAAAATACTTTATGAACTTTAAAGACTGCCGGCTCAGGATCTTGGTTTCATGCCTCAGTACCTTTCCCCCACCCCAGCAGCACAGCACCAGGCTGACTCTAAGGACAGGCAGGATTGCCTACCAAATTACCAGCACCACTTCCTGCAGCAAACCTGGGTGTTCCTTGGCAGCCGCCCAAGTACCTCCCCTGCTCATTTTGTGAGCTACAATGGGATTACAGCAGAAGGGATTGGCCAGAAGTGAATGATGAACAAAGCATTTTCCATCACTCTGGCTGTCCTCCCTATTAAGATTTGGTGTATTCCTGCTGCAAGATACATTTCTTCTGAGGTTGCAGATAGGCCCAGATCCACACAGATATTTAGTATTGTAACTTCCATTGAAATCAGTGGAAGTTAGGAGACTAAAGACATTTGAGGATCTCTGGGCCACAGTGAGATTAGTGGGAACATCTTCTGTAACAACAGCACTTTGTCTTCACAGACCACCAGCAGTGGGGGGCCATGTCCCCCAGGACACTACTGCACAGTGGGGAGCAGTAGAGCACAGCCATGCCCCGCAGGGAGCTACAGCCCATTCTGGGGAATGATGCGGTGTTTGGAGTGCCCAGAAGGCTTTTACTGTAAGGCTGGTTCCACCAACTACACAGACTGTCCCGCAGGTGAGTGCAGCTGCAGTTACATCACAGGGAATGTTGGGAACAGTGTCATAAGGGCACTAGCAGCTCTTTGTAAGGCTCAGCATTAAGGTAAAGTACTATCAACTTCACTGAATGCTTCCACCTTGGCTGGAGCTCCTGTATAGTACTGATGAGTCATACCATGGACTGGTTGACATACCCTGGGATCAGTTCTTTTGGGAAAACTGATGGAGAGGGCACCCCAGTGCCCTTGCTAATAATATGAGATATTGCAAACATCTCTTAACCGTTAGGAAAACTGTTGTCTCCCTCCTAGGACATTACTGCCCAAGGAATACAGAGTTTGCCACACAGTATCCCTGTCCACAAGGAACCTACAGCAAGGACTTAAACACGAGGGATGCCTCCAAGTGCCAGCTGTGTCCCCCTGGAAAAGTCTGCTCCAGATCAGGCTTGACGAGTCCTGATGGAACATGCATGCCTGGATGGTTTTGTCCACCCGGATCAGCATCAGGCGAGCCAATATCCCTAGGTAATCACACTCTGGCACTGAAGGAAGCAGTGGAACTCAATTATTATTATTATTATTTTATTATTATTAAAAGTGGTGATATTACAGAAGCATCAAGAAGTCCCAGTTGAAGAAAAGGGCCCATGAGGTGTCTTTTTGCGGTGCTGGTAAAAGACAGAGTGAAGAGAGGAAAAGATGCTGCTGCATGCAGTAACGTTAAATGAAACAAGAACCCTTGTTTGTGGTGGGGATGTGTGTTTGCAATGGGTCTGCGACCTTGGCAGGAGTAGATCACTTCCCTGGGGAGAGGCTGGGTGGGTATTTCCATTGTGGGAGGATGTGCATAGGGAGGAATTTCCACCCATCTGGTGCATTTCACATACTGTGGTGATGAGGGTCATGTGCTGTAAGTACCGAGAGAGAAGAAGAGGTTGAGACATGGGAGTGAGGCTCTTCCTGTTGCTGTATGTTCCTTTGCCTCTCTCAAGTTCCATCCTTTCCATTAGCAGGGTCAGAAGCTTCACCTCATGGGTCCTTCAGATTGTGCCAAGCAGGAACGTTTTGTCCTGGTGGCTCATCCCTTCCTATTCCCTGTACCCCAGGTAGGAGAGAATATATTATTTTTTGCCAAAAAGACAAAAATTTTTATACAAACCCTTCCCCCACCCTGCCAAACACCTCTGACTCTCCCAGTTTGGTGCTGTCACTGCTAGACTGCTGCTGTCTCCTATTGACTGTTGCTATGTATGTATGCTATGACATTATTGCAGCTCAAGTGCTTTGGGAATCTAATGGGACAAGCACAGAGACATGGAGCCTGAAAGAGGGTCTCCCTTCTGTTCCCTGTTCTAGGCTCGTACTGTGCATCTGCAGAGCTGGCTGCACCATCTGGTCCCTGTGACGCTGGCTTTTACTGCACTGGGGGGTCCACGTGTCCCAACCCAACAGACGGGACAGTGGGAAATATTTGTCCTCCAGGCTATGTGTGTCCCCAAGGAAGTTCTTCTCCATCTCCATGCCCGCCAGGTAGATCAGACAGTGGTTGCTGGGTGCCCTTCTTTCCTTTGCCTGATGCCTTTTGGGACACCTGAGTTCCTGACATTGTTTTAAAGCTTCTTGCTGTGTGGCACTGAAGCATGCCCCAGCAGTGCATAAGGGGTGGCCTCTGTCAGCATGGGATCTTAGCTTTTACTCTGAGGCTGTTAAATGAGGAGCATCCAGCCCTAAATGTGCACCCAATAACAGCTATGCTCCAGGAGGTGGAGAGATGGCTTTGCCAAGCCACTCTGGGGAAATGTGGCAAAGCAACAGGGAGCTGAAAACATTTAAAATCCTCTGTTTCAGTTCCTTTCCCTACAAACAATGGGAACTGATCTTTCACACCTTCATTAGAAAAGCATAAGGATTATGGCAAGAGGAGGGAGAGAGAGACACACTTTTTGGCTTGCTTAGTTTCCTGGTATTGGTATGTAGATATTGTAAGCCAGAGCTACTCCTCCTTAGGTAGCACCAGAATGGATATGAACTACCCAGCAACTAGCGCTCAAATGCCACCTCCTATAACATCACATCATAGGGAAGACTGGGACTGCACTAACTGTGAGGTTCACCACAGCCAATGCTCATACACTATTCCCTTCGGCATCTCCTGGCCAGAGAAGCTGGGACTAGACTTGCTGAGAACACTCCCTCCAGCCTTTCAGCACCCCCCCCCCCCCCGCCGAGATATCCAGGCACGTTCAGGGTGCTGGGAGAATGTTAGTGTGTATTTTTTTTTCTTTTCAAGGCTCTTTTATGGCCCATCATGGTGGCCAATCAGCACAAGATTGCCGGCCCTGTTTAGCAGGGTGGTTCTGTTCCCACCGAGGCCAAAGTACACCAGAGGGGCTGTGTAAGGAAGGCTGGTTTTGCCCAGAGGGGTCTGTATCAGGCCTTAATCCAGGTAGGAAAGTTCTTGGATGACCCTTCTCATAGGGAAATGAGTGAAAGTAGCAATAACGGAAATGTTCCAAAATTGCTAGTTACTGTGAGGTATGTCCCTTTAACTGCTGTACCCAATTTAGCCAAACGGGGGAGTTCTGATAAAGCCACTTAAGCACTATCACCAGACTCTCAGTTGCTGAGCTGAGCTGGTAGTGAATCTGTATGGTTGTCCAGTTTGTTCATTGTTATTTCTATTGTGGTAGCCCTTTGCAGCCCCAGTTCCGGACCAGGACCCCTTTGTGCTACGTGCTGGACAAACACAGAACAAAGACGAAGTCCTGACTCCTCAAAGAGCTTACCTTACCCATGGCTATAATTATGCAAAGATTATCCCTTTGTGTCCATGGACTGGCACAAATGAAAGACAAAATCCCCGAAGAACCTAGCTCAAGTTTTTCATAAGGCCCATTGTGGGTCAGGACTTGGCTTCGGGAGCTTTAGGGTATACTCCACCCCCAGTGATGTCAGAGGAAGAATTTCAATGGCCGTGGGAGCTATTCCTTAGTGAGCCCCTTGTAGGCCTCCAGCCTGGCTGGATGTGTCTGATAAAGCTGTTAACATACCCGTTTCTCTTCAGTTCTTTATGAAACGTTCACCATATTAAATCTGCGAGTTCTTTCCCTTCGACACTATCCCTTTCTACGGCTGGCCATTACAGCCTTATGCAGCAGAACAAGGGAGGTATGCACAGTCTCAGCGTTAATCCAATCCATTCTCTTATTCCTAGATTATATATGTCCTGTTGGCCACTATTGCCCCACAGGCAGCTCAGAGCCCAAAGCCTGTCCCTCTGGGAAATACCAGGACCAGACTGGTCAAAGCCGGTGCAAGACATGCCCAGCAGGAAAGTAAGTGGACTGCATTTAGCCTGCTCCAGTATCCTGGTTTTTCTACTGGGAATTAGCATATGAATTCCCCTGTTGATGATTTGCCTTGGGCTGCTCTGTTATATCCTTTGATATACATGGATGATCTCCTTGATCATGTCCTTGTATCTCCTTCCTTTTCATTATATCAATTTCTGTATTGTAAGCCCTTCATCACAGAGTTGTCATCCTGTGGACATGTCTCCAGGGAGGTGCAAAATGGTCCCAAAGATAACAGCTTCCCACAGAAAGGCTTCATCTGAGTCCTCATTTTTTTCCTGAAGGGCATTCCACATTGCCTTGTCTTGCAGTTACAGACTACGGGTGTTGCATGGAAAATGACCCTTCTTTATCCTGGCAGAATTGTGGGCTGTGACAGGTTAATTCCAACTTGGCCTTTTATTGGTAGGTTCTGTGGCCCAGAAGTCCAAATCCAAGATCACAAAGAGACCTTTTCACATGGAGCGATCAAGCCAGCAGATTGCCCAGCTGGGTACTACTGCCTCTCAGGAACTAAAGCTGCCAAGCAGTACCCATGCCCTGAGGGCACCTTCAGTAACCAGACTGGGCTGAGCAGTTCCAAGGACTGCAGGGCTTGCCCTGGGGGACAATTCTGTGCAGATGCAGGTAAGGAGCAGACAGGTGGAGATTAGCTTCTCTGGGAAGATCCTGCATTTTTTCTTGGAGGGTCCAACTGAACTTGGAATGAAGACAGTAGGTCTTGATTTCATGCATGAGAGAGAAACCCCAACAGGGAATGTGGCCTTAGAAACTAACCCCTGATTAGCTTGTTTGAACTGGGATACCTGTTTGCCAATTAAAAATATACTTATCCTTCTTTAGTCCCTGTCCATCACTGCTCTGTGGTGACACTATGTCCTGGTAAACAGCTGTTGTGCTTCACCCCAGAAGTGGCCACATTTCAGCAGTGGGTGAAGCCATCCCTGAAGAGTCTTTTGCAGGATTTTTGGAGATGAAAAGTGCTCTAGATATAGAAGATCCCAATGTCATTCTGAACCTTCATCTCTGCAAGATAGATAGAGATGGGCAAAGACAAAGTTTGGTTTGGCCAGACCCAGTTGGTGAAGGATTACAAATCCTGAACCAGAGTTGGTTTGGGTCTGGGATTAATTTATCCTGTATTCTCTCTCCTTGGTCAAGTGGATGTCACATTCTTCGTTAGCCCCATCTCTAAATGCCTCTGTGGATAAATCACAGTGTGGTGTAGGAGCAGGAGAGCACTTCATGGGGCATTAGACATTGAATTAATCTAGATGCCATGGCTTTGCCAGTTTTTGCAGCCTTAAACCTGTGAACTATATAACGCCTCTGTTTTTTGTTTTTGTCCTCCTCCTCCTCACCAGGCCTCTTGACCCCGAGTGGCCCTTGTTTGCCCAGGTATTACTGCATTTTGAAAGCACGTGTACCTAATCCTGTTAACGATGAAACTGGAGACTTGTGCCCAGCAGGACACTTCTGCCCACTGGGTAGCAGCAGCCCAGTGCCTTGTCCCACTGGCACCTTTCTACCCCAGTCTGGTATGGCTTCCCACAATGCTTGTCTGCCCTGCCCTGGGGGGAAGTTCTGCCAAGGAGAAGGGTTGGCCAGCGTTTCAGGTGAGTAGTATACATCTGGATGTGTATGTGTATGTGTATGTATGAGATTCATGCTGTTGTCTTTATTCCACAGCATCACCAATCGGTAGCTAACCTAGGGATGGGTCTGGCCCATTACGATTTGTAGGACATCAACATGTTGGGGAGGGTCATGTTTTGAATCCTGTTCCAGCTTGGATCAAATTGGAACTAAACTTGGAAGATCCCCAGCCAGACTAAAAGATGGAAGAGACAGAAATCTCACAAATCCTTGTGAATTTAAGAGCTGGATTTCTAGACCAAAACCCTCTAGACAAGACCAGCTAAGCCACCAATCCACTGACAATTCTGAGATTCACGTTTCTTAGTCTTTTTCCTGAAATTCTCTGCTTTGCAGGAACCTGTCATGCTGGGTATTACTGTGATATGGAATCCACACGGCCAGACCAGAAACACTGTCCACCTGGATCCTACTGCCCCAAGGGCACTGAGTCCCCAATCCCATGTGGTGCTGGAAGCCTCAACCCACACGGTGGGAAATGGCACTCAACAGACTGTCAGCCCTGCCCAGCTGGATATTTCTGCAGTGGTATGAGTCTTCATCAGTGTTGTTTGATGTTTGGGGAGGAGGAGGTGGAGTAGCAGACAAGTGGGAGTAGATGCTCTTCCCAGCCTGCAGATTTGTCTTCACAGGCATTCCAGAATCTATCCTGTGAAAACTGCAGATAATCACATTAGATCATTAGCCCATTTCCTTTGGCCAGTGTGGGGTGGTTTCCTACAGGGTATTTGACCGGACTAGTTTCACATGTCTCAAGTGATGTGTCTTCCAACACTTCCCTTGGGTGCCTCTTCCAGGCTCAGACATTTTGCCATTCAGAAGGGTTTCTTGGTATGACAATGGTTTCCTTGGCTCAGCTTCATCCAGTTTCTCTTTACTACCACCTTGGGCCAGTCACACTTCCTCTGCCCCCTTGGGGTTTAAACCCTTAAAAAGCTGCTGACACTTGTTACCACGTTGCCCGCATGCTCAGTGCCAGAGTTATGAATGAAATATCTGGTGTGGCTCAGTAAAGTGAGATAGCATAGGACTTCTTAATATCATAAAGAAAGACCCAACAGAAAGACAAAGGCACTATATGATTTCAATGCCAGAGATGTCTCCCTCATAGTCCAGGGGCATGAAATAGCCTGGCGGGCAGGTGTTTGACACTGGTTAGCAGCCATGAGCTACTGTAAGTGAAGGATCATATTACTGCTCTGAGATAGCTACTACTGCTTGGGTGGTCTGCGCCTTCTGTCTTTCTACCCAGGCATTTATTTGTCCCCTATCACTGTAATATCTGAAAAAAGAAAAGGAGTACTTGTGGCACCTTAGAGACTAACAAATTTATTTGAGCATAAGCTTTCGTGAGCTACAGTTCACTTCATCAGATGTGTTAGTCTCTAAATTTGTTAGTCTCTAAAATGCCACAAGTACTCCTTTTCTTTTTGCGAATACAGACGAACACGGCTGCTACTCTGAAATCTGTAATATCTGAGCACCTCACAAGCATTAACTCTCTTACTCTCCTGCACCTGGCCTGCAAGATAGAGAAGGATTACTGTCCTCATTTTACAGATAGGGAACCAGGGGTGAAGTGGCTTGCCCAAGTTCACACAAGAAATTTGTGGGAGAGCGGGAAAAGAAACTCAGACTTCCTTGATCCCAACTCAAAGCTGTAACCAGAACCCCATGCTTCCCCAGGACAGCTACTGCGTAGCAGAGCTCTGCTTTGATTGGTGCAGTAACTGGCTTGCCTGGGTGATGTAGTGACTGGGTGACTTTTTGAGGCTGGATTTTCACTGTGGAGAACATTTATTGCCTGATTTGAACTGGGCATGTGATGAGGTCATGCACCAGAGGGATAGGATGGGAACCAAAAGGGTCTTCTTCCTCCATAACTGCAGGGCTAGGAAAAACTGCTGCAGAGGGACTGTGCTCTGCTGGTTACTACTGCCCACCAGGCCAGACCTCATCCACTCCTCTCTCCTATCGCTGCCCCCGTGGCTTCTACTGCTCTGCAGGATCTGCCATTCCCATGGCCTGTGAGAAGGGGACCCACCAGACACAGGAAGGGAAAGAATCATGTGACATCTGCCCAGCAGGATTCTTCTGTGAACCATCCAGCAAAAGTGAGGGGGTGCTGTGGAGGGCTGTGCTTTTTGATGTCTGTTGCTGAGGGAAGGCTCAGAATGGTGTCTTCCTGTTAAACACAATGGGGCAAGTTCTCCGAGACCCACAGGTGCAATTCCAATTGACTTCAGAGTGTTCTTATTCACTTCAGTAAGCCTCTGCCAGGTGGGCACTGCATGCATTGGTATAGAGGGGAAGGGTGGCAGGTCAGTTCCGCCACTGGGTGAAGGAGAAATACACCTGTCAGAGTGTCAAGCAGCAGGCCAGTAGGGGCTGGACAATGCTAGACATTTCTGCCATCCTCAAGCCATGAAGCTTTGCAGCCAGACAAACTTAGCAATGTAATAATGATGATGGACATTCCTGTAGCACCTTCGATTCACTGAATCCAAAGCACTCAGCAAGATTTATTTACAATGAGCATTTCACGCATTGCCCTGACTCTGCCCAGTCTTGGGAGGAAGGTGGCATCCTCTACATAATGCTCAGTGAATTTAGGACTAGAGCTGAGACATCCTGCATTTAGCTGAGACAGCAATGGGTCAAGAAAGGCTTAATGTTCTGGTAGGAGTTTAGGGTCAACACATAAAAACTCCCTAATCACAAGAGAAACAATCATGAAATCTCTAGAGCAAGTTGCCATTCTTTGTGTTCTAGGTTCTGGGACACAGACACCCAGGCTGTGCCCTAAAGGGTACTTCTGTCCACCCGGCACCAGCTTTGGTACAGAACATCCATGTCCAAGGGGTACATTTGGACCCAAGACTGGTGCCATTGGTGAATCTGACTGTGAGCCCTGCCCACCAAGTAAGTAAAGGTCTGGCACAAGTAATCTGTAGAGCATCTGAGGGAAGACTCTGGGGAAAGATGAAAGGTTCTGCCTTCAGTTACTCCCTGCTGACTTTCTCAGCAGATACAACATAGAGGAGATCTGGAGACCCCCTCACTTTGGATTTCTTTTCTGCTCATTTCAGGCATGTATTGCTCAGCTACAGCACTGTCCCAGCCATCGGGGCTCTGCCATTCGGGCTATTACTGCACCCGGGGAGCCATCCACCCAGCCCCCATCAGACACAAGGTGAATGAATGCCAGGCTATGGCTTGGCTGCCCACCATGGCATCCCCAATGCAGTGATCTTGGGTTTGAACTAGGGAGTAAGGGCTTCTATCCTATTACTAATGATAACACTATAATGTTCTAGAGTAATCACTCCCCAACACTCCAGTAATGCCAATGGAAGCTGCAGTGTTTGGGATCGTTCCAGCAGAGTACTGTGATGTTTCAGGTACTGTGGGTGAGCTCCTTGGTATTGGGAGGCAGCTCCACTCCTGATAAATGCTGAGAAGAGTAGGCGGCGGCTTGGCTGCTGAGATGTGATGATGCCTTGGGATCAGTCCCTGCCATGTCTTTATTCCTGCACCTCTCACCTGGGTGCTGTGCTGCCTAGAAACCCACTGGCTAAGTCATGGCATAAATGTTGGCAAACATTGGACCAACCAACATGCCAGGGGCCCCTTTTAAGCCAGGCCAGTCCTGCACTGAGAGCTCCAGTGGGAGCAGACCTGCAACACTCAGCTCACATCCATGCTTTCCAGTCTTTCTGCAGCACTAATTAGGAAAGCCATGTTTCCTGTATGTTAGTTTTCTCTTCCTCTTTTTCTCTCTATTTTTTGTTTCACAGGTGGAATCTGCTGGCCTACCTCTGCCTGGAAATGACATCTGCCCTCCTGGGCATTTCTGCCCCAGCGGCACAAGCCATCCTATTCCCTGCCCTCCTGGAACCTTTTCCACCTCCCTGGGCCTGGGAGCAGAGAAGCAGTGCCAGCCCTGCCCAGCGGGACAGTACTGCAGTCAGGCGGGATTGTCTGATCTGTCCCAGACAGCGCCGTGTAATGCAGGGTGTGGCAATGTGGTCATTCTCCTTTTCATATTGACAAACCGAGACCTGCAGGCCTCCTTTGGAAGTAACATCGGGGAACCCAATAACATGTCATCATTGACAAATAGGGGCACAGGACTGAGATGACCCCATAGATTGGTAACAGGATATAGAGCTTTTGCCTCCTAGGTCACCAGTTAGAATCCAGCCCAAATTGTTGCTCATCAAATATCATTGCCATCAGGTGGCTATTCACTGACCTATGCAAAACGCATTTGTGATAACATTCTAGTTCTGCTGGGACAGGAGCTCAAACCACAAAAGACATTGGGTCTGAATCTCTGTTGTCACCTTGTGTATAATCATTTATACCAGCTGGGTGTAACTTGCAACCACACAATAGCTGGTTCATTTTGTAGCCTTCTTTGCACTGGTGTAAATGACTGCACAAGATGCAGGGCCACAGAAAGTCCAGCCCAGTGACACAACTGGCCCTCTTGTTGACAATCTCCAGACAGATGTCAAGGATTAACAGAGCCTCAGAGACCATACTTTTCTCACTCCTGGAGGGGTGCTGGTCCTTTCAGGTCAGTTATGCAGCCTGCACTTGGTCTGTCTGTTCTGTAGATGGTACAGAAGCCTTCAGTGTCCATGGCTGTCAACCTTATTCCTTCCACCAGCACTAAATTCAATACAAAGATGTTTAGTTTGCTACAAACTCGTGATTTAGCCCAGAGATCTTTCCTTGGGCATCACAAAAGGAATGTACTGTTTGTCAACACAGAACATTTTGTTTTTGTTTTCCTTTTTCCTCCTGCATTAAACTCTTCTTCCACAAGGGGGTGCAATAATCAATAAGAAGAGAATATTACAATCCAAGACATTGCAGATGGAAAAATGCTGTTAGGCCATTGTTCATCCACCGCACAAACCGCCCTTACAGTGAGGGCCTGAAAATGCTCCATGTATTTTGTTTATTGAAGAGAAAGTTAAGAGGTGACGTGATCAGGTGACAAGCACCCACATGGGGGGAAGCTGGACCCCATTTGGTATCAGAGAGACGGCTTCTGGCAGGACAGCCTCTCTAGGGGAGATTGGGAAGTCAGTCCCCCTTTGGCCTGAGGTCGTTATCCTTTAGGGCATACTTCAGGGTCCATGTGGTCGCCTTAGCCCATAGGGAGATGGGAGAGGTTGTGGGGGAATGAGGATTTAATTGGTCGGGCTTATTAAATGCTTGTTGTATTTATGTCACCGCTGGGGCAGTGATATCCATAGGTAATTACTGTAGTCTGTTTGCTGTATGAGATGTAGCTTAAAGAAGTTATTAGGGGTGCCCAAGCTTGGAATTGGTGTTCTGTGGTGCAGTGCAGCAGAAATGTCACTCAGTAATTACATAAATAAAGGTAGGAACTCAAATGAACGTGGCCTGATGCTCAGTGGCTGCACCCTTACTCTTACTGAAGACAAGGGAAGCTGAGCAGTTTAGCCCTGTTCATTTAAATAAAAACCTCAGTTCTGAAAAGAGCAATTTCCAGACCTGTCAGAGTGAAAACCCCCATTTGTCCAGATCGGGGGCATGTTGTGGGCACTATGATACATCTACACTGAGTGCTGGAGGTATATTTTTAGCACAATAGCTGGATCAGAGCTAGCACGGGTATGTCTGCTCAAGCTGGAATTTATACCTCCAGCTCCAAGTGTAGCCATACCCTCAGTTGCAGTAGCAGAAACAAATAGATGTTTTACCAGTCATTTGCACTGAAAAGAAAGAGTCCCAAATGTGCCTAGCCCCCCACTCCCTTTCCTCCATCAGAGCAGTGCTTGGAGGCCCATGTTTCAGCTCTTTGAATTCTCTCTTCCCACTCACAGGTATGTTTGCCATGAAGGAAACTCTGCTCCCTGCCCTTCTGATGGGATTCATGGTTACAAATGCCCCAGTGGCTTCTACTGTCCCACTGGCACCAGACTGGAGATACCCTGTGAGCCAGGCACTTTCAGCCCTATGCCTGGAGCAAGCACCTGCCTCCCTTGCCCGGCTGGTATGGCCTGCAGACATGCTGCCACTGTGGAGCCAGTCAGCTGCCCCAGAGGTAAGGCAGCCAGCTGTACAGCAGAACAAGAGGGGAAGGTGCAGTGTGCGAGGGGGAGCCCATAGAAATGCACACAGCTCCCCTTTGCTGCTCACCCACCCTGTGCACCAGACTCAGTAGTGCCTTTCTTTCTTTTAAGGGCAGTAAATATTGCGAATGAGCCCAAGGCTCCTGGGGTGGAATCCTGGCTGCTTTGAAGATAATGGGAGTTTTGCCATTAACTGTCAATGGAGCCAGGTTTCCAAGGCAGGTGCTTTGTCTGATGAGACATGCCTAATTCACCTCTTTGTATTTACAGGTTACTATTGTCCAGCTCAGGCTGCAATGCCCCTGCCATGTCCTGAAGGTACCATGAACAACCTGAAAGGGGCACTGTCCCCCTCTGCGTGCAAACTGTGTCCAGTGGGGAGGTACTGCAGAGGGGATGCTAACTGGGAACCAGATGGTAGGTTGTCCTGGTAGACCCAGAGCCACCAGGCACTAGACATCCTTGAGGCTTACACCTGCTTCATGTAGGGAGGGCAGGGAGTGGGGCTTTCTGAGCTGGATGTGGCCAGGAGGTGGTGGAGACTCCTATAAGATCAGAGGAATCCAAATCCCTCCCTCTCTCTTACTCTCATTCACTCCCTCGCTCTGTCATTCTGTTAATCAAGTTTGTGTAAAGGGATTTGAATCTGTCATCTCGAGTCCTTTAGCTTCCCCCTCCCAATTCCTTTTCTTGTCCCCCTTCTCTCTCTCCTTTCTTCCTGCTCTCTCTCTCTCTCTCTCTTTTCCTGCTCTTTTCTACTCATCTCTCTTTTCTGTCTAGCCCCCCAGTGCTCTCTCCTTCTCTGCCGTCTCAGCTCATCTCTGTCTCTCTCTCTAGCACAGAGCAATTAAGATGATGCCAAGATGCAAAGGTTTGAGTTATGAAGGAAGAGGAAAAACTGAGCTCATTCTGGAGGACATTGTCACAAGGGGAACCAGGAGATGAAAGAACGGCCTGGGGATGTCATTGTGAATGACTGCGGGGGAGGATGTAGAGACTGGGGGAGGGGAGGTCAGGCGAGAACAGAAGGGCCCAGAAAATCAGAAGATGGAGGTGGGGACATAGGGGAGCCCCTGGTGGATGCTATCTGTAGAGGAGACAGTAGAAAGCTGCTTTCATCCTGGCCCTGATGCCTAGTTCTGGGGCTGAGGTAGGTTCTTCCCCTGACCTCGCTGGAACTAAGTGCCATGGGCTGAGCCCTGAGCACCCTCTTTTTCCCAATGGCAGGTCTGTGTTCAGCTGGATATTACTGCTCAGGAGGAGCTGCCGATGCCGTCCCACACAGGACACCCAAGCTCCCACTCAATGGGCCCTGTCCACCTGGACACTACTGTCCGGAGGGCACTCAGTTCCCAGTCGCTTGTCCAGTGGGCACCCTGAATAATGCCACCGGTGAGTGCGGCTCCCCTCATGGATTTCTCCTGGGATCCACAGAGCAGCGGGGCCTAATTTCGGCTTGCACAGCATATAGTGTCAAATCTGTAGCTACCTGGGAACATTATGCTGGTCACAATGCTGGACACCAGGGCCGCTAGTAAAATCCAGGACAACACCAGAGATGCAACTCAGACCTGTCAGCTACAAAAGCACAGGCCCCTGTCACTTGAATTAAGGGAGATTCTCCCTTAGTGGTCAGTAGTGTAGTGCCTATGACACACAGTAGGGCAGTTCTGTTTCCAGCCAGTTGGGGGCAGTGGTGTGCATCCTGGCCAGCTGATTGCAATACAATTATCATAGCAAATACAACACTGATGTTACTGTGGTTCAGATGGGCTCTTCCTCCCCCATCTGCCATTCCCCTGTAACTCTAGCTCTCCCCATCCCTCAACCCAGGTGGCTTCTCCCAGGACAGCTGTGTGCCATGCTATCCTGGATTCTTCTGTGCTAGCATCGGTCTGAGCTCACCTACAGGACCCTGTGCTGCAGGTTTCTACTGCCCAGCGAACTTCAGCTCCTTCAGCCCCACTGCATTCCTCTGCCCCAAGGTATTGTCTTCTGACTGGGGGTTGGGTCTCTATACCCATTCAGTCTCTGGCACCTCTGCCAGGATTGCCTGCTGGTGACAGCCAACAGTGCCAGTTAACGTTAAGGTAAAGAATTTCCAGCTTTCATGTGAAGAGAAGCTGCAGAGGCCACAGGCCTCTGTTAAGTCAAGAGGAGTTTTGCCACAGGCTTCAGCAGCTCCAGTAGTTGGCCCTACAAAAAGAGCCTGAATTTGTTTGGATCTCTGTGCATTTCTCTTCCTTCTGTTTCTGATTCCTAGGGTCACTTCTGTTCCTCTGGGTCTGCCCACCCAGCCCCATGCCCCACTGGGGAATACCAGCCAAACAGGGGTTCCGAGTCCTGCATTCCTTGCCAACCAGGCTTCTACTGCCAAGAGGCAGTTGCAGGAGACCCCCAACCCTGCCCTCCACACACATACTGTCCTGAAGGTATGTATGGGATAGTCCTTCACACATACAGTAACACACACTAGCTCATACTGCTCTCCTGGCCTGGCTGTGTAGCATGTGCCAGTATATGTCCTTCCCCTTCCACTCCTTGTCCCTTTTCTGCTGGGTATATATCTTCTCTTTGGTCCTATGTCAGTGCATCTCACTACAAACAAGGAGGGATTCTTCTAAAGGCTGGGGAATGGGGGAGTAGAAGTGGAGTAAACCTTGGGCCATGCTTACTTTTGCCTTGTACCTGGTGGAATCATTTACACCTGTGTGATCTGGATGTAAGTCATTATCCAATCACAATGCACTCCCTCTGCACTAGTGTGAATGACCAGGTGCCAGGCAGGCAAGAATCAAGAAACCCCTTGTGCATACCTTCCTCCAACCTGGGGTGGGATGGGAAATAGGGGAGAGAAAAAGTGGTATAAGTAAGTGTGAGACGACAAGCCGAGAGCAGGTATGGGGGAACTGCCCTGTGGCGTGAACAGACAGGTAGGCACCAAGCAGAGCCCTTCTTCATTCGGTGATGCCTTGAGTTCAGGGTGCAGAGATTTGCTGTTAAGGGCTCTGCAGTGCCCTCTGCGCTGATCAGACCCTGATAACCTGGAGTAATTCCATGTCAGCACAGAGCATGTGAATAATTATGCGCTATGAGTGAGAGCATGCTGGTGACATGGCTGGTTTTGTCACCCTGACAATGCCTGTGCAGCTACATGGGACAGGACTTCCCACTTCAAAAGAGTATAGTTACTGCAAATAATGGGCTTCCTGCATGAGAGAAGTACTGTAAAGCATTTCCAGGCCCTCTCTGGCTTTATATTTACTCTCGTGTTTCTGTGTTAGGTACACTGGTTCCTGCTCCGTGTCCTGATGGCACATTCACCCCTCCAGACGTGACTGGCCTCAGGGAGGAGAGAGAATGCCTGTCCTGTTCACCCGGTCACTACTGCAGGTCCTTATTCTGCCTGTTGCCTCTGTAGTTTCAGTTGGAGCTGGTATTCTTCCTCCCTGCCCTAAACAGTTGGGCTGCATTGTTGTGCATGGTTGAGCAGCTGCTTTGTTCCACCCCAGAGGTGGCTGTACTTCATTAGTCAGTGAAGTGACCCCAATATACATACTGAAACCTTTACTCCAGTCCAGATTGTGCCACAGAGAGCTGTGTGGAGGGAACCCTCCACTTTTGCCTTTGCACTGTCCTGCTTTGGATACTGTCTCCAGTTTCCTGAGACTCTCTCCTTGTTCTTGTGCTACGAGAGAGGGAGACCATAAGTGCCAGGTCTCCCTTCTGTAAACCATTTGTTATTTTACAGACATTTATCATGTCATGACAGACATTACTAGAAAATTCAGGAACACCCTTTGACCTTTCCTTGAGCAAATTGAGGACTCAGCTGGGACAGTCTGCTGATTTCATTCAGTATTGGAGTATGGAAAAGTACTTAAAGTAGTTTCTGCGGATTATTCCTGCTTCCAGAAAGCAAGTGAAAATGATTCTGCTTAGCACTTCACTGGCTCTTTATATGAACAAAGAGCTTAAAAGACGTTAGCTATTTAGTGCTCAATAGCCTCATGGTGGGGGGTCTATTGCGATGGGCCCTAGGCACAAATTTTGTAGGCAGAGGTGAACTTCGCAAACCATTGGCAGTGTTGGGCTACCGTGTTTGAGTTCAGGCCCATTTCTCAAGGATAGTAAACATCGTCGCCCCATCGTACAGAGGGGATGGTCGACTGGGGCAGAGAGAGGTGACGGGTAACATTTTCAAAGGCATCAGAGCAACTTCGAAGTCTAACACCCATTTTGAAAAGTGACTGTCACTTGGAAGCCTGGGTCTCACTGAACGTCCTTGTCAATTATACCTGAAGTGACTTGTCCAAGGTCATGGAAAGGGCCTGTGTCCGAGCCAGCAGTCCAGCTCAGGAGCCCATCTCCCCTCTAATTTCTGCCTTTATCAAATGGGGACCCAGTCCCTCAGTCCACCTGCGCCTTTTATGGCTATAAAGTTCTCAGTTTGCCAGCAATGGGTACATTGCAGGGAGGGTCCAACATACAAGCTAGTGTTTGCATTCAGCACATCTCCACCAGCTTCCCATGTAAATTCCCACTGCTCTCTCTACACCAGGGGCGGGCGGCTGGAGGGGAAGTGTGCTGCTGGGTACTTCTGCCAGGCCGGGAGTTCTGAGTCTACTCCCCAGGGCCATGACTTTCCCTGGAGCTCCCTGACTGAATGCCGCTGGGGGCAGGTGCGTGCGGGTCTCTGCCCAGCAGGTGAGTGAGAATCACAGTGGTATGTAAAGTGTACAGAAGATATCTGATTTTAACCAGCCAGGGACTCTGAATGAGCAAGTGTCTGATATCTCTGCATGACCTGTTCTGATCCCTGCTTTGAAGGTGCCATCAGTTTAGGGTGAGTAAAGGGGATCTTTATATTTATTGAAAGTGCTGCATTCATTAGTGCCTCCTCATCAGCTCCTTCCATTTCCCTGATTTCTGAACAAAGACATACCCTGACCAAAAATTCCAGATCCAAGCAATCCTGGTGCCCAAACCCAGAGCCCATCTGAATTCTGTGTCTCAGCCCCAGTCTAGCTCCAATGCCTCTTGTCCTGGTAAGTGCTGCCCTAAGGGGCTGAGCAAGCTGTCTGCATGCTGGTCCCTGTTCTCTGCTGAATTCAGAGCAAGAGCCTTGAGTCCTAAGCTCTGATCTCCTATGTGATAATTCATCATGCTTTGCCCTTTGGTTATGTCTCGGAATGCCTTGGTGTCAAAAGGGGACATTGAATGAGTGTTTTCCATGGTCAGTTTTGGCTTTATCACCCCCAAACCATCCACCCTGGGCTGGAGATAGGGTCCCAGAGTGTGGGCTCTTCTGACTCAGCTGCCAGGGGAGATAATCGGCCCTCTGGCCTTAGCTTTATGTTGGAGCGGGACTCCTGGGGCTCTGGACTCTGCCCACTGTCAGTTCTCACCTCTGTGACTTGTCGGGTGATGCTAATGTCAGGAGGTGGTTGGTGGAACATAATGATGCCAGTGTCTGCTGGTGCAAATTCACAGTGCTGGATTGTTGGCCTGGCAAGCTGTGAATGTGACTGTTGTGGCTCTTTGTGTGAACAGCTCACCCGGAGCCCTGCAGCTGCTAATGCTGTGTCAGAGGGAGATAGCCACTGAGTCACCTTGCCCATCAGAAAGAACATTTTTTTGTTTTTTCCTTAGGTTTCTACTGCAAAGAAGGCTCCGAGGTGCCCACACCATGCCCCTCCAACACCATTGGAGCTGTCCCAGGGGCGAGGCAGAGAGAGGATTGCCTGCCCTGTCCACCTGGCCACTGGTGTAAAGCAGGTTGGGACTTGGGAGGCAGTGGGAATAACTGATTATGTATCACAGAGGAAAGTGTATGTGTGAGATCAGTGAGCCAGTCAAGTGGGTACTGATGTAGGGGTCTGGAAAGTGAAACACAAGAAGCTTGGACAAATCCATGGTCCATCCAGTAAGGTATCCTGTCTTCATCAGTGAGTGACCAGTGCTGGATACTGCAGAGGAAAAAATAAATACATACTTTATGCACCTTATACTTTTATTATTACTATTAATTTGTATTATTTTATGAAGCTCTGTAAATGTAAGCAGGGCTTTATAATCTAGACAGTGGTTCTCAACCAGGGGCACACATACCCCTGGGGGTACTCAGAGGTCTTCAAGGGGGTACATCAATTCATCTAGGTATTGGCCTAGTTTTACAACAGGCTACATAAAAAGCACTAGAGAAGTCAGTACAAACTAAAATTTCATACAGACAATGACTTGTTTATACTGCTCTATATACTATACACTGAAATGTAGGTACAATATTTATATTCCAAGTGATTTATTTTATTATAATATGGTAAAAATGAGAAAGTAAGCTATTTTTTTCAGTCATAATGTGCTGTGACACTTTTGTATTTTTATGTCTGATTTTGTAAGCAAGCAGTATATAAGTGAGGGGTAACTTGGGGGTACACAAGACAAACCAGACTCCAGAAAGGGGTACAGTCATCTGGACAGGTTGAGAGTCATTGATCTAGAGAAGGGCCCCAAACCAAATTCAGTCTCCAGTTCCCCTGTGCTCTGTAGTTCTAGTCTTCCAGAGAGCGGTGCTGTTTGTGGCTGGATTCTGTCCATGCAGGTGTTTGAATAGGATCCAGTGAGAGATGCCCAGCAGGAGGCTTGGGAAGAAGGTTCTGGCTGGAGAGTGAGAGTACCTCTGCTGATGCTCCTGTTTTCTGTTTGTTCAGGGGATCCAGTGACCTACTTATGCCCCCCTGGACACTACTGTGGTGGCGTGAATCTCACTGACCCCATCACTCTCTTGGCACCTCAGCAATGCCCCGAGCACACTTACCGCCCAGCCCCAGGGGCACAGAGCCTGGCAGATTGTCAGCCTTGCCCCCCAGGTTATCTCTGCCAAACAGCAGGTGAGCTGTCAACCAAGGGCCAAATATTGCTACTGTTGAAGTCAGATGCAAATCTCCCATTGCAGTGGGATCAATTCCTGAGACAGGAGGGGGTGGAAATTCCAGGGTCTGCTGCATAAGCCATTCATGTTCATGGAGGTGGTAGAACCTGGGCAGCTTGCCACCCTTTCCCTTCACAGCTCTTCTTTTCATTCTCTCTCCACCAGGCCTTACCAGTTTTGAGGACTACCCCTGCCCCCCCGGATATTGGTGCCCAGGTAAAGGAGACAGGTTTTTATGCCCACCTGGTACCTTCAGGACCCAGCCTGGTGCAGCATCTTTGGAAGAGTGTGATCCTTGCTCTCCTGGCTATTATTGCCCGGACCCAGCAGAGACTGGGCTGCCCAATGTCCAAGGAGCTCTTTGCCAACCCGGCTATGAGTGCCCACCAGGTGAGATGCCCAGGCTTCTTTTTTTTTGTCCTTTTTCTGCCAAGCACAACACTGAGCACAATGGCTTCTGATTGTAGTAGGCAGTGATGACCCTGCGATCGCTTCCCTGCAGTGAGCCTCATGGGTGCCGCTCACCTTGAGGTGACATTGCGGGCAGGCTGAGCATCCCAAGGCCCTTCCTGGTTGTCACCCCCAGAATCCCATCCTGAGTTTTGCTGCGATTGTGACACCCAAGCAGAATAAGCTGGGCCTGGAGAAGAACAGGTGCCTTGCAGCAGCCAGACATGAGCCAGACCCTTTCTGTGTTAAAGTTTAAGTTAATAGGCAAGTTGATGGACTTCAAGCAAATGTGTCTGTGTCCATCAGTGAACAAGGTGGGGCATATAGGGATGGTACTTTCCTCCCTGGCTCTATAGACCACAGAATTTCCCCCCACCTCTTGTCAAGGGCATATTTTTTCCATTGATGGTAATTCACGTTAGGAGCTCTTGCGTCTTGTTCAATGTTATCCCTCCATCGGTTCCTTGGCTGGCCATGAGGTTGGGCATCATAAGGATGTCCTTCCATGAAACACTTAGCTGATCTGTCCTCCATCATCCTAATCACATGTCTTGCCCACTGAATGATCACAGGGTTTAAATATCCCCCCTCCCCCGTCTCCTTCTGCTGCTCCCTGGGAACGTCACGTTATCACCAGTTCTTATGTCCCCGTCAGGTTCAGTGAATCCAACCATATGCAGGGGTGGCTCCTATTGTGGGCTCCACACAGGGGTCCCTTCCATGTGTCCAGGTGGATATTATTGTCCAGAAGGATCATCCAAGTACAACACCCCCGAGCAGCTGTGAGTATGGAGCATTCTTGGTGAAGGGTCCTAGCAGCTCTGTATACTCTGAAATCCACCTGCTGTAAAATCAGAAGGTTTTAGTCACAACCTTCATGCATTTTGCAAATGTTTCAAAAATATTTTCCATCACAATTGCAGATTTTGAAATAGTAGGACGTAAACTATTGGGGCCAGTTAGGGTGATCCTCAATTTGTAGCAGTCAGCCTGAGGTTGGGGTGGGGAATGGGGTGGGGAGAAAGAATTTGGCCTGATGAGACCTCTTTTAAACTTGCACTGAGCTAACCTCTGAATTTTTATTTTCATGGTTTTGGAAATTCGTTCTGGGAAGCTGTAAAATGTAGATTTGCATGTCTACATGGTATCAGCATACACATGCAAAACAGAGTTTGTGTATGAGCCATAAAGAAAAGGAGTACTTGTGGCACCTTAGAGACTAACAAATTTATTAGAGCATAAGCTTTCGTGAGCTACAGCTCACTTCATCGGCTGCATCCGATGAAGTGAGCTGTAGCTCACGAAAGCTTATGCTCTAATAAATTTGTTAGTCTCTAAGGTGCCACAAGTACTCCTTTTCTTTTTGCGAATACAGACTAACACGGCTGCTACTCTGAAACCTGTATGAGCCATGACTCTGTAATCCAGAATTGTGTGCTTAGAAATGTGTGAGCATTTCCAAGGGTGCCAATTTAAATGGTGCTTTTGCAAATTTAGTATGATGTGTTATTTTCACATCCAGTCCAGTATTGCTAGTGTAGCTCAAGGTCATTCTGAATATATCTGTGCAAAGCGTCACTCTCCATGTAGTTCTGGGGTTTAGACAGCTGTCAGTGCATTGGCAGCTGCTTTCAGGGAACTATGTTATGGTGAAACTCTGTTTATAGTGTAGTAAGAGAAGCTTCACTGCATTTGAATGGACTTTCCCTGATTATATAAAGACACTTCACTTCATTTGAAGCAGGTTCCATTCTTTCACTTTTCTTAAAATGTAGCAATTGTCTTCTCCCAGGTAGGCATTTAACTGCTGCCTTCCCAGGGATTCTTCTCCCTCTTCTTCTCTTCATTGCCTGTATCCTAGGATGCTGTGAAGACTTGTTCCCTTCCAGCCTGGCCACCAGGAATTGCAGCAAAGTGCTTTTCCCATTCACCTTGCTTCCTGCCTTTGTCTCTCTCTTTAGGTGTGTGTTCCCTTATTACTGCACCCCAGGCAGTGCCCATCCACTGCTCTGCAAGGGAGGATACACGGCCCTGAATGTGACCGGCCCAAGGGACTCCTTTGAGAAATGCTGCAGGATTTGCGATCCGGGCACCTACCGTAGTGACTCCCTCATCAGCCCATCCTGCCAGCCCTGCCCATCAGGCTTCAGTTGCCCACAAGGTAATTGAGCAGGGACTCCATGGAATAGAAAGCTAGGGCAATATAGGGGACATGGCTGTCAGTCTGGGTTGTGGGAGGCCTGGTATATTACAGGGGATCCCGCTGTGAATCTGGGTGTTAGAGGGCACTCAGGCCTTGCCAAGTGACACTGTTGGCTTTCAGAGGAGAGGAAGACTCATCTTTCAAAGAGCTGATGGCAGGTTTCCACTGGGATCCTTTGTTAATCATGCTGGGCACATTAGTTACTTGTGCAGGGCATGGAAAGCCTAATGCACAAACCACACTGGGTGCCACTGCCTCCATCTGAGTTGAATAATTTCATCCCCTTGACTGTCTCCAGAATTGCACTGGGCTGGGTCCTTCCCATTCTGTCCAGTGTTTCCTCAGTGGAGGGCTCAGCAGTCTCTGTGTCTGAAATGCCCCCGTTGCTTTCCCCAGGCAGTGCAAGTTATCTCCACCAGCCCTGCCCCAGGGGGTATTACTGCCCTCTCCGGGCACCTGCACCCATGCCCTGCCCCCCAGGGACTCACGGGAACAACAGCTTGGCAAAGCAGCCCAAGGAATGCCATGCCTGCCCTGCCGGCTCCTTCAACCACCTCTATGCTCAGACAGGGTGTTTCCCCTGCGGGAGCTCTTCCTCCTCACAGCCAGGTGAGTCACGCCCTGTTTAGGGGAAGCTAGCTTGCTTGCTTAGAGAGTGGTGGTAAAACATCAAACCATTGGCCTCTGTGCTTATTATGAATGACTTCCTCAACCAGGAACACAACAGCCAACTGGGGCCTCTGTGTTTGCCTCCTACCCCCAACGGCCACCTCGTCTGTCCTCCAGATGAGACTGAGTGCACGGCCTTCAAACCTGCCTCTTGCCCCACACAAACTGTGGTAGCTGAGGGGATTTAGTCCCATTGGGTACAAGTGGGAGAGAAGAATAGATAACAGGCTGGGGTCTGCCTTGCTGCATAACTCTAGCATTTCAAGTCGTCCCTAGTGGGCTGGGTCCGGTGATCCACAGAGCCCTCAGCTGGCCCCATCCTGACCCAGATGGTTCAATGGACAAGTTAAAAGAGGGCTTGTCTATCTGCCACTTCTGAAAACCCCCAGCTGGGCCCCTCCTGCCTCTCAGTGCAAAGGATCCTGCCACAGGAAAGTCTCTGATGATGGAGTTGAGGCTGCATAAGGCAGCTGAATCAAGCTGTCCCTCCACCCCCATTCACATAGCTGTATCAGCCTTCCAAGGATAAAGTGGCTGCGCACTTGAGCATGTCAATAACGTCACAGATATGGCATGAAGCAATGGGGAACAGATGACATGGGAAGAGTTCCTTTTTTGTGGGCACAGTTTGTTCCACAAAAGATGCTCCCTTCCATTGATTTGAAAACCTAATTCCATGGCACTGTTGCTGTTGTCTCCAAAGGGGCTAGCAGCTGTAGCTGCCATGGGCTGAACCGGGCTTTTCAGGAGTCGGATGGCTCTTGTGTCTGCCAAGCAGGGTATGTTTACTATGATGAGAGAGGCAAGAAAAATTCTGACACCAACAGTGACCAAGACTGCCAGCCTCAGGTAAGATTGCTGCAGCACAGCCCTTGAGCCCATTGCAACTGAATGGCTCAGGGGATGGGTAATGTAACACATGGGAGGACGGTGCAGTGGTTAGAACATAAACTTAGGACTCAACAGTCTGGGATCAATTCCCTGCTCTACCACAAAATCCCTCTGTGACCCTGGACAAGTCTCTCTGTGCCTCACTTCCCACTCTGTGAAATGGGGATAATACTTCTCTCCCTTCCCAGGGTGTTGTGAGGTGCTTATGTACTATGGTAACAGAGGCCAGATCTATGGGACTTATGTCTCTGGGGTTGTCATTATGGCACCTTTCAGTTAGAGCTGGTTAGAGAACTGTAATGGAAGTGAAATAGTTCCTATTCTTCCTCCCTGTGTTCTGACCAGAGCTTTTTGTAACAGTGTTAACTGGGTAAGAGGTTACCCTCCCAATGCTGGAGTTCGGCTGTTGGATGGGGCAGGGGAGACAGTTCAAATGATGCCATGGCCGTGGTGTAACTGCTTGACCCTATCTCACATGTGTGTGCTCACGTTGTTGTTGCAGGTGGAGGAGCGCTGTGCTCCTGGGGAAGTCCGTCTGGCATCCACACGCAAATGCATTTCCCCCGAACTATATGACTGCTCTCCCTTCTGTGGTATGCTGGGTGGAGAACTCAGTGCAGAATTGGGCATGTAAGTCTCACTCCAGCCTCCTATTATGAAACCTCTGGCTAGCTCAGAGAATCGGTGATGGGTTATGTAACCAGTTACTTCATGCTCAGTTCATAGTTTGAATCTGCCCCAGATCAGTAGTGGATGAAAGTGGTGTGACTCTTGTGTCGGCTGTGTGAAACAAGGTGATGTCCTCAGCCCATTTCCTAACTGTAGAAGAGCCCACATCACAGCTGGCCTCTTTGTAGGAAAGCTCAGTAGTGGGCCTAATTGTTGAATGGATCATGGAGAGTGAACTCCAATCAGTCCCACCCTAGAGGGGGCTGGGGGAGATGGGGGCACTGTATCTCCAGGGCAGAGCTGAATGGGTATGAAAACTTTCCCTTTGCAGGACTTTTTCTGTGGCTAAATATTGGCCTTGGGTCTCCAGCTCCATTCACTAACACTGACTTCACTCTGCTAAATGAAGAACCATAAATACAAGGCACTCACATTTTCAAAATTAACTAATAATATGGGTGCCCAACTAGAGACCTCTGAAAGGGCCCTGATCTTCAGGGGGTGAGTGAGCAGCACTTTGAGCTGTCTTAAGTTGGGCTCTGAAAATCAATGGTCACTTTTGAAAACTAAGACCAAAACTGAGGATGAATTCAGAGTTCACTCCTCATTCATCCTTTTAATAGAGATGCTTCATTTTTGGTCTAAATCTTTTTCATGGTTTCAGGTAGAGGCTCTTGAATATAGAAGTCAGTCATTATCTGTATGACATTACCCTGTTCTGTGTGGGTGAACTACTATACCTCAAAAACTCCTCCAGAGAGTAAAAAAGTAGATTGCATAGAAACGTAGCGGGAGAGCATTGAATCACTATGTGCGTTGCTCTCAGCAAAAAGTCTGGAAGGGATACAAACCTTATGCTTCAGGACTTAAACTAATGTCTATGAGAGACCAGGATGAGACACAGGTCAGAGGGCAGCTTATCCCACGTCTGCCTGCTGCAGGGTTCCTACACCTTCCTACGAAGCACATGGTACTAGCCACTGTCTGAGATACTGCAGTAGATGGACCTTGTATGTGATCAACTCTGGCAATCCCTGTTTTCCACTTTTACAGAACGGACCACCTGACTGTACAGATTATAGAATAATGGAGCTGGTCTGACCATCTGCATCTTGTAGCTGCCTGCCCACCGAGTGTAAGTAACCAAGACCCTTTCTCTCCTTGGCAAGGTGTCGTTGTGAGCAGTACGTCTCTGCCGAAGAGCTGTGCGACCGAGAGTGCTTGCTGAACACCCCACAGATCTCTCTGAGCCTTGGCATCCATTCAGAGCTCCTCCTGAGTGTTGAAGAAGGAGAGGACAGAGTGAGTAGAGACAGGCTGGCCCTGCTCCGCAGGAGATGTGAGGCTGGAGAGAGCTAATAGATTGCAGCCAGGTAAGAGGATTGTGCTGGGTTTGAAGGCAGGGTGTTGGTGTGATGTAGAGGAGCCAGACTGTGCACAGAAAAGAGGGAGTGGCTCCCTATTGTTCAGAGGACATGGAATACGACGAAGGTGAGAGGATGATGAATCCCTATGGAATGGTAGTGACTGAATGTTGGGGGGAAGAATCACTAAGACAGTCATAGGCAGATTAATTAAAGGTAGAGGTGGGGCTGGGACATGGGAGGTAGCCTGATTCCAAGATTAATGGTATCACTGGTAATTCTCTGTCCTCCTGAGGCCCTGCTCTGTTTTGCAGGAGGTGACAAACATTCTGGGCCCAGATGAACATGTGCAGAAGAGCCAGCGGGTGCATTTGGTTTTGTTTGGCTCCACTGGGGTATTTGGTTTCATTATTTCCAGCACAGACATGCTGAATACATTCCTCACAGGTGAGATGTGAAAACTCGGTAAAGATGAAGAGTCAGAAAATAGACTTAAGTTTCCTATGAGCTACATGGGGCAGAGGGAATTTGTTTTCAAATTACACAAGGGAGTCCTCATTTTACAGGAAATCTTGAATGTGGCTCTGTGTTCAGAGGGACATGAATTGGCTGCACTTCCAAACCCCTCGGGCACCTGGGAATTAAGTAGTTGATAGTTATGAGATCACTCCAGCCTTCCAAGAAACTAGTGGAGGATTCTGTATCTTCGCAGATCAATGCACTGACGAAAAAGGGCCTGATGCTCCTCTCCCACCAGCAGACCTTTGATTTCAGTTGGATCATTCCTGGTTGACACTGGTCTCAGTGAGAGTAGAGTTGGGCCTCAAGAGTAGGGTGACCAGACAGCAACTGTGAAAAAACAGGACAGGGGGTGGGGGGTAATAGGCGACTATATCAGAAAAAGTCCCCAAAAATGGGACTGTCTTTATAAAAATGAGACATCTGGTCACCCTACCCAAGAGCAGAAAGGTGGGAGGGAAGTGGCTTTACATTGTCGAGGGGTAGATGTTGTCTTTTGCTGCCTTTCTGGCATGTGCTTTCCTGGCAATGCTCCCACTCCTGCCCTCTTTTTCTCCACTGCCTGCCCCAGGAGATTTTTGGTTGGATCTGCCATTGCAGAGAGTTTGGCTCAGTGAGCCGACCGTCTCCTACAAGGACACCCATCCCTTACCCGGCATCCCCAACCCTATTGTGTGTTTGAATGTGGGAGATGCCATCCTTTTCCAGCTCACCATCCATCCCCGCAGTGAGTCTTGTCATGTGGATTCATGTGCTGTCTACTCGTCTGTCTAATCATCCTATGTGCCTAGACCCACCACGTGTATGACTGTTTACCAAACTATGGGCTGGTACTGCATGCCTGCATCTCTTCTGCATGTCCCCTGCCTTTTTACCTTTAGACACGCCTGACTGCAGGGGACTCCTGGGTTCTATTCTAGGTTCTGCCACTGGGCTCACTTTGTGGCCATGGATATGTCACTTAACTACTGTCTTAATTTTCCTATCTGTACAATGTGGATAAACATACCCACCCCCTGATTGTGAGGCTTCGCTAGTGTGTGTAAAGCATTGTGAGACCCTCAATGCTGTGACGTGCAAAGTGTTATCATTAAATGGCGTAATACCCCTTGGGTCCCACGCATTGCTCAGTGCAGTGCAGCTTGATTGCATCCATCCTAACCAAGTGGCTCAGAATTGCTAACTTTGTGCTGCTCGTTCCCAGATCGCACTTCCAGTCACTACCCCATCTATCAGAAGCAGCATCTGTACAACAGCAATCCTGGCTGGGATTTTGGTCATTTCCGAAGGCTGGACCACCTTATTCGGGAGACTCACCTCAACATCTCCAGGTAACTCCTAATGTTAATGTGGAAGGGAACTCAAGACTGAGTGATGTTGTTATGGCGAGATATGTTGTACATTTCCCTTCTTCCTGGAGGAGGGTGGTTCCTTCAGTGAAAGGCTAGGTCTGTGGCAAGGAGCAGCATGTGAAAATCCAGGACTGAGAGTCTGATGCACTGAAGTCCATGGAAAGACCTCCAGTTGACTTCAGTGAGCTTTGGATCAGGCTCTGAATGAGAATGGACTTTAAGTCCTCCCAAGAATCGTTCTTCCAGATAAGGCATTTAGCTTTCAGGCTGGAGAAGCTAGTGACTAGATCCTAACACTAAAGGCAGTTGGATCTGCCTGTATTTCCTCCTTCTCTCCTTCAGGTTTGCCCATGTTTTCCTAGATCCAGGGAGATACGTTTTCAGGGATAGCACCATCCAGGAACGTATCTTGATCGTGATTGTGAACGAGGAGAACATGGGCTGTGACCCTGTCAACGCTTCCTTCCAGCCCTCCTCTCCATACCAGCTGGCCAGGCACGGGGTTCTGAAACATCGGGCACTAAATTTAGCCCCTGACTGGGCAACTATCTCAGGTACAGCAGTCAAGGCAAATTGATACCTTAAACCAAAGGAGCTTGTTGGTGACCTTCCTTGTACCTGTGTGTGGGAAATGAGCTCCCATTTGATACATACCTTTTAATAGGGTTCCCTTTCCACTTACCAGAGAGAAAGACTTTTATAGGTATCATGCATTGATGGGCCAGACCTATTCCTGGTGTAAACCCCTTGACATTAGTGAGATTGCTCCAAGGGTTAATTTGGCTGTCCCAGTCTACTCATGTACCTCCTGAAGAGTCAGCTGCTGTAATTCATGGGGAACATCCCTCAGTAGCCTCGCCCTGCAGAGAGACAGACACATTGAGATGAATATCGTTTGTGCATGTGAATGGCAAGCTACATTCTGCAAGCTTCCAGAAGGCCCGAATTGTAGCTGGAGCAGCCACAACAGCGGTTATTGGGTCCCACTGGGGCAGAAGTTCACTGACAGTGAGGAGGTGCTCATAGAACTATGGCCTTTAAGTGGCTGTGTTAGGGATGGAAAGGCACCATGCACTTCATAGCCCTTCAGTGGTAAGCCCCTGCCCCTGCAGGGGATCTTGTTTATATTTTAGGTAACGGATCCCCATAATTTTCTTCTTGCACCAATGGCAGAGACTTCCTTCTCGTTCACTCACCAGTCCATCCCCAGATGCACCAGAGGGACAAGAGTGCTTAAGCCCATCAGGCAACAGCTACAAATGCTTAAACCAGTCTGCCTCTCTGGAAATAGCATCAAGCCCCTGGCCTTTTCCTGTTCTCATCAGTATCCTTTCCTCCTGGAGCCAACCCTCCCAAGGCTTCCTGCTGTCCCTAGTTAGGAATAGGCCTGAGGCAGGAGTGAAATGGGGGAGATACCAAGAGCAGACACCTTCCCCTCCCACCCACCCCCAGTCCTCATGGGAGGAATGCTGGTAATCAATGGCTACCTTCCCCTCAGCACCAACATGCCAATTGTTAGTGTTTCCTGATAAATTGGAAGGAAATAAATTGATTGTAAAAAATTTGGGAAGGTCTGATCCCAGGAGCACAGCTCTGGAGGGGACTTTCAGAGGCCTAGCTCAGTTATCCCTCAACTAGCCAAGACAGACAGCAGAAATATGCATGAAAGTGCGGCCCACAAGTGTGAGCACCAGCTTCCATCATCAGCTTCAGCTGTCAGGGCTGTACTCCCCTTCCATCTACATGCATGCCAGGCCTACAGGGATCATTCCACAATCTTCCCTACCTGAGTGTGATTAGTGAAGGTGGGGTGGCTAAATGTTCCTCTGGGCTAAGTTGGGGCTAAGGAGAAAGGGAGTGCCTAGCCAAGGGATGGAGGTTGCTAGATGTCCCTGTTATTGGGTATGGAGAAGGCAGTCCCCCTCTGAAGCATGTCATTGGTGATTGCCACATGCCCCTCTTCTCCTGGGCATAAGAAATGGTGAGTGCCCCTCCTGCTGTGGATGCTGGAGGCATCGGCACCAATGGAGGAAGGCAATGGGATGCTGTTGATTCCATTTGCAGGTGGCCTTTAGGGTTTCCCTTGTTGGATGTGCAAGGCCAGTGCATCACTAGGTGATACCCTTTCCATGATTCCCCGAATTATACACTAGATAAAAGGGTAGCCCAGGCCCCAACCATTCTGCACCATGGTACCATCCCAGGTACTGTGGCAGCACTCAGTCACTGATGCTGACACATAACTCCTTCACCTGGCCATCTTGCGTGGTCTTTCTAGCAGTGCTTTTTGTCCTGGGCTTCTTGCCGGTTGTGCTGATGACCCTGGCTATCATGCTGAGGCCCCCCATTTCCAACCCCAGTCCTATGAACAACTGGAAGCCACGGTGGAGGAGCCTGGGTGAGCCACACATCCCACCCGAGTACATCCTCATTAAAGACAGGTGAGTCTGTCTGCATGCTGGGACTCCACTAGCTCTGGAGCTTACAAATAGAGGCCTGCAGGATAGAGTGCAAGAGCAATAAAGGAAACAGGCTTCTTACTGCACAGGCCAGGTGGGGTGCTGATCCCTGATCCCTGTTGCCCTTTGGCACTGCACTCCTGTCCAACATCACAGTCTGATGGGTCTTCAGCTCCACAGAGATGAAGCTTCTCTGCTTCCCCACAGAGTGGTGGTTTCCCATATTGCACTCCAGAGCCCTCCCATTCTCATCTCCACTGGCATCCCCTGCAAGCTGCCATCACCTCACTCTTTTTGCATGAATCCCTTTGCCTGGTTCTCTGCTCCATACCCCTCTTACTCCAGAATCAACAAGAGAAACATTAATCTAGTGTCTGAACTGGATTGGTGACACTGCAGCTGCTGCTGCTACTGGGAGCCTGCACTGGCATGTGAGTGGGTGCACGGAGCGTGTGTGTACTGCTCCACTCATGGATATGCAACATACTCTCTTCTTCTCCCTCCAGTCTTCAGTACTATGAAGCCCTCGGTCCCCAGGGTTCTGGAAGAGGAGCTGATGGTGGAGAGAAAGGAGTCATCCATGGTCCAGGTAAAGCCCTTTATCAAAGGCCAGACTCTCCTTTTGATTTGCTCATACTCATTCCCACCAATTCTATTTTGTTCTGCTCTCATTTGTGTACCATGCCCATACCATAGTATCCCAGTGCCTGCACACTTGGAAACTTATGCTGATGCCCATACATTTATGGTCACACGCTCACTCAGGTTGCAATGCACTGACGCTCAGAGACACAAACATCTCATAGGTTCCTCCTTCCATTCAAACATTTTCTCTCTCCCCCGTGCGGGACAGGAGCCTGCCAGCTGTGTAATGGGTTTAAGAGTCCTCCTGGCCTCATACTGAGGAGGGTAACTACCCTCAGGGTATCTGAGGTGAGGGAGGGATGCACAACATTAATGAGCAAAGCCAAGCTCCTGGAAAATGAGGGCCCTGTATTCTGCTGTTGGTTCTTATGTTCTCTGAGTGCCCAGCAACCTACAGTCTTTCTTCCCCTCCTTTAGTGACAACATCTCAGAGGTGATGGGCTCAGGGTGTGGTTCATGCTAATGCAATAAGTTCAGGGCCCAGCAGGTGGCACCATCTACTGGCTCTGGGAACTGTTGTGCTATAAAAAAACTAAAACTAAGAGCCTAACAGGACACAGTGGGCTGGGGCTATGGGGCCTGGAACTTCCAAGGGGAGAAGATTCCATATTCTGTTCAGCAAAGGTCCCTGAAGTGCTGAAAAAACAGCACCTGGTGTCTGTGCTCTGTGCCTGTCTTTTTACTGGCCCCGTTCTAAGAGAGAGAGGATGGCTTTGTCATTTCCACTGCCACGCAGGGCCTTGGATCCATGCATTCGTTCTTTCGCATCTCCTAAAAAACAATAATAAATATATTTTTAGCATGATTCCAGCTAGGCACTGCACCAACAGTCAGAACATACTAATATGCAAAAGTTGCTGTGGTATAAACCACACAACCCCAATGGTAATATCAGAGAATGAATGACATTTAGCACTGAACTGGCACTTTTCAGCCACAGGTCTCAAAGCGCATTACAAAGGCTGGTCTCTTTTTCCTTGTGGGAGAAATCAGCAGAATAAGACACATGCAGGAGATGTGACATAAGGACACAAGGGACGTACAGGGCTGAGTTATGAAAAGACTGTAGCTGGCCATTTATGCATTCCTTCTTCACTCCCTCTGAGACTGGGTTTCTGTTCTCCAAACAAGGAAAGGCCAGTAGCAATGAATCCAATGAGCTTTGTAAAATAAACATGTGATTCATCGGAACACCACAGCTCTCCTCTCACATACAAAAGTATCTGACTACATCACCCATATCCACAGATCCATGAGGGTCTTCCTTTTCATTTCAGAAGACAGATCCACGGAGGGTTCTTACTTATTAGAACCCTCAAAGCACTTTATCCAGGCACCCTCACGGTGGGCTTTATCTTGCTCTGATCCATTCCC
The DNA here is from genome assembly GCF_009764565.3 of Dermochelys coriacea. Classification (NCBI taxonomy): domain Eukaryota; kingdom Metazoa; phylum Chordata; order Testudines; family Dermochelyidae; genus Dermochelys; species Dermochelys coriacea. The sequence continues at coordinate 9,773,600 of NC_050089.1, forward strand.
TCCAGGTCTCTAGCATCAGTTCTGACCTTCACAGTCTTGCCATTGTTAGGTAAAGGCCTTCTGTTCTGCAGCCACTTGCAGCTCCAGCCATGTGCAACAGCCTCCCTGTATCTTCTGCCTCATCGATTCCTTCTCCACATCACACTTCTCTCTCCCGCATTACCGTTTATTGCACTCTGTGAAGCATGCTGGGATTGGTATTAAAGACCTGGCCCAAAGTGAAATGGTGTATCATGAGATCATAGCCACTTAGAGATTCAGCTGGTGACTCTCAAGGAGAGAAATATCTTCAAGCCTTTCAGTCAGCAATGGGAAATGAGAGGTACTTTGTGTTTCAGGCGAGCAGCCCGCACTGAGGGACCTGGAAGATTTCAGCGTCCGCACCCTATATGATAAATTGGAGGACCAAAACCTTCACCTGGCTTCTCAGATGGCAAAACACAGGATGGATGCGTTGGCCTTTTACAGGGGGATCTGCCAGAGGATCCAGGGGCTGATGGTCAGTATGGAGAGGAGCTGAAGGGAGGGGATCTCAGAACCTTGGAACTTGTAGCATACATCATTTACAGGGTAGGAATTTACTCAGCATAACTGCTGTGCCTGAGGATTCCCAGTAGCAGCAATGGCCAGAGAGACATGCAGCTGGGCAAGAGATTCCATCCTTTTGCTCTCATCTCATTGTGGTTAGCGATGCCTTTGTTACCTCTACATAGGCTAGACTGCAGCAGCATGCTCTACCTAGAGCTACCCTTGAAAGGCTACCAGGTGCAGCATACAGCTGTCCACTCTCTGAGCAGGGCAGACCAGCAGGAACATAACATTCTGCACTGGCTACCAGTCCACTTCTGGGTGAAGATCAGGGAGCTAGTTACTACAGAGCCTGAAAGTGCCCAGAGCCCACCTCTCTCAGGCAAATGGTTCCCCTTCCACTTCCATGTAGCTGAAGTGCTTCTACACCCTGTCCCTTGGGTGCCAAACGGCATTTCCTGGCTTTCATTTCTGGAATTTGCTCCCAGTGGAAATACCTCTGAGTCTGATCTTGGCTATATGGTAGTGCAGTATTGTATGAAACTCTTTGCTCCAGCTTTTTGCTACCTGTGGGCTCTGGATCCCTTGTACTTAGCCAATTAGCTAGATTTTCAGTGTCTGTTAGCCCTGGTCTGCACTGGAAAGTTGTACCAGCAAAACTGATCCATTTTCGGCACAGCCTCATGGTTGTCCACCCTTACTTCTGTCCCCGAACAACAAAACCCTCTGCTTTTTCTGGCATTTCCGCTCCCTTTTGGGAGAGACATGAGCCTCCTGCCAGTATAGTTTTGTTATCATAGTGGCAGTATGGACACACACATAACTATACCGGTATAAGCAGTCCTCTGGTTGCAATCCCACAATGCAACATTCCTTTCAGCAGTGACCTGTCAAGTAGCACTTTGGAACTCAGCTGCCTCGCGTCACGGTGACCAGAAGTGCAGCTCATTTTATATGCCCAGTGTGGTTTCCATAGCCACAAATGTTTCTGGTACCGGCTTCATTTTTGCTGAAAGCTAGGCTCCTTGCTCTGAGTCTCATGCTACTGCCTGGTCCAGGAGAGAGGTGCTGGATTTATTTGTACTGTACAGACAAGAGCATGGGCTGGCAGTTCTATTTCTGCAAGGGGCTGCAGTGCATTTGCTCCCTAAGGGCTCTACAGAGAATTTAGGCACAGCCATGGGGCTTCTGAAATCCTTTCTGGAGCTTCCCAGTGTTCAGGAGATGCACACCCACTGCTGCACCTGTCATTTGTGATACAGAATACTCTTGGAGTCTTATTCTAAGCCAAACAAAGCTCACCTGATACTATAGTTTTCTTATAAATGCACGTGATCTAGGGTCAAATTCTGCCCTGGGATGCCAGCCTGGGACCTGCATGTGAAGGTGGCATTTAGCCCGTGGTGTCTGTGTGCTTGGTTGGAGAGGCTGGGAAAGGGAGGAGTGAATACAAGAGAGGTAAAGCATGATACTGCTGCTCTCTGTAACTAGGACATGGTGCAAACTCTGGACTCTGATGGGCTGAAAGGCCTCACCAGGCAAAGCATCTCTGTGCATAAAACCCAGGGGGGCACCCAGGCAGCCATGGGCATTGGGCAACATGACGAAGTGACCAGCAGAGACTTTCAAGCAATGGGCCACACAGGTGAGAGAACCAGAATGGAGGGAAGGGAGCAGTAGCAATTGGATGGCAGTATTGCTCCATGAGCCATCCACAGCATGATTAGGAAAGGCATGGTTCATGTAAATGGATAGAAGAGACAACTCGATATCCCAGCTTTCCATGTCACTGCAAGTCACAATTCCCACAGGAATTGATGGCAGCTCCTTAGGTGAGTTCCTTTGGGGAAGAGACCTATCAAGCAGGATGAAATCAATAGAGTCCTATAGAAATGTAATAGTATTCTATAGACATTACTGTAAACCTTAAGAAATTCATAGGGCATTATCAACTTTTTCCATTGGCTTTATTGGACCCAACCTATAGGATTCCATACCAGAGCTATAATTCTTTATTAAATTCTATGGAATGGCATAAGATATGTTATAATTCTTCATTCAATTCCACAGAGTTCTAATTTTGAGAGACCCTCACATATTAGCCCTATTAAATTCTAATCTGTAGGACTCTTCCACAAGGGCTGGAGATGAGATGTGCTGGTTGCCCAGTTTTACAGACAGGTATTAAGAACATAAGAACAGCCCTACTGGGTCAGACCAAAGGTCCATCTAGCCCAGTATCCTGTCTTCCGACAATGGCCAGTGCCAGACGCTTCAGGGAATGAACAAAACAGAGCAATTAGCGAGTGATCCATCCCCAATCGTCCAGTCCCAGCTTCTGGCAGTCAGAGGCTTTGGGACACCCAGACCACTGGGTTGTGTCTCTGACTATCTTGGTTAAAAGCCACTGATGGACCTATTCTCTATGAACCTATTGCCATCAGCAGCGGTCTGGATTCATAAAGCTCAAGTCAAGCCTGGAACTAGGCTGTCTCCTGAGCTCCCTTTAAAATGAGATGTAAAACTGAGCCTCTACTACGGTTGTTAGTCCAAACTTCAGTGCCCCAGTCAGATCCCAGCTCCGTTAACTCCACTGAGGTTCTGTACATTCTCCCAGTAGTGTAAGTACAGCATTCTTAGCTTCCTGTCCTAAACTACCATGCACTTATAAACCACGGCCACATTGGCTGCATGCCAATGGTGGATAAATGAGACTTGTGTGTAGGTTTTAAAGCACTTGGGAATGAGTGGGGCTTGATAAATGTGTGGAACAATCCTTGATTATTGCTGTTGCTGAATTCATTAGGTGCTGAGTGGCGGGAGGCAACTGAGTTAATGAAAGCTCTGAAAATCCTGCTTGGTAAAGTCCATTGTGGGAAGACGATAGTGAAGCAAGAGCCAGCACAGCATGTACAGGGCCAGGACGGGACAGCAGAATCCAGCCTGGCCAGTCAAAGGAAAGCAGGAGCAGAGCGAGGGCAGGTGAAGAAGAGCTGACCCAAAATGGACCTCTGTATTATTCCCAGTGACTCATGTCTCTGTTTATGACACTTGGGCCTTGTTTGTCCTACAGGATCCTGGCGGGCTGCAGCAGCATGGACGCTCCAATAGAAAAGGCCCCTTTGTCACTTGCGAAGAACTAGGTAAGAGCCATGGTTCTGCTGTGGACACAGTAACAATTCAGGGGGTGCTGTAGGAGATTGCTTTGATAGATACTTGGTTAAAATAATCACCAGAGTGTCTGGTTAGCAACACTTTTTTTCTTTTTTAAATTTTCTTTGGACATTTTATAATTATTATTTACAGGGAGGTCTTTTTATGGTGGTGGTAAGGTGAAGGAGCATTTCCCAGTAAGCTCCCATTACACACCAGTCCAAGACAGGTCCTACAGCAAATGGACCCTCTCCTCCAGTGCATAGAACAATACTGTGATGGGGGGAAATCCACAACAGTCCTAGCCATTTTGCAGCCATGTACTCAGCAACCACCTCCTGTGAAAGATGTTGGGTGCCTCTCCACTGATCAGCCACTATGTTCATGCTGTCTGGAGAACCGGACACCACAGTTGCCAACTTTCACGCAATAAATAAGCACCCCGACTTTCACAATAAGCCAAAAATCAAGCTAATCCCATTTCAAAACAAGGCCAAAACAAGCCAACCCCTAAGAACCCCCACACTCTATGTGACTAGATTCCCCCGGTGTGCAGTCTGGGACTGTGGTGGGCCCGCTGTGCACCCCTGACTCCCCCACTCGCCTCTGCTTGCTGGGAGCCAATCAAAAAAAAAGGAGAAGCAACAAGCTAAAAACTAGCCAACAAGCAACTCACAAGCCAATTAAGCCAAAAACAAGACCAATTTCTGCATTTTTTTTGCGGGTTTGGCATGTCCTCTGGACACCATCTAGATATGGAGGAGCATCAGCTCCATGATTCTCTTACCACCTGGGGCTCAGGAGAAGCATTCTTTTTAGGCACTACAGTTCTTGTGTGTGGCAATGTGTTATGCAGTAACTGCCCACCTGCCCAGCCATCTGCATGAAGCCACCTCCTTTCTCCAGGCCTGGAGGTGCTTCTCTAGTTGACATGCCATGTCTGTGTTTCCCAGGGCTAGGTCCTCATCCTGGTAGGGCCACGCTGGCCTGTCTGACTGAGCTTGAGGTGGAGAGTCTAATGGCAACTTCCCCCCTCACCAGGACCCTGCGTGAGATCAGGCAGGCTTTGGAGAAGCAGCAGCAGTGTCCTATTGCTTCTGCTGCAGGTAATGAAGCAAAATTCCTCTTGAGTGTCCTGCAGCCTGTGCCCCTTGAAGTGCAGAATGCAAACATACAGGATTGATGTCAGAAGGAGGAATCATTAATTACGAAGTCCACTCTACATTTGTGCCCAGATGAGTGACTTTTACATAGTCTTACACATAAAATATCTCTGCAGTTCATTAACTAGTTTAACATGAGTCAGAGCTGGTGGATTGACCTCCTTGGAGAATGAAGTCCTCTGTTGATCCACAGGTACAGCATAGGTATTAGAAGGGCAAGCTTCCCTGGCAGTGTGCCTCAATCCTGGCCAGGAAAGATTAGAGGAAAAATCAGTCTCTGGGGCCCATTCACTACTAGGTCTCTATGATGAAAATGACTGTAAGAGTGACAGTGCTTAGGTGAGACTGAGACTCTCCTCTGGGGACTGGACATGTCTGAGGCAAGCTGCCAAACCTGAAGATACAGAGAGCCTTCAATCATGGCTAGATCGGTGGGAATGGGAAGTATCACCATGTGACAGTTTGTATATGGAGACCACAAAAGCGTGGCTTGGCAGCGGATACTGGGCTCACTTGTCCCAGCCTGCTTTAAAGAACCCAACAGTTTATAATGGCATAATCCTCTGTGCAGGGTGCCATTACACCTACACTCTGTGCATCCCCAGAAAGTATCTCTCTGGAAGCCTGTGATAATGGGAAGGAAATAGCTTGCAGAATTGTAGCTTATTGTGGAGAATTTCACAGAGGAAGGAGGACAGTTGTGGATAGTGGAGGGATGGTGCTAGTTTACAGGTGGAGGACACCCCCAAGGCCGCAGGAAATGGTATTGGTTGACAGAGGGAAGGAGACAGCTCCAGGGAGCAGGGAATGATGCTAAATTGCTTACCTGAATTGCTGTGTCTTTTCTTTTTCAGAGGCATATTTGAGTGACAGTTCTCCAAGGTCCACCAGGAATTCATTGATCACCACAGATCTGGCCAGCTTGTCCCCTCGCCAGTTTGTGGTTTACCGCTTTGGCTGCACTGTGATTCGCCTGCTAAGCAGGGCCTGCTCCCACCCGGCCGTGGTACTCATGTTGGCTCAGACAGTCCCAGACCAAAGCCCGGAAAGGATCCAAGAGGCTCTCCAAAGCCCTAGAGATGCCTACTATGATGCTACCAACAGGTTCCTGTATATATGTTCAGCACGCCTGGAGAATGCCGGGGAATTTATAGCCATCCTGCTGAATGCCATGGCATGGATCAAAGCAGGTATGAGTGGCAGCAATCAATGGAGCAGAGTGTCTGCTACTTATACTCTATCTGTGACTCAGCAGGTGAGGAACAGGTTCTTTTATAGGCATGTCTTCATAGCCCCAATAATTTCTTTGTTGCTTGGTAAGAGTTTGCTGTCTGGGAAAAGTTTGGTTTTCTTTGCTCCTGGACACAGCTCTATCTAGAGTCCTGCAGTGCTGCTCTACGTGACATCACTTGTGTTTTTTCCTTTTCCCAGATTCTTCGGGCCCTTTCTGGCCTGGATACTGAGGCCCAAAACTAGGAACAGAGGAGTAACTTCAAAGGCCCTAGGCACTCTCCAGCAGTAGGATCACAGCCCAGTGCAAGGGAGGCTTTCATTGAGTGTTCGAGAGTGTTCCTTTGAGAGCCAGGTCTCCAGAGGTTAAAATTATAATTATAATTTGTATTCACATGGTGCCCAGTCATGGACCAGAACCCCATTGTGCTAGGTGCTGCACAAATTCAACATGATAGTCCCTGCCCCAAAGACCCTACAGTCTAAATAAATCTTGGAGTCAATGGAGCTATGCTGATTTTCACCAGCTGAGGATTTAGCCTTGATTTCACTCTTATTTTCTATCCCTTTGCAAGCTTTAGAGCTGATGAGTGAACTTGTCTGTTCTTTAAAGGTGTTTGCACAATTTTTTCTATTGCGCCAACGCCTGACTATCATTACATCACTGCAGAAAGCAGCTAGTGGTGTTTGTGCTTCCCAGTGGATCATTGGCAAGAGAAAGAGAGCATGCATCTACCCTGTAATTTACCATGCAAATCACACATCAAGGAAATGTCAGCCCATCAAATGCAGAGCTTTGGAATTCAATGACACTTCAGAGCCACTTTCTATAACTTCAGCTAATGAGTTTTAGCAGTCTCTATGCTGCTTTTGAGCTAATGATCTGAAACCAATGGAGCTGAATCCCAAAGCTCCCAGATCATCCCCAATCTCAAGATTCCCCCCTTTGGTCACTGAACTTAATTACACTTTTGTTTATATCTATATATATATATGTAGAAAATAGATCTAGGTGTATGCTAGATGGGTTGTACATGTCCAAGGATAGTGAAAGTAGCATACGTATGCTAGCTGGGTTGGCAGGCTGCTGAGTATCCAGGTTGATTCCTTTAATTAACTTTAGGATAGCACCATGATCAATCCAAGTTGGACATTCCCCATAAAGAAACATGGCTGTTGGTTTTTTTCCATATACCGGCAGCCAGAGGGGTTGTCTCAGGACTCTGAGTATCAGGTTTGAAATGTCTGGAACTATAGGTTCAAATACCATTAAGCTCAGCTCAGCCCTTCATCCTTCTGACCAACATGGAGTTTGCCTTAAAAGCCAAGGTCCCATCTTCCTGATGTGGACATCAAGGACTTGCTTCTCCTGTGTGAGAATAGAAGCAAGCCTTAAAGATCTCATGGCACTGTTTGTAAGAATAGGGGTTTGCCCCAATGTCCTTGGTGAACATTGTTCTCCCACAACTACAGCTTGTCTTTGGTTTGTTGGTTACCCCCTTACATCACTGGAAGGCGGCTACACATATAGGGCCAGATTTTCAGAGGTGATGGGCGCCTACCACCACAACTGCAATCCTCAGCATCCCTGAAAATCAGACCCATAGAGTGTGGCATTCTGAGCATTATGCTGTCAGATTGACCAACTTCATCCTTGCCATTACAATGTGTAATTCTCTTTTTGCAATGAGGCGTGGATTTTTGTTTCTCTCTCTCTCTCTCTCTCTCTCTCTCTTTGTTTAATCTCTTGCTAATTAGCATTAGTAAAGGAGAAGGAAGTTATTATTTCTAGTTGTAGCTGTCCTGTGGTTCCACCAGCCACAGTCCCTTTGACACTATCGGCCTGTCTACTGTGGGGATGTGTCTCTACAAATTCTTGCTGATTTTAAACCTGGTTCACATAAACTAGATGTAAAACCCAACTGCAGTGTTTGGGAAAACTTCCTCAGTGTGTATGGAGACCCTGTGTCTCTCACTGTCATCCTCCATTCTTTCTAAAACTGTTTCCGCTGGACAGATGCTTTGGTTACTTTTGCCTTTACTGCTATTTTGTCTGCTACCATGTGCACTCAGTGGAGAGGCTATTTAATGGCTAATGAGGTTACACGATTGGATTAAAAGGACTGTGATAGCTAAAGATGAGTGGTGTGAATGAGGTCTGACTCTGTCTACTTTTGTCTTTCTCCAGGATCGACAGCAGCTGCCACTGCTCATTCTTGCTTTCATATAGAACTCAACAGAGGCATCACAGCTCTAGCCAATGCCTTTTTCCAGTGTTCCTGGGGAGCAGTAGAGAAGGTAGTTGAGATTATGTGATTTCCATTAGCGGCAGCGACAATCACGCATGCAGATCAAGGGGACAGTGGATTAGAGCAGTGTGAAATGTGCTCCAATCCACCCCAAATTTGCCTGGTTTAGCTGGGTTTGTTGCAAATTCAAATTTCATGCAAGGTGTGTTGATGCATTAAGGAATCTTCTGAGCATATCTGGGGCTGATTGATGGTTTTGATGTGAATTTACATGGTATCATCACCAAGCTCGGAGGTGCTGCTGAGTTTCACTTTTAACAACCCAAAAGTGAAACATGGGAAGCATGAACCTCAGACTTCAGGGGGAGTCTATACTCTGCTCTCATTCCACATCCAAAGTGCCCTTTTATCTCAGGGATGAATAGTGATCCACAGTACAGAGCAGTGAATAGAAATTTACCCTTAGTCTACAAATCTTAAAGAATGCCTTCTTCAGATGAGTGGCCTTCTACTGTCCCTAGTATTTGCTTTGTATGTGGAGTAGAACCAGACACACAATAAAACCTCAGGTCTGAACTCTCCTAAACAATGGGGATTGTTCAAACTCTAGATCTGGATCTGAACTTAGTGGTGTATGTCCATCACTAGTTTAGATGAAAAACCTCTGAATGGCAATAATTCTGCAATGAGAGGCAGCAATCCTCATCAAGTTAGTTAGTTAATTTTCCTGCAGGACTTTTGCAGTATACAGTGTGATCACAGAAGAAACGTTGCTCTTTTGATTGACCCTCTGGTGTTTACGCTGTTTGTTGTTTCCTTACTCTTGGTGCTCATTTTAGGATCCTGCAGAAGACAAACCATCCACATGCTTTGACTCCCAGACAATATTTGAAGAACTTCTGAGCATCCGAATGTCACCAGATCCCCAATTCCTTGAGAAATCCCAACATGAGAGGTATTGGAGATCAACATACAGTTAAAAACAATTATGAGCCATATCAACTGGGAGGAAGAATTGAATCAGAAAAATGTGGATGATAATCGGGAGCTTTTTAAGAATACTTTACTAGATGGCGCAAAAGACACAATTCCACAGTCAAGGAAAAAGGCTGTATTGGTTAAAAAAACAACCTAATTTAGAGGGGAAGTAAAGGCAGCTAGATAGATAGATAATTGACAAAAGGGAAAACTCATAGTAGTGAACATAACTCAGAAGTTAGGAATTGTGGGAACAAATTTTAAGGAAAGGGACACAAGGAGAAATCTATGGCCAGCAAGTTAAGGACAATAAGAAGAGGTTTGGGTGGGGTTTTTTTTTAAGTATATGAGGAACAAAAAGAATCCTGTCAGTGGAATTGGTCCGTTAGCACGTGGAAATACTAGAATTATCAATAATAATGCAGAAAAGGCAGAATTGTTCCATAAATATTTCTGTTCTGTATTTGGGAAAGGACAGTTGAAGTAGTCTCATCGTATAATGATAACACTCTTTCCATTCCACTAGTATCTCAGGATGATGTTAAACAAGAGATACCGTATATATTTGTTCATAAGCCGAATATTTTTGGTAAAAAAGTGACGCATCAAAGAGCGGGAGGTCAGCTTATAAACGAGTCTACACCAAAATTTGATGATTTTAAACTCTATGAAATCATTGAATTGAACATCTTATACATTGTCATTTTTTTTACCTGGAGCGTCTGCAGGCATGGAGGCCCTCAGTTCCCTGTGGCCGTGGTTCACCGTTCCCAGCCAATGGGAGCTGCGGGAAGTGGCTGAAGGGCTCCATGCCTGCAGACACTCCAGGTAAACAAAACATCCCAACCCCCCAGCGGCTTACCCTGACAGGCCGGGAGCCAAATTTTGCTGACCCATTTATTTATGTCAATACTGCAGCCTTTTAAAGTTGCAAAGGCTTTGTTTAGTGGACTAGATTGATTTGACGGAATACTAAAAGAGCACTGCTACAGATCTGCATTACATTTGACCCATGCATTTCACAAAATGCTATGCCTTACAAGCCGATCAGAAAAATAGAATGAACGATAGTACTATAGCACTGGTGTCAGTCCGCTACTGTATAATTTGATCTCTTCATGCATTTTTTCCAATGGACCTCAAAGTCTCAAGCCAGTATGAAAATATATAGAGATAGAATCTCTAATAAAATTGAAATAGCCTGTTATCCCCACAGACATGCCAATCTACAGGGCTGCTTTGAAACAAACAAAGAACAATAATAATTTGACAGTGATAAAACAGGTGATATTCCTATATAAAGTCCTAAAAAATCTATAACTTCAATAATAATAATCTATTTTCATACTAGTATTTAAAATGAACGGTGAAATTAAAAGAAAAAGTCTGCTTATCACGCAGCGTTCAAACTTAAAGTTGTTGAATATGCAGAAGCAAACAGTAATTGCACAGTTGCTCGTGAATTCTGTATCAATGAGAAGCAAGTAAAAGATTGGCGAAAAAATAAAACAACACTAAAAGACATGCCAAGAAGCAAGAAAAAATGTCCAACGAGGTGCGCTTCATTTCCTGAGCTGGAGAAAGACCAACATAATTGGGTTGTTGAATGTCGACAAAATGGGTACATTGTCACTAGAACTGGAATTCGTCTGCGTGCTCTGCAAATGTCGAAAGATGACAAATACAAGTCAGTAAAGCCATCAATGTTTGTCGTATTAGCGGGTTGGTGTACTCACCTCATGAACCGTCATGGTCTCTGTCTTCGTCAACGAACAAAGATAGCGCAAAAGCTGCCGAGAGATATGGAAGAAAAAATCAAATCTTTCCAAAGGTTTATTACAAAATATCAAAAGGAATATGCATTTGAACTGTTGCAAATAGGAAATATGGACGAAACATCGATGACATTCGATCTCCCGAGCAACAGAATGGTAACCGGTGTTAGTGAAAAAAACAGTTTTAATTAAAACCACTGGCCATGAAAAAAATCCATTGTATGGTGGTTTTATCATGTTTGGCAAATGGATCAAAGCTCCCTCCTGTTGTTTGTTTTTAAAAGAAAAACCTTGCCTAAAAACATGAAATTTCCTGCTGGTGTCATCATACATGCACACGAAAGGGGATGGATGAATGAAAGTGGGACTACTGAATGTCTGGAAAAAGTGTGGAATAAGAGACCAGGTGCACTTTTCAAGAAACCTGCTATGCTCGTCTGGGACATGTTCAGGGCACACCAGATGGATGAGGTGAAAAATGTGGCCAAAAATATGAAAACTACTTTGGCTGTAATACCTGGAGGCTTAACTTCAGTTCTACAACTGCTTGATGTCTGCCTGAACAAACCCTTTAAAGACAGGCTACGCAAAATGTGGTCTGAATGGATGTGCTCAGGCATGGCAAAGTTGACAAAAGGCAGGAATCTTATGAAGCCCGAAATCAATCTGCTCGCCCAGTGGATCAAGGATATGTGGTGTCCATTCCCTCGGAAATGATAGAAAAATCATTTAGGAAATGCTGTATCAGCAATGCACTCGACGGGTCAGAAGATGATGCCATATTTGATGATGACACAACAGAGGCTGATGATGAGAAGGAATCTGAGTCTGAAGTCTACAATGACAATGCAGGTGCAGCTGTGACTGAAGCGGAGTTTAATGAACTGTTTGGTGAATCAGAGACTGATTCAGACTTTGAAGGATTTTAAGACTTTTTAAAATCTCATATTGTTCTAAGTTACTTGTTTTAAATATCCATTTACTGATTTTAAATATTGACTGTAATTTTGAAGGTGAATACATATTTGTTCAGTTATTATTATAACAACAACAGGTTTTTCATTAGATTACATTGAAATAATTCTAGCAAAACTTTTGAGTGTTTCTTGTGACACCCGCTTTTAAAACATAGCAGGGGTTGGAAAACTTTGCTCCCGGCCCATCAAGGTAAGCCGTTGGTGGATTGGGATGTTTTGTTTACTTGGAGCTTGTGCAGGCACAGTGCCCCTCAGCTCCCAGTGGCCGTGGTTTGCCGTTCCTAGCCAATGGGAGCTGTGAGAAGTGGTGGCAAGGAACGGCAAACTGCGACCACTGGGAGCTGAGGGGCTCCGTGCCTGTGAACGCTCCAGGTAAACAAAACATCCTGACCCGCCAGCGGCTTACCCTGATGGGCCAGGAGCCAAAATTTACCAATCCCTGAATTATTGGATTGGCTTATGAAAGGGTCATACAGTTTTTACAATTTTTTCCTATCCATCTTGGGGGGGTTGGCTTATAAACAAATGGGCTAATGAACGAGTATATACAGTACTAAAGGTAGACATGTTTAAATCAGTCAGTCAAGATAAGTTGCATCCAAGAATTTTAAAAGAGCTGGCAGTGGACAACATTAATGTCAATTTTCAATAAGTCTTGGGACACTGGGGAAGTTCCAGAAACTGTAAGAAAGCTAATGTTGAGCCATTATTTAAAAAGGGTAAATGAGATGTCCCTGGTAATTATAGGCTTGACAGTCTGACATCGATCTCAGGCAAGATAATGGGGTGGTTGATAGGAGATTCAATTAATAAAGAATAAATGAAGGGTAATATAATTAATGCCAACCAACATGGATTTATGGAAAATAGATCCTGTCAAGCTAAGTTGATATCTTTTTTGATGAGATTACAAGTTTGGTTGATAAAGGTAATAGTGTTGATGCAATATACTTAGACTTCTGAAAGGCATTGGACTTGGTACCACATGACAGTTTGATTTAAAAAAAACTAGAACAATATAAAATTAATATGGCCACATCAAATGGATTAAGCTAGCTAACTGATAGGTCTCAAAGTATAATTTTCAATAGGGAATAATCATTGAGCAGATGTGTTTCTAATGGGGTCCCACAGGGGCCTGTTCTTGTCCCTACTTTATTTAATATTTTTAATGACCTGGAAGAAAAGAAAAAAATATCCCTGATAAAGTTTGTAGATGGCACAAAATTGAGGCAGTGGTAAATAGTGCAGAACACAGAGCATTGATACAGAGCAATCTGGATCGCCTGGTAAACTGGGTGCAAGTAAACAATATGAATTTTAACACAGCTAAACATAAATGTATACCTCTAGGAATACAGAACATAGACCATACCTACAATATGGGGGACTCTATGCTGGGAAGCAGTGACTCTGAAAAAGATTTGGGGGTCGTGGTGGCTAATTAGCTGAACATAAGATCCCAGTGCAATACTGTGGCCACAAGGACTAATGTGATCCTTGGAGTTGTAAACAGGGGAATCTCAATTAGGAGCAGAGAGATTATTTTACCTCTGTATTTGGCACTGGTGCAACAACTGCTGGAATAGTGTGTCCTGTTGTGATGTCCACAATTCAAAAAGGAGGTTGATAAATTGGAGCAGGTTCAGAGAAGAGCCACAAGAATGATTAAAGGATTTGAAAGTCTGCCTTATAGTGATAGAAGCAAGGAGCTCACTCGACTTAGTTTAGCAAAGAGAAGGTTAAAGGGTGGCACTGCTCACTTGATCACAGTCTATAAATACCTACATAGGGAATAAATATTTAATAATGGACTCTTTGATCTAGCAGAGAAAGGCATAACAGAATCCAACGGCTGGAAGTTGAAGCTAGACAAATTCAGATTGGAAATAAGCCGTACATTTTTAACAGTGAGAGTAATTAACTATTGGAACAATTTACCCAGGATCCTTGTGGATTCTCTGTCACTGACAATTTTTACATCAAGATAGGGGGTTTCTCTAAAAGATCTGTTCTAAGAATTATTTTGAGGAAGTTCTCTGGCCTGCATTATATCGGAGGTCAGACTAGACGATCACAATGATCTCTTCTGGCCTTGAATCTGTGAATCTATTAATTGCTCCATGTGGAATTACAGCGCAAAACTGCTGTACATTCCTATATTGAGTTTTTGCCTAATTAGATAATTGGTATATATCTCTCCTGCTCTTGTGTTAGACTACTTTGCTTCTGCTTTCAAAGTTGCATTTGGATACAGATCAAAGTCATGGGTGCAGCTGTTGCCACTGATATTGCATCCGAGTTGAATTTCTGACTATGAGCCTTGGATAGGATCCCAGAGAATGCTTTGCATGCAGTGAGAGAGGTGTGGTCTACTGGTCTGTGCACTCTAGGGTTCTAATAGTCAAGCAAGTGACTCACCCTCCCCCATCTTAGCCTCAGTTTCCCCATTTGCAAAAATGGCACTAATATGACTTACTTATTTCACAGCAGAGGCGATGAGGTGTACTTAATTAATATTTGTAAAGTACTTTATTAAAATTATTGTTATATAAATGTAAAGTTGTAATGAGGATGAGAGATGTAGCAGTTCCCAGTTCCTTCTCCTTCAGTCTGCCAGGAAGAGTTCTATGAGCCAAATAACACTGCAGGCTTTCTGCAATGATTTATTAAAAGAGCTACCACTGAAAATGGGCAACGTAGCTTGAGGGTGATGTGACAACTATCTACAGGAACATGAAGGGTCTAATACCAAGGGGGGAGGGAGGACTGCGATAGGATGGACCATTGAAGGAATAACAAGATGAGACTGAGCTAAGGAATATTTAAGCTAAATAGCAGGGGGAAATTCCCCAGCATTATTAGACTGTCTTCTCCACACACACAAAAATGGTGGAAGTCTCATTGCTTGCTTTTGGGTCCACCCCTTATGCTACATGAATGTTCTCTATAGGACAAATTTCAAACTGTACTTATGCTGCATGGACCTGCAAAAGATGCCCAAAATATGTCAAACCCACCCAGAGTCAAGGGAGAGTTGGAATGTGCTGGATATTGAGTAGCTTTGTTAGTTCTAATAACTTTTTCTGGAGAAAGGAAACTATGAAGTAGTCAGATCTTGCTCTACTGAAGCTATGTGGGCCTTAGGGAAAGGGGTGGGATTCAGAGCCTGAGCCACAGCTTCAAAGCACTGTCTACACAGCTGTTTTTACAGCACTAGCACTAGCACAAGCCCTGCTAGCTCAAATCTCTAGACCTGGGCTGTGTAGACATACCCTATCAGACTTGCTTCCAGGCTTGCGAAGAGTTTGCAAGTGAATCAGTTCACTCTCTCATCCTCTTTCCCCAACTCCCTTCCCTTCTATTGCAGGTGAAGAAGGAATTAAAATGGAGACTCTGGAGGGTGATGAGAGGAGTCATACTGGAAGTGCATGTTGTGTTTTCTGTGTCTAGGTTGCAACATTACCGATGTTTTCAGCTTCAGGCGGAGATTCAAGATATGATGGAAAGTTCAGGAAGAAAAGGAGCAATGAAGTGGAGTGGTGAGGGGGATAAGAGAAATGCAGATTCTTCTGGCATTGAGGTCAGTTGCTCATAGGCTGTGGGCTTGTATCATAGGGCGACCCCACGTGGCATGCTCTCCTGCCGCCATGGCATGACAGGCCCACCCATCTTACTTTCCATCCTTCAGAGTCCCCAGAAATAGTCCAAAGTGTCCTTGAGTACAAATGGCCCTTTTGGGGATAATTTATTACAGAAGAAAAAGTCATGCATATAACAAATACCAACACCGTAATCCAGGCAATACATCAAATAGAGCTCTGGCATTCCATGCCCCAGCTCTCTGGCCCAGCCCTGGTATCCCTCATCATGTCTCGGTGTCCCTCACTATGCTCCAGCTCTCCAGCCCAGCCCCCGTGTCCCCCACCATGACCTGGCTTTCCAACCCAGTCCCAGCATCCTTCACCGTGCTCCAGCTCTTCAGAGCAGCTTCTTTGGCCTGCTGGCTTCAGCTCTCTGGCTCGAGGAGTGAGAAAACATCTTCCTCTCCTGCTCTCAGCCTCCAGCCTTCTCTGGCCTTGACTGTCTCAGTTTCAGGAAGGAGAGCTGGCTAGACCCTTCACTGGCTTCCTGATAATTCCTCCCTCTTTCCAGAGAGGGTGTGCTGAGAACTTTCTGCTCTCTGCAGCTTTCCCCAGAGATCCCCCTCCAGTCTCCTGACTTTTCTTAAATGACACTCACCAGATCTTTCCCTGACCTTTTATAGCCTCTGGTGCTGCTCACCCTCTTAACTGGCCAAACTGGGAGCCCCTATTGTGGCGCAAGAGAGCTGTACCTGCTTCATTCACAGGTGTCAGCCACCGTATGACAATCTGATTCTCCTTCAGCTCATTCAGTTCTTCCCTGATGTTATTCCATCAATGTCAGTGGAATTACTCCTGGTTTTCAGCAGCATAAGAGAGAGGAGAATTAGACCCCTATATATTGAAGAAGTTGAATTTATGACATTTTCCAGTCTTTTATTTTAAAATTTCCACCATTGCCTCAGTTTTGAGGTGTGTGGTTTAATGCATCCTAAAGGGGCAAGAAGGTCTGAAAGTGCTAACTACCTGCACTCTGGAAATCCAGCCCCTTGAAAGATGGGCACACAAAATTTCTAGTAAGTTTTGAAAGCCTTGTTAGTATGACAGACAGACAGACTTACAGAGCAGCCAACTCTTAGAAGAGAATCGGTGCTCCCCCCAGTGTCACTGCTCTACCACCCTCTATTGTCACTCTTGGTAAGACAACCCGGGGGCTCTATTCACAGCCATTGCTCTGTTACTCTTTCTTCTTGATGGTATTACAGCACCTGTGACCTCCCACATGGCTTGCACATCTAACCATCCCCAGCAGGGACTCCTGCTGGGAAAGGCTGCGATTAGGTAATGTGAGCTCTCCAACACTTTTTATCATATTTATTCCACCTCTGCATCCAAGCGCTGTGTATTTCCATGTGGAAAGGATTGGGGCTTCAGATCCTTTGAGTGTCAATTGACTTGATTGCACATTGGAGGGCTCTTTTGACTGAAGGGTCTCAATAGCCTGTGTTTTCTTATGGAAGGTTGCGAAGCTGGAGAAGATGCTGGATGGGCTGAATGAGGAGTTCTTCCAGCTTACAGTGCAGGCCTTGACAAGCCAGAAGGAGGAAGAACTACTGGACCAGAAGCTCAGAATCCAAGAGGAATCATTTGCGGTATGAATCACTTTTCATAGATTTGGTGCATTTACCAACTTCACAGAGGTGTTCACAACAGCTCATCTTTGCCTTGGTGCAGCCCCTAATGATTCAGCCTTCTGTGCTGCAAAAGGTGAGGATGAAGAGCCAGGATAATTGAACAGTTCAGACATCCGTGAACCAGTTGTCTCCTTTCCTGCAGACCCATCAACTCCAGTATCATGAGTTCAATTCATCAGAGAAGGGGAAAGTTTTTTCTCCAGGATAAAGTCTTTTGTCATGCAGTTTGCCCTGTAAGGTTGTGTTCCCATCACTTAGTCTCCTGTTGTGACACAAATGGCATTGCATCATTGTTTCATGCAGGCTGACAACCCTGTGCTCCAGGAAACTAGCCCCAGAATATAGGTGACAACAGAATGTCAGACATTTACCTATGCAGATCCAGCCAAAAGAGGTATCTGCTGAAGCACAGGGGAAAGGAGAGGAAAGCTGGTCTTGGATTCTGCAAGCTTATTGAACTTCGTGGTTATTAATAGAATCCAAACTTCTCTAGGCCCCTAGCAGGACATGGTGTGATCTAGAAGTCGGATAACTTTATAACATGTATGTGGGTCTCCATAGGATCAGCTTTTGCTAGAACAGTAAGGCAGTGTAGACTACTGGTTTGAGCAGGGAACAGCATCAGGACTCTTCAGTTCTATTCCCAGCTCTTTGCCTGGCTCCATGTATGATCTTGGACAAGTCACTTTACTTCTCTGTCCCTCCATTTCTACATCGATAAAATGGGCTATAAGTGATACTTTCACAGCAGTTGTGAGGTTTAATTCATTGGAACACGTAAAACACTTTGCAAACTTTTATGTTGCTATACAAGTATTGAAAGGTATAATTAATTACAGTCCAAACATTGCATGTAGCTACAGACTCCAGATGAAATTGCAACTTTCCAGAGCCCTCTGTAAAAAAAACTTTGAAAAACATTCAGTTGAGAACTAGTCCTACTCCTGTCTCTCATTTCTTGTTGTTCTTTTCCTTCATATCTTGTCACAGTGAGCAGTTGCATGAATATAGGATTTCTATTTCCAAAGAGCTCCTCTGTCAGAGCTTTCTGTTTGTATTATCATAGATAGTTGCTGTGGAGATGGATTATGAAGCAACCAAGGTTTGTGACTTGCAGTGGGGATTAACCAGCAGGAGAATGAAGATCCTGGTTCTCTTTATGCAAATATGTCCCTTTCAGTAAACAAGAGGACAAAAATATGGATATAAAGGGAATGGCTTCCACATGGAATATATTCCTGGATGTGGCTGTGAATCTTTAATAGATGATGACCAATGTTATAATTTGGTAACCAAAATACTCAGTGTAAGATACTGGGTATGTCTACATTGCCAATGGAGGTGTGACTCCGGTACATACAGACATACCTGAGCTAGCTTTGATCCACTTAACTCAAAAAGCAACTGTACAGACTTCAGTGCTGCCACATCTTCACAGCTATCGGTGCCCAAGCTAACTACATGAAAGCTAGCTCAGATATGTCTATGTACGTGCTGCAATCACACCTCTGATTGCAGTGTAGACATACCCACTGAATCTGGGTCTTAGGATGGATTCCCTATAAGCAAAGGATGATAATAGTTGCACATCAAAAGCATTTTTGAACCCTTGATCTTGGTGTGCTGTACAAAGGCGGGTATTGTACAGACATGTGGTTGACAGTTTTTCATTTGCTCAAGATCACTAGAACCCAGGTCTCCTGGTTCTCAGTGCTACGTTCTACCCACTAAACCAGGCTGCCTCAGGAAAGATGTAGCTGCTAGTTGCTGCTGTCTAACTCCATGGGAGTGTGCTGTTGTTTTATTTTACATTTTTATGGCAGACACTGGGCAGGATTCATGAGGAGGAAGCACAAGACTTCACAAAGCAGCTGGAATCCTGGGCTGCGAAGAGAGACCAGGCCCACTTGCTGGAAATTAAGAGGAGCTGTGTTGCTCAGAAAATTAATGACACAGAATCTGAGCTGTTTCATCTTCTGCAAACCACAACGGCTACCAGCTCGTCTCCTGAAGGACTCCAGGAATCCTTTTTGTACCATCTAAAAGCATCCAACTGATGATGTTCCATCATTGCTGAGGCGAACAGCACTGTGCACACATAGACACCAAATTTCCATGGGACAGTCATACATGTACATACGCACAGTGACATGCATATATGAGGATACACAACCTTCAATACACACACATGCATGATTTGGGTTATTTGGGCACATATCAGCAGATAAATACATGCACAGAAACAAAGACACTAATGGATACAGTTTGATATAAATACATATGTTCATGAACAGATGTACATGTACAGAGAAAGATGTTCACATGCACACTGATAGATGCATGCTGTAGTTCCTACATATATACATTCTTTACAGCTGTGAAGGCATAGACTCAAATGTATTCCTACTCGCTGTTAATCATCCATAATTGTTCAAGGTTGAAAATGATATCAATGTTCTTAACTTGGTTCACTGATTCTGAACGCACCGCTCTCAATAAGTGAGACAAAAAGTGAGTAGGAAATTAAACTCTTCACATACATTGTAGGAAATCCCTGCCCATCAGCAAAATAAATTATGTGCCTCTCATGCAGGCTACACCCTTAAGGTTATTTGTTTTCCTGGAAAAAAGGTTACTTTCATCCTACCTGGTCTGATTTTTAATAGCTTTGGAACATTAATTCAAGCAGAAACGTCAGTTCCAAGAAGTGTGGATCAGGAAATACCAGAGACATCTGTGAGGATATTGCAATTGTTGCCCCTCGTGCTGAATTTCATAGGCCTGTTATCAAATGGCTAATTAATAATAAAACTTGGCCCTTTCCATCCATGGATCTCAAAGCAATTTACATTGGAATGGTGAAATTCAAACATAGAAAGAAAAAATGTTTTAAAAGGTAAAAATGCCAGCGGCAGGCGGGGGAGGAATAGTTGCTGTGATTTATGGAGTGGATTTTAAACTAATTTATTTGAAAAACTTCAGATCCAAAACACACGTGGGAGTCCAGATCATTCTTGTTCTTAGGTTAAAATGACAGTTTTGTATTGTAAATTATTCATGTCTCAAAAACCAAGTGAAATGAAGAAATAGGAAAACAAATGGACAGAATTTTAGCTAGTCTGGTCCTTGTTACTGTTCCACTTGTTCTATGAGTCCCTCTTGTACCATACGCATAACTACCAAGTCTTATTTATTTGAGCTTCGTTTTCGGTATCTCATGCTAGCAAGGAAGGATTTTGCAATGAACTTCAATGGAACATTTAAAATCTCCCTCTCTTAAATTGTCACTGCACTCACTTATCACTCACATCCTTTTTTCAACTGTTTGTGCTATAAATTAATGTGAAACTGAGTAACTCCACTCTCTAGTCAAGCTGGGAAAGTCTTGAACAACTTCCTGACATCCAACACCTTTTCCTGCAGAGACTCCTGCTGGGAGTGCAGTAGCTGAGAGTCCTCTCCCTTTTGAGCCAGTGCCCCAATACTATTCCTAGGATCAACTTCTGCTGCCAGACACTAGGACTACAGTAGCTACAAACTCTCTCTGCAGCCAGTGTGCCTACATTATTCTGAACAGCGTTTTTGCTGGGAGAGGTTGAGGCTGGTGTGTAGCAGTGAGATCTCCCATCCAGCACCCCTACACCAGTGATTCCTGCTGAAATTAAAGTGGCTGCCTACAGCCCATATCTTGGAAACCTATTCCTGAAACTGAAGATTTATGACCTTTTTCAAAAATAAAAAATCTGTCACATCCTCAGCCCTGCCTGTAAGGAAGGCAAATGGAGTCCGGCTTGGCTGTGAAATGTGTCTGACTTCTGCAGTGCAGGACTGGAGCCTCCTCCCCTCTCTCCCCCACCACTCCCAGGTGTCTTCAGATCTCTTCCAGGTAAGGTATAGTAAGGTAAAGCTGCCTGGCTGGGAGCCAGCATAACACCTTGGCAACCCACACAGGCAGGGCCTGCTAGTAGATTCCAGCCGCCTGGACCGGGCCCTTTTAATTGATAGAAGCAGTATTTATTCAGCTGTCGCCTCAGGAAGAGGCTTTTGAGCCCTGCAGGTTCCTAAGCACAAACAAATGTTTACAGGGCACTTCTCCATGGCGTATCTACAGGTGGCGTCATCAGCGAGAGAAACAGGGCACGCTGGTATCTGGCAGCCAGGACAGACTTGCTCAGTTTGGCTTTTACAAGGTGGTTGCCTGGTCGGATGTGCAGGAATTTCAGGGTCCTTCCCCCGGGGGGGATGTTTTTCAGGTACCTACCCCTCTTAGATGTTGTTTCCCTCACTCATTCTGTGCCTCGGTTCTGACTTTCCTTGGCCTGCACAAGCAAACTGGAACATGGTGTCTGGTTACCGTTGCAGCTCTGTCTTGGGAGAACATAGCCACTTACCAGCACCCCTGGAGGAGCTTTTAACAAAGGACAGGGCAGGAGGAGTCTAGGGAACACAACTTGGTTAAGAGCAAACACCTAACTCAGAGCATTCACAGTGGGGACTTAGGCCAGGCTCAGGGATTGCTTTTCTGTGTCAGTATAAGATAGTGGGAAAGTTGTCACTGATCTTTTGCTTTTTTTTTAGGTTATTGGTAGAAATGTTTATAACGGTGCTTCATGGAGGTAAGTGACTTGACAGCCTTGGATTTCTGTTGCCCCCTACATGTCCATAAGGAACTTAGTCACTCAGGACAAAAGAGGCAATAAAGCTAGCATTCCTGTCCGCACTTGGTATCCTGTTTTTGGCAGGAAAAAAAACCAAATATTGCATAGAAAGTGATTTTCTTTTTCAAAATTTCCTACAAAAAATACTTGGCATTTTTTGTCCAGCTCTAATGTTAGGAGAAGGTAAATGAAAAGTTTCCGGGGTGAAATTTTCAAAAATATCTAAGTGACTTGGGAGCCTAAATTGCATTTTCAAAAATGATTTAGGCCCAGATTTTTAAAAGGTATTTAGGCATTACTAGGCTCAGCATTGCAATCCTTAACTGATTCAGGCACTTAAATCTCATTTTCAAAAAGGTTTTATGCCATTAAGAGCCAAAATCCCCTTGACAGTTGATGAGATTAGGATCCTAAGTGTTTAATTACATTTTAAAATTACATTTAGACTTCTTAATCAGTAAGGCATTGCAAAGCTGAGTTCAGCAGTGCCTAAATATCTTTAAAAATCTGGCCCTAAGGGCCTGAAGGAGCCTAAGGTTTGGTCCTAAAATGTAGATCACCCTAGCACTGTGTGCTAGGTGGACCTACATTTTATTCACAACCCATGCTCTGCTGTTAGGTCGATTTAACCCCCACTGTAGATGCAGCTAGGTCAACACAAGAATTCTTCTGTCAACCTAGCTATCTCCTCTTGATGGGGTGGATTTACTACAGCAATGGAAAAAACTCGCCTCCTCCCCTTCTGTTGCTGTAGCAAGTGTCTACACTACAAGTGTTACAGCAGTGCAGCTGAAACTGTGCTGCTGTAGTGCAGACATATCCTTAGCCTCACCAAGAGTCAGTGGGACTTAGGCCCAATCTAAATACCTTTGAGGTTCTGGGCCTCAGTCCCCTAAGCACCTAAATCACTTTGAAAATAGAGCTTAGACTCTTAAATTACATAGGCATGTTTGAAGATTTATCCCAGACCTCAGTCTTCCAGCAACTAGAGATGGAGGTAAGCTGCAAACAATGGAGCCACAACCAGATCCAAACTTCTCTCAATGCTGGGTGTTGGGACCCAGGATTTTTCTATAGCAATAAACTCAAACAAGGGTGTGCATTAATCGTCTGCTGCCTGGTGCATCCCTGGGGTGTGCCTTGCAAAGCACAAGGAAGAGGAGTGTGTACCTTTACAGTCTGAGAAGAGTTCTGATACCCTGCTAGCCACACACCCTCCCTTGGCTCATGGCCATTGGAGTACGTCTTTGGAGTGGACTTTTATGCAACGTATCTTTTCATTTTCTATAGTAGCTCCTAGAAAAGGATAAAAGCAAATAAAAAAGAAACAGAAAAATACCATTTCCATGTTATTTTGAATGTATTTATTGTTTGCAGTTGTTTTCTAGATCTTTTTTCTATAGTGATTCCTGCTGGGAGCTATGTTGAGACTGGAATAGCTGTGATCTCCTAACAGCCAACACTCAACCATATCCCAGTGATTCCTGCTTAGAAAAGCAAGGGAGGAGGAGCTGTGAGTTCTTCGAGTGCTTCCTCATGTCCATTCCATATTAGGTGTGTGTGTTTGACACATGCACCAGTGCCAGAAGTTTTTCCCTTAGCAGTATCTGTAGGGGACCGGCTCCGGCACCCTCTGGAGTGGCGCCCACATGGCGTGGTATAAGAGGGGGTCACCGGCTCCCCCCACCCTCAGTTTCTTCTTGCTGCCAGTGACAATGCTGGATCTGCTGCTGCTTCAGCTAGCTTTCACTTAGTTCAGTGTATCTCTCAAATGTTTCTTTGTAAAATAGCTGTATATAGTTTAGTATTTACCCTTAGTGTTAGTTCTAGTTAGTTGGTCCCGGACGGGACGCAGCCTAGGAATGGGGCATGTCCCGGTCCCCAGGCTTTAAACTATGCAATCCTTGTAAAGCGGCCCATGCCCGTCAGTGACCCGCACATTAGCTGTTTAAGGTGTCTAGGAGAAGGACACGTAAGCGACAAGTGTCGCATCTGTAAGTCTTTCACACCCAGAATGAAAAAGGAGAGAGACATCCATCTCAGGGCACTCCTGATGGAGTCGGCATTGACCCCAGCACCGGAGCAGAGGTCCGACCTGGCCCCGAGCAGTGCAGCTTCGGTACAGAGCGCCCTGCTGGTGCCGTCTATGAGCTGGCACTGATTCCACTCCCTGGCTCTGGCCCCAGCCAAGAAGTCCAAGAGGTCCGTGACGGGAAGATCTCCCACATCCCGTAAGGGAAAGGAGAGGGCCAGAGGAGAGCCAAGACCCGTGCTGGGCGGCTCAACACCTCCATCAGGGAGTCGGGCCCCAGCTCATGTCAAGCGGTCGAGCCCCCCCTGTACTACGCCTGCCACACTGGACAATGAGGAGGGCCTCCATCAACTTGAAGTCCCATTGATGCCCGAGGCCCTGCAGGCAGCTCAGGAGATCCTGACGCTACCGGTGCTGCCCACACGGGCTCGGCAGTACCCAAGCCCAGGGGTAAACCTGCCTTGGGGCCATTCCGAGTGTCCCCACTTCAGCAGCACTGCTCCCCGTTGCAGGAGACATCCCACTAGCACTCGCCTGCACGGCGCCATCATGCCTCAGACTTTTGGAGGCATGCTCAGAGAAGCCCTCGTCGGTCTCCTGACCCTGGGCACCAACTGCGGGATTTGAGGCGCGGCTCGCCGGTAACCTGCAGAGGCTCGCGCCCCCGGCATGAGCATCAAGGCTGACCCATTGTGTCTCCAATGTTTCTGTGCTGGTCCTGCAACCGATCAGCGGAACGGGGTCACCAGTCACCCACCCGCCAGCACCCATCGCCAAGACGCAAATCCTCTCAGTCGGAGATTCTACCGACGACCAGCCCGCTCTGACTCCTGGTCCTGCTCTAGATCCTGGAACAAGTCAAGCAGCATAAGACATAGATCGCCGGTCTACTGATGCAGATATACCAAATGCCAAAGATCCCCAGGGTCCCGCGGGAGGAACTCATCCCGATCTGATAGGTCAGCAGTGAGGCACGGTGGCCTATGGATACTGCTAAGGGAAAAACTTCCAGCACCAGTGCATGTGGCGAGCACACACCTCTAATGGACATGAGCAATACATCTCGAAGAACACCAGTTACGGAAAAGGTAACTGTCTTTCCCTCCTCATCCAGAATTCACCATCCCCTAAAGTGACTCCTGTTGGGAGAGGCTGAGCCAGAATAGCTTAGGGAGAAAGCTTTTGGTTTTGTTCAGCGCTCCCAGCCAGACTGACAAGAGGTAGGGAAAGGGAGACAGTTGTACTGAGGCCCCAAGCTCAATATCTGTAACTGGGGTGAAATGGGGCCAAAATGGTAGGGGTGGGGCCTCAGTGAACATCATATATCAGAGCCCCATATTTTTCTCGATGGGCCTGCTCCCAGTGGCCAAAACTAGTCGAAGTTTTGCCTCATGAATTATGTCTTTCTCAACAGAAAATGAAAAGACCCTTTTTAACATTCACTGCAAAGTCCAGCTTCTCCTGGAGAGCATCAAACACTGCTGTGGCTGTGAGAATGAAGGTATGGTGGGTTATTGTGCCTTTCCAGGGGCACCATCTTGTTACAGCTGTGCTTGACCATGTAGTTTGACACTAGAACAGGTTTCTGCTGACTTTCACTTTCAGGACGGGGGCATCATCAAGCCTTATAGGGTTTGAAGTCTGAAAGAATGTTCACGCTAACTCCCTGCAGATTGTAACTATGAAGTCCCATGTGGCTCTACTGATATTCCAGTTCAGATCAGGCCACAGAGGACAACCTCTGGTGCTCTTGCATATAATCCCATGTATAGTTGCATACAAAGGCTCCAAGTTACCATGGTCTCATTGTGACATAACAGGAAGCCATGTCTCTAAGGATGCCCCAAGAGCTTGTTAAATCCCATGAAATAAGCTTATAAGATGTATGTTTTAGTTACCTGTTATGGATTCTAGCTGATCCTGTCCAGATTTCATTTTCATTTTAGAGATGGGCCTGAATCAAACACCTCCTGCTCCCAGACTTCATTTGCTCGCTGACTTTCAGCCCTTATCATTCATTGCAGGTGAAATCGAGCTGGCAGACGTGAGTGGCCAGGTGAAGAATTTGCTTCAGAACCAACATTGCTATGCCTCAGAGCTTCTGAGCGAGAGAGAGATCTGTGTACTCCTCAGTGTCACACGTAGGTACAGCATTGTCAGTCCCGCGAGAAGAAAATGCCTCTGCATTTTGGCCACTAGCGTTTTGATGACTACGGGGGGTTTATAAAGGAGCCCGGCACTTGGAGGGCATGGTGACAGCTATCCCTAGCATTCCAAATGGGAGTGGTGAGATCTCCTACATCCTCTGATACTTTGCCACTCAAGATGTGGTACAGGGCATGGTGACCATTCTCTTTTGGGATAGGCACCATCACATCTCTAGCCTACCACAAGGGTCCTGGAGTTGCAGAGCACTTCCCAGATTTATTCACAAGTGCTGTCTATGCTTCGAGCATGTTCATGAGTGTTTCCCAGCATTGTGAGAGAGCTTTCCATTTAAGAGCAAAGTGACTTATCTTGATCAATCCCTTCTGTAACATCTTCCAGAAAAGAAACAAGAGACTTTACAGTTTCAGGTTATACGGTAACTTTCATCTGCAGATCTTACAGACCTTTGCAAAGCAGGTATTATCAGATGGGGAAATGGAGGCAAGGAGATGTATGGTTGAAATGTTCAATAAGGATTAATTTGGGTATTTCCCAACCCAAACCACAGCTTTCTTAATAGGCAGCAGGTTTAAAACAAACAAAGTATTTCTTCACACAATGCACAGTCAACCTGTGGAACTCCTGGCCGGAGGATGTTGTGAAGGCCAAGACTACAAAAGAGTTCCAAAAAAGAACTAGATAAGTTCATGGAGAATAGGGCCATCAATGGCTACTAGCCAGGATGGGCAGGTATGGTGGCCCTAGCCTCTGTTTGCCAGACGCTGGGAATGGGTGTCAGGGGATGGCTCACTTGATGATTACTGTTCTGTTCATTCCCTCTGGGGCACCTGGTATTGGCCACTATTGGAAGACTGGATACTGGGCTAGATGGACCTTTGTTCTGACCCTGTATGGCCATTCTTATGGTTTTATGTTCTCAGAAATGCTGAGCACCTACAACTGCAGTCAAAGTCAATGGGAGCTGCAGGTGCTCATCACTTTCTGAATATCAAGTCCAATGTGTCTAAAGTTGGGCACCCCCAATCAGAGGCCACTTCTGAAAAATTTGGCCAGAATGACTAGGCCAAAGCTAACAGTGAGTCACTGTCAGATTAAGATTTCCTGGTGCCTCGTCCCAATTCTGGCACTAGACAGTGCATCCTCCAGATAAACGTTTCTCTCTTTATGAAATTCCTTTGTCCCTTGCAGGTGGTGAAGGTTCTTCAGAGGTAGTATTTACACCACTACTGAAAGATGAAGGAGTTATTAACCCTAATTCCTTGGTGAGTAGTGCTACTGAGTTAAATGGTCTGATGAGACTGATACACAAAGCTTGTTAGGATGTTGGGTTTATTTCCAAGATAAAGAAGATACCATCTCAGCAGTATTCCTCAGGAAGGATCAAAGCCCAAGCCCAGAGAGAGAGATTTAAATTTGCAGTCAGAAATATTTCTGTGCCAGTTTCTTGGAGCCAAATTGGCATTGTCAAAGGGCAGCAGGCCTACCTTAGAGGGGATGAGACAGCTCAGATTCACCTGGGAGTAGTTAATTCACTGAGTAACTGGGAGGTAGTCAATTAGGCAGGGAAGCACCTGGGCATGATACAAGGTTAAAGATCTCAATTAGAGAGGGAACTTCTGAGCAGAAAGGCTGCTGTTCCCAGTGAGACTGAGGGGTTGCAAAGAGGGACTCCTTCCAGCAGACTGGTGTGAAATTGCCAGACAAAATCAACGCTCCAAAGATGGAGAAACAGGTTAGGAGGCTGGGGAAGAAAGACTAGAGAGGGAGGAAATAGCTCAGAGGACAACAAGGGATGGAGAAGGACTTGTTCTAGCCCTTTCAACAAGGGCCCTGAGCTGGAACCAGGGAGGGGTGTGGCCTGGGTTCCCATACCTACCCCAGCCAAGGAGTTTTAGAGAAAAGGCTCCTAAGCCCTGGAAACCCTAGGGCAGATTTGCCCCTGCTAGAGCCATGCTCAGCTGCAAGGGGGTGCTTGGGAAGCAATGGTGCCCTTTCTACAGTCATTTATATCCAAAGTCCCTCTGAATTTCCTTCCATTTGGGGTGGTGTATTGGAGTCTTAGACGGGAACAGACTTGTCTCCTACTTGATTAATGAAAGTTGCATGCTGCAGGCAACACATTCCTCTTCTGGGAAAGAGTGTGCTCCTTTGTTTCAATTTACAGTTAAACTAGCCCAGCATTTTCCTGGGAGTGATGCATGTTTGGCTAACACATCGCAAACCATAGAGAGGGTTGCAAAGAGCAGGAAGAACTTATTGAGGACCAGCCTTGCTGATTGCCCATATGGCTTTGCAGTGGCCAAAACCAGTTACCTAGTAGTGCTGTGGCCTTGTGGAGCTCTTGACACAATTGTTGGATCAGATCAAGACAGGTAGCCAGCATAATAGTCCGTCATAATGTCAATCAGTGTCTGAGATGATTTATTTATTCTGCATATACTCTCCTTCAGAGCCTGAGTAGTTGATTACATTTTGTAATTATATGGAATACTTTATCTGAAGATCTCTAGGCACTTTGCAAATGTTAAGTAATGAGCCACAACCCTCCTCCCAGTACTCTGATCAGTAGTATTATTGTCATTTTACAGTAGTGAATTGAAGCACAGAGCAGATGAATGACTTGCACAAAGTCACCAGTGAGTCAGTGGCAGAGTTGGAAATAGAAACCCAGGGTTCTCATTGCACTGCCATCTTCTGTAATCACTTGACTATGCTCCCAGAGCTGGAATAGAATCAAGAGACCTGACTTCCAGTCTCTTGTGAGAATAAACTATACTAGACTCCTCAATCTTTTTATTATTATTAGTATTATTATATTTTGGCCTTTTATTTGCGTTTTACGTGATATTAATTGTAGAATTAGTGCTACAGTTGGTTTGATGGTGAAATCAGATAGTGAGTGTCATGGAGGTACAAGTGTTGAAGTCTCTGACCTTTCCAAATCAGAGTACTTTTCTTTTCTCTCTGAAGCTAAACTGGGCAACTGGGAAGATTCCAAAGTCTCTTCTACCAGAGTGAAATCCAAAAAGGCTGGCAAAAACCAACACGGCTCTGGAGGTTCTGTCTCCAGAAGGTGAGTCTCTGAAACCTAATGAGGAGACCATAGGGTTTAATCCTGTTATGTTCCCTTTGGATTTCCAGCACCCACCCATGAGCATTGTGTGTTTCTGCTGCAGGTAAACGGAGTCCATCGCCCCAGGGCCACAGGACTAAAACTATGGTTTCCTCTCCGAAACAATCAGGGAGACCCTGATAGTGGCAAATCCCAAGGGATGGCTGGTGCTGAGCTGTTGGAGGACCTCTCCTTTCCGGCTGCTATTTGAAATGTTGTTTCATGTTTGCTGGCTTGTTCCTTGGAGAAGCACCTTGTTGGATGGGTTGGGTCAGGTCCAGAAGTCTGGAACACTGGGAACGTTACATTGTGCGTATTTCCTTTCATTCTGAATGATCCCAAATTTACTGTGGAAAAACACTTCCATTCTCTGCTGGCCAATTTGAAAGGAAGTGAGATAATGGCTTCTTTCAGAATGACTCACAGAAAAATGCAAAGTTGCATCTCAGAGGGAGTACCATGAACTAAGAAGAAAAAGAGTACTTGCGGCACCTTAGAGACTAACAATTTATTTGAGCTCAAATAAACTTGTTCGTCTCCAAGGTGCCACACGTACCTTTTTTTTTTTTTTTGAGAATACAGACTAACACGGCTGCTACTCTGAAACCTACCATGAACTAGTGATCTGAGCATGGGCATAGAAGGGAGACCTCCTGAGCTGTAATCCCTTTATTGAGCCCCACTACACTGGACCACTGATTTATTGTTGTTTCAGCAGTAAAGGTGCATGTGATGCTTGACAGACCCATTTAAAATCACAGCTCCATACCCCAAGGAATGTACAGTCCAGCTAAAACTCTTTAGCTGGTGACTAATCTCACTGAACTACTACTTCAGTGGGATTACTCACATGCTTGGATTTAGGCACATGCTTAAGGACCTTGCTGAGACAGAGGTTGTAATCATCACTTTCTGTGAAACATACTATAGTGCTAGAGTGGAAATTGGCTGACCTTCCTTTTTGTAAGGCCTGGGTCATGTATCTTTTGTCCTTGGCTCCTCCTGTGGATGATTCAGATGGAACGGCTCAGACATTAGCCTTGCCTGGTGGCTTTCTTTGCACTGCTACACAAGTGAAAACTATAGGAGGATTATAGCTAGCTGATCAAGTGAGTTTATGCCGGCAAAATATTCACTGAAGCCTCAGTAAGGACCACAGGTTTAGGCTGTCTAAGATTACTACATTATTGGATGTAAACTACAATATACAACCTGCACTGATGTCATGCTTAATGTGTAATCTGTTTTATGGGTACCAGCTGGAGGTTCTTTTGCTGCTTGGCTATTTTCTCTGTGATTCAGAATTTTACATTGCTCCTTCTGATTCATGTAACCTTTGCTTTATGTACTTCATCCTTGGTGTGTCAGTGAACCATTAGGACTGTTTGTGTTTTGAATAGCTTTTATACATGTCTCACTTACAGAGAGAAACATTAAAATAGTAGGTTTCTTTGGAGTTACTCTGTGTTTATACCTGAGCAATCAACAACTGAATCTGGCCTGTGACCCTCAGACTTGTGAATGTCGCTCCATGGTAGAGCCTGCAGCCCAACAGGACCCAGCTACCAGTGTCGTGTTTAGGGTGGGTCTGGTCAGAAAACGACGCAATCCTCCGAGCTTGGGTCACGTCAGCTCTACTCCTCCTGCCCGTGAGGCTGGTGGCTGTGTCTGCATGCCCATTCCTGCTGGATGCTGCCACTCTGCTGTAGAGTGAATGTGCTAAGGAGTTGCAGTGCCTCTCGTCGCACAGCATGGGAGCAGACAGGCAGCCACCAGCTCGTGCATCTGTGGCCGCACCAACCCCTGGGCAGCAGTGGTGCTGACTCTCTGGTTCAGGGGAAAGATCAGGGTTGGGGTGGGAACACTACTTAACCAGCTCGGGTGGGTATGGGCCCATTTCAGGTCTGGGTCAGGCTAACACTTAAGCCCAAGCAGACCTCTACTCCGTGGTACCAGGATCGGATTCAATTCTCATTTACACTGGGTATTGAATCCAGAATGGGCCAGTCGAGATGGTCATAGTGGATTTCATTCTAGGATCTCAATACATTGCTAAAGTGGCATGTACCCCATTTTGCCGATGGAGAGACTTAGGTTGCACAGACAGATTAAGTGACTTACCCAAGGTTTCACAGCAGCTCGGTTAAGAATAGAGGTAGCCCTCCCCACTTCTACACTCTGATCACCAGACCATGTGGCCTCTCATGTTTAAGCATCTCTGAAAAGAAAAATATTCCTGGGTTAGTGTGACGTGAGGCACGATGGACTGAGACTGTCGTCAAGGTGAAACCATCGTAGCAGCGCCAAGCACCTAGTGATCTAAGGTATAACAAGGAGTCCCTGAAAGGCCGGTCTCTCAGATGATCTCATCCTGAGGCATGACTGTCAAGGAATGGGGTCTCCCTATCAGGCAAGCATCTGCCACAACACAGACATGATTCTTCAGAGGAGTGGAACTTCCAAAGAACACAAGTGAAGTCAATGGAAGCGGTGGATGCTTAGCACCTCTGAAAATCAGGCCTTCTGTATTTAGTAGGACTTCAGCACTAGACACCAGACTTCCAACAGAGTTCAGCATCCAATAGCTAAGAGGTACACTAAATCTATGGCAATGGCAGATACAGAAGGCTGTATGTGTGTGGAAACACATGCCACATATTTAGATCCTAAATGTGGGCTGAGTAACTTTGAAAATGTCTGGAATGATACTGTTTGTACTGTGTGGAGGGGTGTTTTGTTGACCAATTTATGTGTGTATATACTGAGGGTGAAGTCCTGTCCCCACTGATTTCAGTGGGGCCTAGACTTCACCCCAAATGCTATTAATCTATACAATGAGTTGGTGGGCGAGGTGGTTATGCTGTTGCACGTGCTTATTTTGTACCTCAGTGCAACTAGGGTTAGTTTGGATCTTTTGGCAAGCAGTGAACTGCTTGCATGTGCACTGAGTAACTGTATGCACCTAATTATATGTCCTGTCCTCTCCATCCTCACTCATGTAAATATAGATGCTAGTCCTATTATTAAGTATCTCAGTAGACTAGGCATTTCATAGCTAAAACATCATAAAACAATCAGGGTGAGGACCATACAAAGCATCCTTAATAAAAAAAGACAAATTACAGCATGTTAAAACAATTCTGGGGCTAGCTTCTCTCCCCACAGGTGGCTCAAGTTGGGCATCTAAAGTAGTGAACATTTCTGACAATGTTGCCATTTGTGTTCTGGTGTCCCCCCTCTGTAAAATAAGGATGATAGTTATTTGTGTCACAGAGGTTCAGAGAGGATGAATTAATTAACCATTCTAAGCCCTTTGAAAATGAGAAGTGCTACAAATGCTAATTGTTACCTGAAACTCCTGGCCTTAACTATGATATTTCCATCCCCTCCCCCCTTAAGTCTCTCCTTAAAATACCTTCTTCCAGGTGGCCTAAAACCACTAGTCTCAGCTGTATGGAAACATTAACAAAAGATGACATATTAAAGAGATCTTAATAGGATAAACAAATAAGATGTGCTATACTTCACTGCTGAATACAGTTTTTTTTTTCTTGCATTCTATCCTTCATCTTTGTCTGTCCATTGTCTATGTGGGGAAGGGGACGTTTCTCTTTATTATCTGTAAAGTTCCCCGTACTCTTTTGGCATTATACATGTAAGAAGCAGAGATGAAAATTTCTGTCCCCCTTGAAAGCAATGGGAGTTTTTCCCATTGTCATCTTTGGGGCCAGGACTTCACTCCATGTTTCTAGGGAACTTTGGATAGTCAAGTATAAGAGGGGGTAGCATCTGAAGAAGTGGTGTGTTTTACTCACAAAAGCTTATGCCAAATAAAACTGTTAGTCTTTAAGGTGCCACTGGACTCCTCATTGTTTTTGATAATCAACATTCTCATACTAATCAACCTGCAGGTGAATTTGGAAGTGGTCATTCAACCACCCAAGGACACGCTGAGGAAATATTTCTCCCATCCTTTTTTCAGAGTAGCAGCCATGTTAGTCTGTATTCGCAAAAAAGAAAAGGAGTACTTGTGGCCCCTTAGAGACTAACAAATTTATTAGAGCATAGCTTTCGTGAGCTACAGCTCACTTCATCTCCCATCCTTGATTACCAAAGAAGCCTCTCCTGGACACATGTATCCATAGTCAGTGCCCAAGCGTAGCGTTTAGCGTGTTTCACAAGACATAGAAGAGCAAGACATGGTTGAAAATTTTCAATCAAAATATTTTCCCCAAAGCATAAATAAATGAAACAGCTTTTTCAACACACCAGAACTTTCTCAACAATCAATTTCTGCTTTTGTAGAAGGCTTTTGAGTTTTCACTGAAACCTGAAACTATTGATTGAAAATTTAACAAAAAATATTTGGGTGGGGGGGGGGAGGAAAACTAGTTTCCAACCACCTGTAATTAGATCTATGGGGTTAGGCAAACATATTTTAGCATAGGAGGAGGCCTGATGTAATAGTCAATTCACCTGGTAACACATTACCGCATAAGCCCATTGGTGAGCGCCCTTATGCTCCCGGTGTGGGATTAGCAGCCCTTGTTGACTCATAGGTTTTAAGGCCAGAAGGGACCATATGGCCATCTAGTCTGACCTCCTGTGTAAGGAAGGCCAAAGAACCTCACTCAATAATCTATCCTAGTTCCATTCTAGGTCATGTAAATGCAGATGCCTAATCTTATTGATAAGCATCTCAACAGCGTTCAACTCTCCCTATTTTTAGACAGGTCTTCAAAAGAGCACAATGAAGCACTTGACAAGAACACATTCTCAGGAAAACATAAGGGAAGTCTCCACAGAATAAATGAGACAGCTAGAATAAGGAAGTACATTGAATTGCTGGGCAGAGTCGTAGGCACTGGAGGATGCACAGAGCGTTGGACCTTAGAACTAGAGCTGGTCCAAACGTGGAATTTCCATTCTGTGGGAAATTCTGACATTTCAATAAAGGGTTGGGCTGATTCAGAACAAAAACATAAAAATTTCCAAAATATCCCATGGACAGGAAACTTGACAATTTCAGGAGGAAATTGAATACTTTGTTGCCTTTTTTTTCTAGATGAAACAAAGCAGCCAGCTACCCCTGACTCCCAGGCACTGGTCCCAGGAAGGGGGGGGGCCAGCCTGGGGAGACCTCTGGAACCAGGAGCAGCCCAGGGAGTCCCACACCACAAACCCAAGAGTTTAGAAGCCCGGAGAGCTCTGTGGGCTACCAGGCTCCTGCCATAGAGCACGGACCCGTTTTTAGCCTGGCTTCCAGGGTGGCAGCTGCCTACAGGCATCAGCTTGCATGATCAGCCCCACCGTTAGTTCATTTTAAACTCAGTACTTGCATTACCAATACTGCTAAAGTGTTTTGTTTAATGAATTTCTATAGCATTTTTACCTTTGCCTTGCACCACATTAACTCCTGTAACCATCTGTGGGGCCACGACCCTTTGCGTGGTGTTAAGTCTTCCAGTTAGCGAAGCCAGGGTGGGAATAGTATAAACCTATTAAGACAGCTATTCAGCGTTTGGAGATAAGGTTCAGATAATCATGTCAACTGCCAGATCAAACTTGCTGCTTCAAGGTGGTTTTCTGTATCCAAACAGAAAAAACCTTTCATAAACCATAAGGAAACAATCAAAGCGATAACATAAAAACAGTTTTTCCTTTATGAAAACAGGAGAGAACCAAATTTAGAGTAAAGGAGCTACCCCCAGGCAGTTGTCTCCTGGCCCTTGGCTTCATTACACCTTCTCTTCCCCATAAAAATGCAATAAATGAAGTCATTGTGTTTTAGTTATTTTTAGTGAAACCTTTTACTGGTTCCAGAACATGGATAAATAAGTAATATACCAAATAATAACTGAGGCATAGAAAGGCTAAAGGCAAGGGACCATGTTTTGACAGGCATTGAGGTGCCTAACTCCCATTGATTTCAATACCTAAATACTTTTTTACATTCAAGCACATCCTCAAATCCTCCTAACTCTCTAGAGGCTTAAACTTCCACTTTTAAAGTCCCTGAGGAGCCTCAGTTTCTGCCAGTGAGCATGTGCACAGCTGCCTCCATCTAGGCACCCAGGATCCTATCTCAGGCCTAAGCTGCAGTGGAATCATCAAATGAGGCCTGGGGATGATCCACTAGGTGTGCTCTGAGCCCACCTAAACCCACATAAACCATAGGAAGCAGCCCGCCCACCTCCCAGTTTGTAACTTTTAGCCCAGTGGTTAGAGTATTCAGCTGGGATGTGGGAGACCCTGGTTTAGTTCCCCCCCTCTGCGTGATGAGGAGATGGTATTTGAAGTTGGACCTCCCCTGTCCCTGATGAATGTCTTAAGCACTGAGCTATGGGCTATGCTATTGTGGGGCTCTCTGTGTCTCCCAGTGAAGCTGTTGCAATGTGTATAAATAATTACGGATACACTGGAGCAGGGGATTGGAATCTGGTGCTATACAAACAGAGGGCAAAAAGACAGTCCCAGCCCCAACGAGCTATCAGTCTATGTAGACAAGACGGACAGCAGGGGAAATGGGCAAAACACACAAGCTAAGTGACTAATGCCAGGGTGGCAAACATTATGTTGGTTCCACCATTGGGATGGGGAGAGGTTTAGTTAGGAGGGGATCAACTAAATGGAAAGAAAAGTGAAAGGAAGGGGTTGGGGTAGAAGAGGGTAAGAGGGACACGTTGGAATGGAGCTGAGATGAAGAGAGTGAGGGAGGGCAGAAGAAATAGCCAACGAGCACAGGGCAGAGCAAGTCCAGTCAAAACTAGAAATACACCAGAAGCTGTTATATTGAGTAATCAGAGCTTCATTTATGTAAGTCACATAACCAATGTGGTTTATGTAGCTATGAAACTGGGATGTCTTCTGTTTTCTGACTCCTGCACTTTTAAGTTTCTAAGGAGTCTCCCTGTGTGCAGAGTCCAGCCGAAATTTTGCTAGCAGAGTTGGTGCAGCCTGTAGCGAGGAGGCATCCGCTGTGCTTTCTCTTAAGAGAATGTTGCTTTTGTTCTTCCTTGTTTATCAGCTTTCCCTCAGCCTGACGTGGAGAGTTTTAGACTTACAAGGGCATGTTTTGCTTCTGGAAACATGAGTAGGAATTCTGGGATTTCCAAGCAGCAGAGAGCTTGGAGGACATGAAGGAGCTGTGGGATTGCTTCGGATAAAAGGAAAGATAAAGAGGTCAAACTCGGGCAAATTTAGGAGCTTAATGAAAAAGAGGAACAACTTGAAACCTATGTCCAGGTCTGATGATTCTCTATGCTAATACCATTGACTCATAGATTTCAAGGCCAGAAGGGACCATTGTGATTACCATGGTTACAGGCTTGCTGCACCTGTGTCCCCTCTCGGAGTCCACTGCTTGGGTCTTAGGCTCATGCCTATATCTATCTCAAGGAGGAAGGAGGGAATTTTGCAATTCTCTCACTCCTAGATCAGCCCCTGGCCTATAGTACCCTGGGTTTGAAGCATTCTTATCCTGCAGGTCTTACTGAATTTGGGCACCTCTTCTTACCCTTCTAGAGTCTCGGGATTGTGGGGGCTGTTCCTAATTACATAACATGTTTCAGTGACTGTCAAGACCCACCCACTCCTTGCAACACTGAAATAAACATTCAAATTAAGGACCACCCCCTCAGTGTGTTAGGTAATTTGGGAGAGCCCTGACCAATGGGGAATGTAGTGACTAGACTAGACAGCCTTCTTAAACTGAAGTATTTTTAGTTTGAACCATAGGAACAACACTTTTAGAGAGAGAAGATCTCAAACTACCAAACAATTCACACACATCTTTCTGACCCAGAGCCCTGTTGCTTCCTGGGGGTGGCTAGGCAGGCCTAGCTTCTCAGATACCCTTAGCGGGCCACTCTGTCTCCATCTGGTTCCTCCTGAATGACTGTTGCCTTCTTTCTTGAGAGTGCCCTTTATTAATCCTCCCACAGTTCTTTTGTTCTTCTTGTGTTAGGCAGGCCATTTTCTGTCCCTGGTCACAACGCAGTTTCTATGTTAGCTGGGGCGGAGACAAAATCATCAAAGTTAATTGGGGTAGGGACCATCTTTTTTGTCTGTGTCTGTACAGTGCCTAGCACAGTGGAGCCTGGTCCTTGACTTCAGCTCCTAGGCACTATAGTAATAGAATAAATAGTTTCTGACATTCTCCCTTAACTACTCTTTAAGTGTGTTGCAGAGAGGTGACCATATTGAGCCATTCTTTCTTCCTGCCTGTTTTTTCACACACCCCTATTGAGCTAAACCAATATATTCATACAGGAAACACCCCAATAACCCAAGTCAGTACATGGTATTGATAACTTACTACAGAACAGCTCCAAATCCATCACAATGACCATTGTATTTGACCTCATGCATAACCCATGTTGGAGAATAGTCTCTTAATAATTCCTTCATGCAGACAATATCCGGGGGTTGAATTTATGGGAATTAGTAGGGACCTCGTGTTTTGAAGTACACTCCTGACATTGCAAATGACAGTCCTATTGCTTTCCACCTGTCAGTTTCAAAGTGCTTTATAAAGAAAATTATTCCCATTATATACCCATGAGAATGTAGCTGAAGAGAACAAAAGAATGGCCATACTGGACAGACCAATGGTCCGTGTAGCTCAGTACCTGTCTTCCAACAGTGGCTGGCAGCAGGTGCTTCAGAGGAATGAACGAAGAGGGCAATTATTGTGTGTTCCATCCCCTGTCATCCAGTCCCAGCTTCTGGCAGTCCAAGGTTTAGGCACACCCAGACCATGGGATTGCGTCTCTGACCACCTTGACTTAATAGCATATCCTCAATGAACTTATCTAAATCTTTTCTGAACCCAGTTATACTTTTGGCCTTCACAACATCCCCCAGCAATGAGTTCCACAGGTTGACTATGTGTGGTGTGAAGAATACTTCCTTATGTTTGTTTTAAAACTGTGCCTATTAATTTCATCGGGTGACCCCCAGTTCTTGTGTTATGTGAAGGGGTTAAATGGCACTTTTTTCTCCACACCATTCATGATTTATAGACCTCTATCACATCCCCCTTTAGTTGTCTCTTTTGTAAGCTGAACTGTCCCAGACTCTAAACTTTCCCTATCCCCTAATGGAAGCTGTTTCATACCCTTAATCATTTTGTTGCCTTTCTCTGTACTTTTTACAAACCTAATATATCTTTTTTTGGATGGGACTTGCCCAAGGGTCACAAAGCAGGTCAGTGGTTAGTGTCTGAAATAGAAACCAGATTTTCCAAGTAACATGCAGTTAGGATTAGTGGACAATGTAAATTTAGTTTAACATTATATATTTGTGATATAAACATATTACATTGTTATGATAGCTATGAAAGAGTTTGGATCCTTGATCCTTATCTCTGCCTTCTTAGAATTTTGTATAACTTGAACATAACTGTGCCAGAGAGCTGTGTTTTCTGTGCAATATACTGTTGATGTTAAAAAACGAACTCCAAGAACTGAGACACAGGATTTGAAAGGGCTCAGTTTAGAAAGGGGGAAAATCTCAGCTAATTGGGATTGATGGCTGGATGTCCCTCATTGAATCCTTCCCATGCTGTCAAGTGCCATTTAGGGCACAAACAAGGCTCTGCAATCCCTGTCTATCCTGGGCTGCTGCTTGTATGTCTTCTGTGTTGTTAAGTCCCGCAAGTTTTCTCTCTCTAACTAGTGTTCTCCAGGGCAAGTCCTTCAATCAGCCCCTTTTTCATGTTCCTCCAACTGGCCAATGGCATACCTGCCGTGGCAGGCTTTTTGGCTTCATTCTCAACTCATGTCCTAGACATTTCCATCATCTTTTCCCAAGAGTTTTGGAGATAAAGAGTTGTTGAAATCTCTGAGGAGCAGGATAAATAGTTTAAATCACCTATTTTAATTCTGATTTAAATTGGCAAGCAGAAAACCTTGAGTTAATATTCATTTTCATCATCTTTTGCATTTCTATTTTGTAGTTTTTCCTAAAGAAAGGTTGATTGTCATTGGTTGGTAACCATTTTGATTTGCGACTAAATATAGCCATTACACTAAATTTGGTGCTTTTTACTAACTAGAAAAGTACACTATATGCGTACATATTTATTTAAGCAGTTATATGCTACACTTACATTTATTCAGCTTCTTAATTTGCGACACTTTTTATTATGTTTAGAAAATGATGAATGACACATCTCTTAATTACTAGATAAGTAATTTTTCCTTGTCATTTGTGTTGAGCTCTATTTCAATGGAAATTCAAATGCAATTAAAATAAACAAAAACAGTATTCTAATTACTTTATTAAATAAAACTGTCTTAAAAATGGGGGATACGTAAGAAAAAAAGTATATCAAAACATGCTTTGAATTTAAAACTAACTTTATTAAACAAAGGAAGTATGATCTGCATGTTTCTGGTCACCATGTCCTTCGAGATTTTAGAACTAGTAGATCTCCTCCTCATACCTAGTTTTTATTCATAGGTTGAAAGAAGAAAATGAGCGTTCTGCTTTTTCAACTCCCAACTGGTTTCTTAACTTTTAAAGAACTAATCATTGAACTGAACTGGTTGCATAAACTGAAAAGAATAAAATTTTCTCTCTGCATCTGCATGTGCTATTGCTGTCAAAATCTAGGTGTAGCATTTCAACAATCTCTGATTGCCAGTGACTTCTAGCAGTTCAATGGGGTGACTTGTTTAAAACTTGTACTTAATTTAAATTATTTAATTGATGTTCTAAGCCTATGCCTTATCATACATTGTTAATTTCAATTTTTACATTTTAAATAGGTTTATTTTTTTTAAAAACCTCATATTTAATTTAAATTTAAAAATTAAATTTTCTTTTAAAAAGATTGTTTTTATATCTACCCTGCTGAGGAAGAGTATCTCTTTTATATGCTTACAAAGGAAGGAATTTGTGCCTGTACCAATGCAGAGATGAAAGTTTTTGCCTTATATTCCCCTCCTGGGCTTGGGTCTCATTTGGGCATGCAGGTACTAACTGGGGAATAGTCTGGGGGTAGGGCTGCCCTGGTTGCACTGCTTCCTACCAGTTGGGATATCTCCCAGCTCACCTCTTGTGTGTCATGGAATGCTCCCTGTGGGGGTAGAGGAGGCTCTTTCACCTACTTGGGCCCACTGGAAAAAGGTGGCAGTGGTAAGGGAGGATGGCTGCTTTGGTTTCCACTTTGTGCCACCCAAACTGCTGCAAAGCGGCCCCAGGACAGCCATGAATTAGGGCCCAGAGAGTACAAAGCAAGACCAAGGGCTTGTCTACATTTAGAGCCTTTGTAGCACTTAGTGAGGATTCTGTCCGCTACTCCTGTTGCCCTAGGTATTTCACCTCCCCAAGATGTGGTATCTATGTCGATGGGAGGAGCCTGGGAGTTCAATTGGTATAACTACATCTCTCTGAGCAACATAGTTATACCCGACATAATGTGGTAGTGTAGACCAGGGCTAAGCCTGCAGAGCCTGAAGCTGCAGGGGGATCAGAAGAAACTCCAATGTTATCAGTTCTTGACATTTGGGGCATGTTTGTCTAAAAACCCTGGAGTCACGTGAACTACAACCGAAGTCAGGGTTCATTGGGAGCCAGAAGGATGTTTCTAGTTTCATGGTGAAAAATGTGTTCCCTAGCTGAGAGCTGCAATCTGAGGTATATTATGTCATCAAGGAATCCAAGCTGCTGCTTTATTGATATTCAAGGGGAAATTGTGTGATTCTGTGCCCCTGTAGGTGCTCACAGATCTTCAAACTCAGATTTCTGGCAGGGGTGAAAATTATTTAGACTGTTTAGTTTTAAACTCTAGATGCTATTGTTCTTTGTTAAGTAACCAATAGTCCCAGTTAATAATTTACCACCTTACACAGTTTCCCTTTAATGTATTTACATATCCTTTCTTACTTGACGGTAAGGTAAGAATGAGGAAGATGTTGAGGCTGTGCTGTAACACTGTCTGGTTACTTTGGCTTCTCCAGCACAACTTAGAACAACTGTTCTTGCAAAACAACCTGATCTCTTGCTCAAGCTCAAAAGAAAATATTGACTTGGACTTATTCTCCTTTGTTTGTTTCTGAGTGCACCCTAGATATCATTCAGGAAAGGAATTTAAGACTTCATGGCAGAGACCTTGGACTGAAGGTATATGGGTAACTAGTATTAGGAGGAAACTTTTCCTGAGAACAGGTTATCCCATAACTGCAGTGTTTTCTTGCACCATCCTCTGAAGCAGCTCTGGTACTTGTTGTTGTCAGAGACAGGACACTGGGCTAGCTGAAGCACTGGTCTTGATCCAGTCTGGCAGTTTCTGCTTTCCCAAAGATGGGAACTTACTCTTCATGGTTTTCAGACTTCCTGCTGAGAACGCCAGCTACGATGTTGGGTTTAGGATGTTTGGTTTGTGTTGTGCACAAGAACTGGACCTGCTGAAATGCTGTCATAGCTCTTCATTATGAGACACATTTTGGTATGGGGGCAATAGCGCTGTGACAGTCCTAGCTTCTGTTGGAGTTTTCCAGTTATATACATCTGTCTTCTTTATCACAGTTACATAGAAGGCAGCTTTTATGTGATCTGATTCTCAACGAAGCTCACAAACACTTTTGTAGAAAATATATACAAGAGAGAGAGAACTAAATTCCACCAATGCCTGCCCTACCCCCTGCAATTGAAAGAGGAGAATGTATGATCTTCCCAATGGTGTGCAGAAGGCCAGCTTGAGATTTGTATACCACTTAACCCCTTGCTAGGTTGGCATCCTCCTTGAAGCATGAGCATTGTATTCCTCTCCAAACTCTTGCTTCATTTTTAATACTTACCATTATAACTCTGGATATTTCTCATTATCTATAAATCCATTATCTGTATAAATGTCCAATACAGTTTTTCTTTGCTAAGTTCTCGCCTCCAATGATATCTTGTGGGCAGTGATGTCCACTGAGTGGACTGTATCTTGTGTGGACCGGTATTTGCTTGGTTCCCATTATGGGTCCCTTCATGTCCTGGATTGGTTGAGGATAGCATGGGAGGGGTCTTGCATTGCTGCTGCCAATGTTGCACAATGAATAAATCGAAGATTTCAGTGTCCTGAGAGCTTAATAGACTGGCATATTTGGCCAGCACAGACTTCACTTTAAAAAAAAATTGAAATAAAAATACACGTAAAAAGATAAGTCCCCTTCCACAGAATAGCAACAAGAGATGGCTAGAGCCAATGAGACATTAATATCCCACAGAACAGCTGTGCTGGGAGAGCAGAAAGGAAAGCCAGTGCTTGACTGAAGAGGTGCAAGATATGAGCTATGACACCTTAGTTCTTTGGGGCAGGGACCAACTTTGTTCTGTGTCTCTGTGTGCATGACTTTGGATCCTATGCATTAATAATAATAATTCATCACTGAAAAATCCTCTCTGCAGGGATTCAAGGATCCGCTGAAATGTGTAAGGAAGCCATCACACTATTTCTCATAATAACTTCACTGGAAATGCTGAAATGAAGACTCAAAAGAACAGCAGTGTGCTGCTGCATTGACTTGTGGATGCCTGTCTTCGCAAATCATGTGTATGTGAGCTGGGGACTAAAAGTTGGGGCAGGTGGGTTCTGTCCCTTGCTCTGCCATTGACTCGCTGCATGATTTTGGGAAAGTAGCTCAATAGTTGTGCCTCAGTTTCTCCATCTATAAAAGGAAATACCTACCTCACAGGAGTGTAGTGAGTAGGTGTAACCTCAAGATGCAAAATCTGGATCCAGAAGCAGAAATTGAGAGCATTCAGATCTATGATTTTGATTTGGCCCATTTTTTAGAGATGGGAGCGAGCTGTGGACTTTGGATCCAGTTGCTTTTCCAACTTTTCCGGCCCGTGTGTGCTGAGTAAAGTGCTTTGACCTCTTCATCTGAAAGGCTCTACATGCAAGGTGCTGGTGTAGTTTGCAGTCTTCACACAAGAAGAGACAATGAAGTCTTATTCGCACAACAAGTCTTATTCGCACAACTTCAGAACCAGACAGTTGAGTCTTCTCATTGCCCTTTGGAACGTCAGCTTCTTGCATCAGGAAGAGAGTGAGAAATAAAGGTCAAGTCACTGGCTTAAATTAAATGTAATTATTAAAATTATAGTATCCCCATAGACAGCCATGTTTAGATTTTATACTCCATTTTTTGAGTATTTGAAATAAACTCCCTTGAAGAATGAGAAGGGTTTGAAAGAGAGGGAATACTGAGGAGTCACTAGAAATAATATAGATGGTGAAAAAATGAACAAACTAGAGAAAGGACAATTTGCAGGTGATAGTGTGCCATCCAGTATATTACCCACTGGAGTCTCTTTATTAAATGTTACAGTCATGCCCCTTTTGTGCTATCTCTGTTGCCCATTTCAGTTTTATTCAGGTCATACTGCCATGATCTGTCCTCAAAGAGGATCCACAGAACACTTTTCTACTGTTGAGAGTATAGTCTGTTCCTGGCTCTGACACTGACTTTGGCTGTGTGACTTTGGGTAAATCATTTAACCTTGCTGTGCTTCTGAGTTCCTCCTTTGTACCATGAGCTAACAGTACTTGTGCCTGCTGCAAAGCACTTTGTGGGAGGGATAACTCGGTGATTTGAGCATTGGCCTGCTAAACCCAGGGTTGTGAGTTCAATCCTTGAGGGAGCCATTTGGGGATCTGGGGCAAAAATTGGGGATTGGTCCTGCTTTGAGCAGGAGGTTGGACTAGATGACCTCCTAAGGTCCCTTCCAACCCTAATATTCTATGATACTCTACTGAATTATGTTATGTAGATTCAAAGTCATGTTTTAGAAATGAGCCCAAATGAAAACCCTGGCTCCAAGCATCCCAACAACTGCTGCGGTGTCTATAATGTTGTATTTGAACAACTGCATCAAGCCAGGAGTTTGTTTTTAATAAAAAATGGCCCAAAATAAGAACCATTTATCTGTACTCTCTGTCCCCCTTGCTGCACTTTAGGAGCTCAGATGAGAGCTAGATCTAAACCAGCCCTGGCTCTGGTTTTGTTAAACACAGGGCAGTGCAATTTAGCAAAAAGCTTCACCCCCTCTCAATCTGTTTTGTCATTACTTTTGCATTTGTA
This sequence comes from Dermochelys coriacea, assembly GCF_009764565.3. Lineage (NCBI taxonomy): Eukaryota > Metazoa > Chordata > Testudines > Dermochelyidae > Dermochelys > Dermochelys coriacea. The sequence goes on from NC_050089.1 coordinate 9,817,985, forward strand.
CAGACCACTGTTCTTTGTTATGCAGTTTGTCTTCTCATTTTGTTACAGCAACAGCCAAAAATTGAAATGTTGATGCACTCCCTTCACAAACCAGCTTTTCTTTTTTAGAAAAAGGTGAAAAAAGAAAAAGGAAATTGCTCTATGAGGTATCTTTAAAAGTAATTTTTTTTAAGTTTTTTGTTGTTGTTGTTGTTCCTCTGTCACTGCTCCTTTTCACTACAAGTCTATGGTTCCCCTTTCCTCCCCCATGGGAACAGCATGACTGGTGGGCAGAGAATCAAAGGGAGACCCAGAGGGGCAGCAAGGTGTTTGTGAACTTTGACCTCCCCTCCCGCTCCCCAACTCTCTGACACTACTTTTGTTTCTGGGAGATAGGCAGATTCTCTTGTCAGTTGTGCTCTCTGTTCTGTGGCTAATCCATTGGCCTTGGCAAGGCAGATATTTTCCACACTCTTGCAATGTTGCCAACTCTTGTGAGAGAATAAATAAGAGAAGCCAATATCTAATATTTTTTAAAATCTCGTGATTTTAAGCCACTCTCGTGATTTTGTGACTCACAATTTTGGATGCTCATAGCTGGCAAAACTGCTCTCTTGCAACTTACTCAATTTGCTTTATGTGCAAAGCTTTTGATATCCTTCTACTTGGTCTCAGGCACTCCAGCCTTCCACTCCACACTTCTTCACTCAGCCCTCCACTCCCTTGTCTCCTTCCCTCCATCTCTCCTTCACTTCTTTCTCTCCCACGCTTATTCCTCTTTCCCTGTTCCTTTCTCTCACCTTGGCTAGTATGTTGTTAAGCACTATGCGTATGCTAGGCCCTGTTCAGTTTGCACGTATCAGGACAGTCCCTGGCCCAGAAAACTTACTGCCACAGATATAGAAAGAGAGGTCCTCACTGTCAGAAGGGATGAGCACCCAGAACTCCAAGGGAAATCATTGAGGGTTATCGGGGGCTCAACAACTCTTGAAACTGGGCCCTGAGAGCACAAGGAGCAGTGAGGTACGTGTTACACAGCCTGGACCCAGCGAGTCTCTGAGCCCAGGTTGACAGATGCTGTTTGCAGGGCTTGAGCTATGGCACTGTAAACAGCCAAGTAGATATTGTGGCTTGGGTTCTGAAACCAACCCCCCCTGCTCCTCCCCCCAGGCATCAGAGCCTGAGCCCACAGCTGGTTTTAGCAGTGTAGTGTGAGCCAGAGTCTGTCAGCCCAGGCACTGAGTCTTGCTGCTACTTGCCTTGTAGAGATACCCATAGAAGGGAATTTACATAGATAATAAATATGTACAGTTTATGGGGCATCATGGGAAAAGTGAGTCTTTAAGGGGGGTTAAATAAAGATAATTCTGTTCTTTCCCTCTCTCCCTTTCCCTCCATATCCCACCTACCTTGCTTCATTTCTCATCCACCTACCATCCCCCATGCACTCAAGGGTTCCCCCAGTACAAACTGAGAGTGGTTCTTGTGTGCTGTGGGAGTCCTGACCTCTTCTGACCCAGCATGAGCAGCCCTGCATGACAGGGAGGGGACCAAAGAGGAGTGGTCAGTGCCTGGAGGGGGGTGTGGTGCATAAAGACAGGAGAATCTGCTGGTACCAGCAGAGAAGAGAAGGTGCAATTTATCCATGAATCCATCCGTCACAGACAGTTCCCCTCCCTTCTCTGCTGGTACCAGCACATCTCCTGTCTCAGATACAGGCACGTACCAGCAGATTTTTTTAAGTGGCCCAGGAGACTGAAGTTTTCTATTTATCCATGGTAGTAGTCATGACAAGCTTCCTCCATCAAGGTGGCCTCAACAATCACCTAGGAATGAGTCAGAGGTCAGAGCATCCTTTGCTTTTCCTGGACCTGATCCAGGGGAGTGTTTCCATGGGCTTTGGGTCAGGCCCTGTTTCCCCATTAAATCCTTGGTACCATTTCTGTCGAGAGGCCAAAGGGACCTGTAAATGTCAATTACAATGATGTTTTGTATTTTGTTTTGTTTTTTGCAACATGCACCTATTCAAATGGGATTTAGCCCCACCAAACTTGTCTCAGGTAGGTCTCTGAACAAGCCCCAATACACACAGGGACAGAGCAAAATGAGACAGACAGAGAGACTTTTGGGGAGTAGAAAATAAAAAATTGCTCATCTAAATACTTAACTTATTTGCAAATGTATTTCCCTTGTCCTTCAGCCAGGGTCAGCCCTAAGTATGTAGGTAAAGTTGTGATCTGATGTACCTTCCGCCTACCTAATCCCTGGAATCTGGACCTAATCCTGCAATCAATTCATTCGGGGAAGCCAATGGGCATCACACCTATACAAAACTTGCAGAACCAGATCTCGCTGCTTTGTTGTCTCGGTTTCTGCTCTGTAAGCTGTAACAGGCCTGCTGGTTTCCAAATATGCCCTTGGATCTGCATAGGATGCACTGATGCATCAGACGAGGGGTTAGTGCAAAGATTCATGGATGGCGTATCTGGGTTTGAGGAAGGCTGGAAGGCATAGCCTCTGAGCTAAAGAAGATTAGCTTGGAACTGACTCATTAGGGACCAAACAGAACAGTTACTGTACTATTGCTGTACCTCTCTGATATGTCATAACAGTCTGTCTATCCCTGACTGCGTTTAGTTCTGCTGTCAGCTCCAAGATCATGAGTTTGGAATAGGTGTTAAATAAATAAAGCAAACTGAGCACGTTGACCAAGGCAAGACTGCTATAGGTCACTTAGAGATGCTTGGGGTATCAGAGGAGAAGGTGACTGGTGTCAGCGGCCCCATCTCAGTCCTGGTCTGGGATATTATAACTCAGTTCCACAGGGCTTCAGTCCTGGCAAGCTGGGGTGATAGAACTTTCACAGGAGAGGCTGGCCTGAACAGAACAATGTGGTTTTTCTAGTAGCTTCTTAGTAGTATGGACTGAAAAGCCATCTGCTTTCGAGTGTGGGAAATTTTACAAGACTAGTGGCTGGGGAGGTATGGAGACTATGTGGTACTAGGGTAGGGGGATAGAATTGAGAAGCTCTAGGTGATCTGAGTTCCCCAAATGGAAAAATAAATAACTCAATCATTTGCAGTATTTTCATTATCAAGATGGGCTTTGGATCAGGACATTCCTTGCTGTCTCTCACCAGGTGACTCCCAAATCATCATCCCATTGGAGTCAATGGGAGGTCTGTTGTTGTCTTCAGTGAGACCAGAATGGCCTGAAGTTCCCTTCTTATATACAGTGCAGTGCTGCATTTTGGTTTGTCTGTGGCTATGGTAGATGTGTTAGGTGAACCACGGAGGAAAGGAAGAGGTGGCGGAATTGGAGGCTTATGCAGATTTGGGCTGCAGGTCAGGCAAGTAGTAATTTTTTGCATATGAAATTTCTGGACCTTTCCATTTCCACTGCTGCTGGAAATAAGGCAAGAAGAACCCATCTCACTTCTGCTTCCAGCTCTGGACACAAGAAGATGGTTCAGAGGGGCAGCAAACATTACAAAAGTTAAATGGGAGAGCCAAACTTTTCAAACCTCAATAAGATGTTGAACTGGAGGTTCTGGGCGACAGCTCATGCTAGCCTTTGCTTTATCCAAACCTCTTTCCCATCCTTCCATATATGTTATGTCTCACTTGCTCAAAAAATAATACTCTTATCTTTCTAAAGGACTTTCCAGTCAAGGATTCCAAAGCTCTTTGTAAATCAATTACTGTGAACATTTTTAAACACTACTAGTAGTTTTTAAATGCCCAACTTGAGACATTTTAGAGGATGTGAAACTGCTGAGCTCCCACCCTTTGAAAATCAGCCTCCTTTAAAGTGTGTCAAGTTGGGAACTGAAAAATCAAGTGGCTCAAAATTGCTTAGGCACTTTTATCTACATGTGATAACACTCCTAGGAGGCAGGGAACTCCTATGCTATTTTAGATTGAGACTGATTTTTCAGAAATGCTACCCTTTTTAAAGGCAATGGGATTATGGGTACTCCACAACTCTGAAAGCCAGGATCTAATCACACAGGATCCCTGTGGCAGATCCAGGGATACAAACCAGGCTTGTGCTTTAACCGCAAGACCATGTTGCTTGCCTTATAAAGGTGGGCATGTGAATCTCTGCCTTTCTCTTTCTGTTGACAGTGGGTAGGATATGTTGAACAGACCTCATTTGGTTTGATAGTGCAAGTTTGCTGGTCTGCAGGGCACAGTGGAAAACACATTGGGCCAAAATCCATCCCATTAGTTAGATGAGTTATTTTAAAATATTTATATTCAAAAAACAAGCAGAGACCTATCCTAATCAGTAATGGATCCCTTATCCTGGAACTGTACTAATACTGGTGATGTGTTCCATGCCCAGAAGAGTTTATGTTTGACACGTTGTCTTCCTACTGTAAGCTCAGTGGGACAGAGATACACTTTGATTTTTTTCAGAGTAGCAGCCGTGTTAGTCTGTATTCGCAAAAAGAAAAGGAGTACTTGTGGCACCTTAGAGACTAACTAATTTATTTGAGCATAAGCTTTCGTGAGCTACAGCTCACTTCTAAATCCTTCCCATAAGTATAATCATGCTTAATTTTGTGCCTGTTTGCAGGAGATCACTGCCTGCAATTACACAGTGCCCAGCACAATGAGGTCCCAATCCTGTTGATGTCATTATGCCCTAAAGTTTTTCTAATAATAATGTCTATGGTCCCAAATACATTGCTTTGCTTTTTATAAAAATGTTTTGCTCATAAATTGGAAAACATACCCTGGCTTCGGTAAATAGACAATTAATATATATTGTGTAATTCCTAAAATTTAAGAATAAAACACAAAATTATCCCAAAGGGTTTTATTCAAGAAAGTCTACCATTGAAGTTATTGGGAGTTTCCCTAAATCAATACTTAACAAGAGCTTCAATGTTTGACCTTTTAAGAAATAAAAGATTTCCAGTAATGAATTGAGCTTAGATATTAGTACGCAAGCAGAAATGAAGCATGCTTTGATTTCAAGAGCTCACTAAGAGATGTAGATATACCTATTGCATCAATATAGAGGATGTTTTGTTCAATCACTCTCTGTCACCAAAGGTATAACATGGAATTACTCTTTAATGTCCAGATGATAGCGCTTTGCTGTTTTTCATGTTGCTGATTGTCTCAACTCCCCTGCATTTAAACAGCTTCCCTTAACGAGCTATCTGAAATCAGATGTGCTCTACAACTGTAATCATGAGGCATTAAGCACAGCTGGGCTGCTTGAAAGTGTTCTGATTCTTTGCTGGTTGTTGCTACCTGTCTCAGAATGTGCTCAGTCTTTGAGTTAGTAAGTTGAATATTTAAACTCTTCTGCTTTTCTGTAATAAGGATATGTTGGAGGTCTTCATTAGTTAAAGGAGCTACTACTGCTAAGCTGTGAAGTTACAGCCACTGCAAAGTGAGGAGCTGAAAGGGTAATCAGCAGAAATCAGTGCTTCTGAGAGCTTTGTATGTTAAATTTTTTGTTTTTTATTCCTTTAAAGGCAAGAGTCTGACTGGTGTGCTGCACCATGGCTGAAGCTTTTAGGGTCAGTCCTGGTTGAATCAGCAGAATTCCTGGTAGGAGCTTATGGGGTACATATGCTAGAGCAGGAGTTTAGTCACTTCTAGAAAGAGGTGCAGCATTATGCTCTCCTCTCTGTGTTTAGCCTGCTTTAGTACCAGGAGAGGGGAGGAGGAGAATGTCAGGCTGTACTCTTACCCCTTTGATTTCTATCAATCTAAGGGAATCAGGAGGAATGAGGAAACGTGCTCCCAACAATATTCTGTGCAAAATGCAATGGGTGGGGAGCTCCATTCCCTTGTGCATTTGCACAATGGCTGTCCTGTTTGTGTGCATTGGTGTCTTAGGGCTCATCTTCACTGCCGAGTTAATTTGAGTGTTGCTTCTAACTTGAACTCTATCCACACTCGCAAACCCTGAACTTGAATGTGGTTATGTTTTTAACTCCAGTTGGCTGGCCTATCAGGAGGCATAGGCTAAAGCTTGAGTGAGCTCAACTCATCATCTGCTAACAGAATCACTGTGTGTAGCTTGAGTGTTGTTCTACACTGGAGCTAGGCAAAGGTGAGAGGTGAAAGCTCAAAGTATCTAAGGGCTAAAATTTTTTTAACACAAGGGTAGAATTGTAAAATCTCTGCCTTGAAGAGCTGACAATATGAAAATCTGATCTGATAAACCCTTACTCCACAGGTGTAACCTTTACTTAGGTCATAACATCCCCCCCCCCCATCAAAGGTCTTTTCTTCATTGGGGGGAAAGTGAGTTCTTAACTCCAGGGAAAATCCTAGTGAAGACAAGGCAGTATGCCATTTTTACAAGAGTCAGCAGCTCAAGTTTAACCCTAAGCTTCCCTCATAGTATTTACCTTGAGTTGCTAACTCATGTACAAATGACAAAGTGACTTGTCTTCACGAGTATTTTACCTTAAGTTAAGAACACACCTTTTTGCCCAGGGAGACTCGGACAAAGGGAGCTAGTTGCACAAACAAGGAATGCTCATGTGAGTAAAGGCTGCCTGCCAATAACAGGTATTTAGGATGGGGATTAACCTTCCATCCAGCCATTGGTGTAATTACCCTGGGGCAAGCTCCAAGCCTAGTCCAGGAAAATTGCCATTTGTATTGGTTCAGCTAAACTGCTGGTTGAAATGAAGGCTAATCCCTGATACAGACTAGGCCTTAGACCACAGCACCATTGCCGTCCCCAGGTGTTCAAAAATCATTAGCTTTCACTATTGTAGTCAACAGAACTACCCGTGGGTCTCTGAAAATCATGCCACACCAGACCAAGCATGTATGGAAGTGATTTACTTGAGGAACTGTGCTGTGTAACGCTAATAGAAGTGAGTTGAACTTTATTTCTTTTTGCTGATATTGACTATGCTGCCCCAGGTTACACTTTCAGTTTTATGTGCTAAAAAGACTAATATCTTCTGATTAGTTCTCAGCTAAGTACCTTCTGTGAAATGGCATGCTAATGAGCACTGAATTTTACTCCTTTGTGTAGCACTAATTGCTATCCATGGCTAAAGTTGATTACTTAGGATTAAAAATGATGGGATGAACAACTTGGAGTCCTGGAACTGGGTTTCCCTTTCGTCACTGTGGGCTTTAAAGTTTGGGGAATTCTAGTCTAACCTTTTATGTACAAGTGATTGGTCAGCCAGTAAAGGTAAGCACTAAACTCTCAATAGACTCGGGGCATGTCTACACTATGGGTGCGACGGTGGCATAGCTACAGTGCTACAGCAGCACCATAGTGTAGCCACTTCCTACACTGACAAAGGGGGTTTTGCTGTCAGTGTAGGTCAGTGGTTCTCATCCATTCCCAACTACTGTATCCATTTCAGGAGTCTGAAACCTGAGCCCAGCTGCCCCGGGTTGCAGCATGTAATTTAGTTTTGCCAGGAACCATGTGGTGTGGAGCCCGGGCAATTGCCTTGCCTGCCATCTCCTAAGGCTGGTCCTGCACTTGCGACACCCTTAAACCTGTCCTGTGACCCCTAGGTTGATAAACACTGATCTAGATAAGTTGATACACCCCCTGGAAGACCTGGAGTACCCCCAGGGGTATGCATATCCCCAGGTGAGAACCACTGGTGTAGGCAATCCACTCCCACGGTGGCAGGAGGTAGGTAGATGGAAGAATTCTTTCATCCACCTAGCAGTGTCTACAGAGGAGTGTTATTTCAGCTTAACTATGGTATTCTGGGGTTCTGATATTATGGGTTCTGGAGCTTAGGAAACAGCCTCTGAGATCCAAATCTGAACCCTTCTTTCTCTGCAAGGGCATGATCCAAAATTAACTAAAGTCAATGGAAATATCCCTTTTGGCTTCAGTGGGCTTTGGATCAGGCTCCACTTGCAGAGAGGGCCCTGCCTGCAGCAGAATTGATACAGATCTACTCTCTGGGGAAAAGGGATTTCAGAAGGCCCCACACAGCAGCAGCTCTCCTTGGATGTGTCAGGTAGGGATTGGAGCCAGTGGGTCTGCTGCCCTATGGCCCACTGGGTTGACCCAATTTAGGAGGGATTTTGAGGACATTTCTGACCTGAGGCTGGACTTGGAGTAGTGACCTTTGCCTTGAGATTCCTTTTTACCCACCTCTGCTTAGTGGAAATTGTCAGCATAAGGGTACATGGTCTGAGAGCTGGGGGTGGGATTTCCCCCTTAGGGAGCAGAATTACCTTTCTTATTTGCAACAGCAGCAATACCTACTGAATTAATATGACAAGGTCAGGGTGGTGGAAGAACAGGGCTGCAGGCTATTAAACATATAAATGCAAATGCTGCCTGATCCTTCAAGTCATGTCAACAGTGGCGGATTTAGCGTTAGCGGGGTCCTGTGCACAGCTTCATTTTTGGGAGGTCCCCCTCGAGACCCAGCCAAGAAAAAGAACATTTCTCTTATCTCCCCCACCCCCATTTTTCATTCTTTTTTTCTTCATCCTCCTATATTATATGTAATGGGAAGTAAATGAAAATAAAGTGAGGTACCTTGATTGGGGCACAGGGTTGGGGTGCAGGGGGAGGACTCTGAGAAAGTTTGGGTGCTAGGCGTGGGCTCTGGGGGGGCATGTGGTTGGGGGTGAGAGGGTGTGGGCTCTGGGAGGAAGTTTGGATGAGGGGTGTGGCCTCTCGGCTGGGACAGGGGGTTGGGGTGGAGAGAGGGGATGAGGGGTGCGGGCTCTGGGAAGAAGTTGGGTATGGGCTCTGGGCTGGGGTTGGGGTGTGAGCAGGTGTGGGCTCGGGAGAAAGTTTGGGTATGGCATGCAGGCTGGGGCATGGAGTTGGGTGTGGAGGGGGGCAGCATTACCTCAGGCAGCGGCTCCCAAAGCAACCAGCACACACACCCTCCAGCAGCGGTTCCTAGACAGGGGGGCCTCACGCACCACTGCCCACAGGCACCACCCACAGCTCCCATTGTCTGCAGTTCCCGGCCAATGGGAGCCGCGGAATCGCGCCGCTCGGGTAGGGGCAGCATGCAGAGACACACGTGCACACACCCGGGGCCGCCGATAGGGACATGGTGAGCACTTCCAGGCCGGAGACGAGAGCAAGCATGGAGGAAGGAGGCCAGAGCAAGCAGGGAGCCTGCTTTAGCCCTGCTGGCATGTACTCTGTGCGCTCTTGGGCAGGCGAGCAGAGGCAGCGCTGCCTGGGGCATGCAGAGATGTGCCAGCAGCTTCCGGGAGTGGCGTAGGCAGGCACAGCATGCAGGCAGCCTGCCGGCTGCCTGAGCCCTGCGCGCCAGTGGCTGAGACTCAGGGGCAGGTTGTCAGATATTTGTCCTGCATTTTGGAGCACCCCCCATCATTGGTGTCTTTCTGACCTGAGGCTGGGGTTGGCACCATCTCTCTACCATGTGTCTGTACAGTGTATGGCACAGGGAAGTCCTAGTCCTCATTGGGCCCTGCTGTAATCTAGGTATTGCTTTAATACCAATAATAATAATTCCTTAAAACTATTGTTCTAAATGTAGAGACGCATGGCTGGAAGGAAAGCACCTTTTATGACAGTTGTTGGGGAGGACTGCTGGGTTTTATCCCCGTACTTTCTGTCGATACGTTACAAACATATGGCCTATGACTCATGCAAACTGTTATTCATGTGAATAGTCCCAATGACTTCAATATACAAGACCTGGTTCTACAACCCTTACTCGTGAGTAACCCATTTAAGTCAATGGAATTTTTACATGTAAGGACAGCTTACTTGAATTCCACTGACAATCCCTCTTCTCCACATAGAATTATGGAGGAGCAGAATCAGGGCTCCTCCATAATTAGTGGGCAACAAACTTTGGTATCCAAGTTCCTAGTTTTCACAACAATTTTATTTATTTTATTTTATTTTTTTATTTGTTATGTGCGTGTTGGTTTTAATTTAAGTTTCTATTAAATATTTAATATTTAATAACTATTAAATACTTCAAAAATCAAAAATTCAAGCTAGCTCCAAATCGGGTTAAAACAATTTGGGATGCATTTTGTAAAATTTTTGGTTGAAATTTCAACCATTTTTTCCCACTGAAATTGCAAATTCTAGAAATTTTGCCCAAGCTAGTTGCCATTCTCCACCTCAAACATGACTGCACCTCAGTGGTGCTATATAGAAGTTGGATGCTATCCCAGAATAGCATTCTTTTGACACTTCAGTGCATAGGAGTAGCCCAGGCATTGCAGCCAGTCCTGTGTACCGATGCATTAGGCAGCAATGAAGTGGCTTTGCCATTCCTTTAAAAATTTCTGGAAGATACAAATATAACTCCAACAGCACTGAACTAGTCAAGTCGATTCCAGTTGAGTTTCCTAAATAGCCATGCTTAGTGATGTTAGCATTTAAATGATCCTTAATAAGCTTTGAAGATAACATCTCATGGGGGTTTAAGGGACACCACACAATAGTCCATACTATCTTCAGCACTACCGTCATTCAGTCTAGAGATTATTTCACCAGGCTTTCTAGTATAGCAAAGCACATAGGGAAAGAGATCTACTGCAGCTGGCCTTCTTTTCTCTAGCCCACAATTTTTCATCTTATTGAAATTTGTGGGATTTCTTGCTCACCTTAAAATGGATATGATTACAATCTTAGATAAATGGAATCCAATTAATGTCTGATAAGGAACCAACTGCCATTAAGAATGCAAACTACATATTCCTGTATGGTTGTGACCTGGGGGCTAGATAGATTGAGGTGATTATAGGGAGAGGAGAGATGGAAATTTGCCAATGTAGCCAGAAGGCCTCCATTCATAGCATATCTGTCACACTGGTGGGTCTGTACTAGTTTTCAGTCACTTTGATTTGTCTTGATTTGGAAACGGTTCATAAGTTTTCCTGATCAGGGCAAGTTTAACAAGCATATACAGACGATGTAGAAGATAAGGCATTTTCATGTGTCTGAAAGCTCTATACCAGCAGACGGGGAAATGCCTGAATTTGTGAGTTCACAAGGACAGAGTGTTTCTGTTAATCTTTGGGACCTAGTAGTCGGCTTGGGAACTGGCTTTAAATCGGGGTGCCCCAAATTGTGCACGTGCTCAAGACCACACTGGAATCTTGTCAAGGCCCAAGAGCAGCATCAGGCCCGTTGAGAGAAATTGGGAGCTTGGTCCATCATTTGCTGGTGCTCCTGTCCTCCCATACACAGACGTTACTGGTGTTATGGGGGAGCCCTAAGTTCAGGGCCCCGGTACAACTGTCCTCTTTTTGCTTCCTTTGTCAGCCCTGAATATCATCATATTTTGTGTGCAGTGCAATATATGTGCATATGAATGTACATAATTTTAGACACAAAGTCAGAAACTTGCATTTCTATCATGCCTGATAGATGATTAGCTACTCATCATGATCATAAATCAATAAAACCCTGCAGTACAGGGATAGGCAGACAATAGGTTGGATTTGTCTCTCCAGTATCACTAGGACCATTCTAATTTTATATAGACGTTGCAACTGTAATGAACCTATTGGAAAACCAACAGCTGTTGGGAGATGTGTGGGGGGAAATAAAATTAACACCTACATTTATCTTCTTCCCACAGCCACAAACAATGTAGCCACTGACCAGCTGTGCTGTGTTGGAGGGGCCCATCTTCCGGAGGTGGCACTGCTGGAAGGAAAGGTAAAAATTCCTTACCCATGTAACTTGGCTATTGTTATGTTTTCAAAATACAAGCCCTACCTCTGAGTTAATGGCAGCAGAGATGCACTCCACTCCCTAAAATTACAAGTCCAGAGTCGTGACAGGCCTTTTAAGTGGCCCTTCATCTTATGACCTATTTGGTCAATAATGTGTAATGCCAAAGCTAGAATTAAGATTCCTGATAATTAGGGTTAGGATAGTAATTCTTCCACTCTACTCCATGCTGATTAGGCCTCAACGAGTATTCTGTCCAGTTCTGGGCACCGCATTCAGGAAAGATGTGGCCAAATTGGACAAAGAAGAGCCAAAAAAAATGATTAAAGTCTAGAAACATGACCTGTGAGGGAAGATTGAAAACATTGGGTTTGTTTAGGAGAAGAGAAGACTGAGCAGGGACATAACTGTTTCAAATACGTAACGGTTGTTACAAGGAGGGAGAAAAATTATGCTCATTAACCTCTGAGGATAGGACAGAAACAATGGGCTTAAATTGCAACAAGGGCAGTTTAGGTTGGACATTAGGAAAAACTTTCTAACTGCCAGGGTCACTAAGCACTGGAATACATTGCCCAGGGAGGTTGTGGAATCTCCGTCATGGGAGATTTTTAAGGGCAGATTAGACAAACACCTGGCAGGGATATTCTAGATAATACTAGTCCTACCATGAGTGCAGGGGACACCTTCCAGTCTATGGTTCTATGATGAAGCAAGAATATCTGATAAGCAGGCTGGTGAGTGTTTTATGGTAGTGTCTGTGCTCTGCTGGCTCATCAGTCTATGGATTGAAATAGTCAGATCACCCAAAGACTGTTTGCCATAGCAGCAGCCCCATGGGAGAGCACTGAAAGGTCGAGTGCGGGAACATAATTATAACTTTTTGGGATTCAGATACTGAGCCAACTGGGTTTGAGGATGGGACTACTTATACTGCTTGAGGTGCTGACAGAAGGGTCCAGATAGTGCCTCATATAGGCATACGAGTCTCTGCTGATTCCATTAGGAGTGGCATGTGTGGATCTGGAGAGCGGCATCATCCTATGTATAAGAGCTACAGCTTAAGTGCTTATAGCCACATAAGAGCGAGATTATTATATTATTAATAATATAGTATTTAAGATGGATTAATCCAGGATGAAGTGCCATGCCTCTGACTCCTCTGAACTCTGAGTGCTTAGAAGATAATACAAACTCCCAGTGTCTGAATGCAGTAGGGATCATGCATGAGCATACTTTAGTAGGGATCATGCTCCCAATCTGCTGATGAAACAGGGTGTGCATGCATGGGCTCACACACAGCCAGGACATGGTAGTGCCAGGATTCAGACCTCCAAGCTCAGAAAGCACACCACTTCGCCTGTGTAAATAGTGGTAAGGAGTCATTCACCTTAGAAAGTGAAGCTTCCTGCCACGGCAGAATTCCCTTCACTTGAATGCAGATAAACACTTCACCTTAAGCCAACTTTCAGGTTTCATCTTGTGGCCTCTGGACCAGCAGGTAGGAATACCTAGCAACAAGACACACAAAAGAGAAGGGTGTGTGTGTCTTGGGGGCGGGGTGCTGAAAGCTAGTTCAAACCAGAGAAAACTGTGCAAAGAAATAAAGTGTAAAGGACAAAGAAGACAATGGAAAGTTAAGTAGTTCAAATGTGAGCAGTAAGGACATCCAGCCCAACTGGTTTGGCCAAGGCTGAAGCAAGAAAGCACAATTTCATATTTTTTAAAAAGGCATTAGTTTATGAGCTAGAAAACTCTTGGCATCCTTGCAGCATAGCTGTAGAAAGATGCATGACTAACTGTGTAAAGAAGTTACCTTCTGATGTAACTTCTGCTCCCCTCGTGTGTCTCAATCAGCCTCTTACTTGACTGATCGAAAGCAAGGTTTGAACTCTTTGCCAGAAGATGTTGCGAAGGCAAGGCTATAAAAAGGTTCAAAAAAGAACTAGATTAAATTCATGGGAGGCAAGGTCCACATGGCTATTAGCCAGGATGGGCAGGGATGGCGTTCTTAGCTTCTGTTTGCCAGATGCTACAGTCTTGGGGGATAGTAAGCACTCACATAGATTGGATGGGGTCGATTTTTCAGAGGTGCTGTGGACCTACAATTCCCATGACCTCAGTGAAGTTCGCTGTCAGCACTTGGAACAAGACAGGCTCATATCTTGAAACATCCTCTCCCCCACTCTAAGCCTATTTGATTTAATGATTCATATAAAAATAAGGCACAAAAAGGCCTTCAGGTTTTCTTTGGGATGGAAGAGGCTGCCACACTAAGTGCTTTAATTTTGTTTCACTGACTCTGAAATATCACCTCAAGGACACTCCTTGATTGGTGCATGTAGTTTATAACTCCCACCTAACCTGTTAACTTGCATAGGCATTTGTCTAGTCATGTCCTCAACTGATTGTAAGAGACATAGAGGATTGTGAATATTGCTTTAGAAATCTTTTTGTTTGGTGTTGTAAGGGGAATAGTTTATTTCAGACAAAGGCAACTTTGCCAAGGCAAGAGCTAACACTTTGTGACATGTGGGGAAAAATACTCTCCAATGAAATCAAATTACAAAGCTGGATGCACTTCCAGGTCTGAAACCCTTCTGTGCTACATCTTGCCTTGAAAATTTGGACAGTTTTCTCTCAAGCTTGGTGATTTTGTATGTTTTCTTTGTTAGATTTTTTTATTAGTACAGAGTCATCCTCCAGCCACATTCTGCAATCCCATCCATCACGTAGGGACTTCTCTCTCCCATGTGTAAAATAAAATAGAATATTTAACTCCCCATCCACCGTGTGACTTTCTTTTCTTCAAACCCTCCTTGCATCCCCACAGCTCTATCTGAGAAGACACCTCTTTTTACGAGAGAATTTTAGATTGGCTTTGAAAAGTAATGGCTGGGATGCTATGTTATACCTCCTCAAAGAGGAAGTGTGCTCTTCATATTCCCCAGTCCCTTGACCACCTAAAATAAAGTTTTAGAAAGGAAACGGCTCTCTTCATAAGCACTTTTGTTTTTAGAAAAATGGGCTTGGTGGGGAACTATACAAAATGCAAAGTATTGGCATTGTTTCTTTTTGATCTTCATTCAGTCCTGCATAGAGAGCAAAGGCTTCTAACCTAGCCAGCATGCTTTCAAGTAAGATTTTTGGCTCATTATTGTGGAATGCAATGTTGTTGACAAATCTATATAATGATATTGCCATCATTTGTTCTGATATTTGTGCAATGCCTTGCACAGTGGGGTCCTGCTAGGAACTACCACAGTACAAATAATAAATAGTGTACCAAGTTGGGGCAGAAAGAGGAATAGAACCTGGAGTCATGGCTCCCGGTCCCCTGTTCTAAGGACCACATTTCCCACTCTTAACCTGAAGTGTTTATAACACCAAGAGCAGGCAGAATTTAAACACAAGATAACCTCTTTATAAGAATTCCTCCAGATGGGTCTCTTGGAGCCAGGAGACATCAGACTTCTTGATTGAGATTGTTTTCCTGATTGTCATTTTGATTTCTCAATGCTTTATGATCTCTTGGACTCTATGTAAGAACAGTCTTTGCCATTTAGCATTGTCAACTCATTACACACATTGCAATCTAACCTAAATCAGTTAGAAGGGTGCCTCGGGTTATTTTATATTACTGGGGAGTTTGTGTGTGGTAGACAATGCTTGTCTAATATTGTCTGGTTTTTAGCAGAGCTGTGCAAAATGCATAGACTTTGTCTTATGGAAGGTCACACACCTCTTAATTTCACTTTATTGACCGTTTTAAACAAAACAGCTCTTTTCTCATTGAAAAACTGGGTTAAAAAGAAAGTGAATTGTTGGATGGTTTCTATGAAGAACTTTCTTTTATTCCCAAACTGAGTACATTCTCCCCTTGTTTTTGGTTATAAATTGCACCCAGTTTTCTTGAAAATGGTATACTTTTTTTGAAGTGGAAAACAGGCTGTGTTTACACACACAATCCTGGTGCTTTAACAAAATATTTTACAAAACTGTGGTCATCTTTGAGCTCATAATGATGAAATGCACCGTTTTCTCATATTCTTCAAATTTCAGCAATGTAGCATTGTTATGAGTATTTTACACATGCTGGATTTATTATTTGCACGTGTAGTGTGTAGGAGCCTCAGTCATGGACAAGGACCCTATATGCTAGGAGCTGTACAAACACAGAACAAAAATGTCACTCCCCACTAGGTTTACAATCTAAGTAAAAGCCTCTTTCCTCTGAAGTAAGTCAGTGCAGGAGGCAGAACAACAAATCCCAGGAATTCATTGTCCTGATCTAGTATGGGAAGGTATGCTTATATCTTGTTTGGCCTCCACTTCAGCAAGTGATTTGACTAATATAAGACCATAACTGTGGGAAGGTGGTTTATACCCACACACTCTCCGTTGTTTGAGTGTATATGTGGTATATATATAGTGTGTGTGTGTGGGGTTGTCTTTGTTTGGCAGAACAGCACACTTCAGTCCTTGCATCTGTGGAAGGACAATGGTGTGGACAGTTACTCCTCTGAGTCAATTCTGTTCCACCCAGCATTGGTTTCTGTTGCTAGCTGTCCTTGCTTTGGCTCCCGAGGTCTCAGCTAGGTTGTGGACTGTGTGATAAGCATCTTGAGATGGTGGATGCTTAGAATCTGGACTCGCCCTCACAATTTATTTGTTTTGCATTGCTGTTCCTCATTCTGCTTTAAGTCCTTTTTATTTGTGTAAGTGCATGAGGATCAAGGATATCTTGTCCAATAGCTACATGTGATTGCTATCCTGACAGTAGATGGAATGCAGGGAGGAGGTCTGGGGAGGGAGGGTTCAGAGTTCAGTTCAGTCACTTTTGACAGGTGCACAGGTGTGGGTGTCGTGAAAGATGCAGTCCTTATGGCTAAAAGCATCTCACTTCCTTCCCCTCCCTATTCTTTTCACTATACCTCTCCCAGTTGTTGTCTGTCTCCCTAACCCTTGCTCTTCCTGCCTCTTTCCCTAAGGCTTTGTGTAGAGAATTAGGAGTTAAAGGTGTATTATTAGAGCATATTAGCTGTAACACCTTCTGAAGCTCTCCTTCAAACAAGGCAAACTGTACTTCAGCAGATGCTATGCTGTTCCCTACTAAGCTAACTTGATCATGCTGCATCGCAACTTGCTTTGCCTGGCTGAGAGTTTTATGTGCATATTAGATCAAGTTAGTTATGTAAACTAACATCACATCTTTACAAACTCAGAAGTTATACCTAATTTAATCAGAACCAAAGTAGACATTTGAAACTTGCAGCTCTTGTAACTGTTGAGAGTAAAGGAGAAAGATGTTCATCATTCAATTCCTGTGCCATGCTGTGCAGGATTGGCCCCAAATTATTTCACAAAGCTCTTTTTGGTACCTGTGAAATATGCAGCAAATATTGCAAGGTGTCAGCACCATCAATTCCATAGGCTTCAGTGGGAGATGGGAGCCAGAATTTATTTTCCATAGTCCATCTCATGGTAATGGCCTTCAGTCACTCTTAAGCTTGTGCTGGACTCTGTCCAATAACTGAAGGGCCTTGTAACCTACTCCCAATCCCCTGAGCCATCCAACACCACTGACGTTTTCTACCTGTGCCTTTGGAAGATTATTAATGAAGAGAGCTGCTTTCTGGAAAAAGTCCTTTTATTATCAAATTGTGCCTATACAGTCTAGTCATCATTGGTGACATCACTCAGATCTGCATATGCACTTGCTCACAGTTCAATTGCTCCAAAACAGCAAACAAATAAAACAGCTTGAACAAACCTAGTGCAAGTCAATGCCTTAAATTACAAATGTGTGATTTCCTTAATATCTATATACATGAGAGGTTTTTTCCATTAACTTTATACACTTTAAACAGGGGGGGGAAAGTTTTATAAAAAATAGATAGTATTTAAATTTTCAGCCAAGTCTAAGCTTTACAGTACAGTGTAAGGTGGTTTTTCAGCCTCTTAAGTCCTTGTTTCTTCATGATGAGGGGAACCCCTGTGGTTATTTTATATTGCACAAGCAGGACCATTCAGCAGCAGAGGCCGGTTGAGACAATCAAAGAACTCTCCAGCAGGGAGAAAGGAGCACAGTGATGAAGACTGTTTGTTTCAGTAATACATGTTCTTGTCCCACCAACCTATGATAGGAGGAGGGGAAAATATCAAGGAATTAGGAATTTTTTTTCTTCCAGTAGAAGAAAATTAAGTAAGGCATTATCTAGATAATCCATTTAAAATGATACAGCTGGGGTTGAGAAGGGTGGTGGTGGCAGAAATGGACTGAGAATTAAATGCTAGTCGGGGGGGGGGGGGCCAACGGAGGCGAGGGGAGGTTCTACTTACTTCCTGGATATTGCCTGATGAAAAGCTTCCGGATTTCATCATAGACCCATATCAAGATGGCATAAGGCATGGCCACAAACCAATACTGAACCCTGGAAAAGGGAAATAAAGGAGATTCATCAATCAGAGCTTATCATTTGAAAGGAGCAGTCCCTCCAGCTGAATTCTGAGGGCCTGCTGTCCGAACAGCTGATTTGATGTTGTCACTAGAGAAAAAATCGGGCCCTTTGACCTTTCTGAATCTGTAAATGAGGAGAACTTGTTTGCTCCGAAAATGGGGCTGCAAAATGAGGCTCTCTTGTGATATCCTGGACTCAAAGGACATCAGAAACTGGATTGGCATATGAAAGGAAAGTCATTTTAAATAAAATGTAGTCAAGCAAATGTTTTATAGCCTCACCCAATAGCGTGAGTTCTAGAATAATGGGTAGGGAAGTTCTTATTCTATATAAACTGTTTTCTCTACCCTGGCCAAACAGGGGACATGTTTTTGTGAAAAAGATCATGAAAAATGTGTCCCAGTTTTTTTTTGACTGAGAAATTTCAGACAACTCAACTAATTATGTCCTAAAACTTAGTCTTTGAATTCTTCTCTCTAAGAAGTTTGCTCCACATGGTATGCCCCTCCAATCAGCCATGCCACTGAGTGTAGATTTCCTATCATTTAATGTGTATATGTACATTTGAAGATGAGGTAGAACACAGATGTACACAGAAGAATTGGAACTCACCGAAGGGGCGTGAAGTTCAAGGCAGTAACGCTTCCGAGACCATAACAGAGAATCAGAGCGATAGCTATCTGGGAGAATATTCCCACCCAGATTACTTTATTCCTACGAGAAAACCAGTAAAGAAGATGGTTATGTGATCTGTATAACACTCGTATCTACGACGAGCTGGTACCATTCTAACACCATGTAACCCAAAGGTACAAATCTGAGTAGAAGCTCTACTTAAGTAGGTGCAGGCTCTGGCTCTGTGCACAGTCCATGATGAGCATTTCAGAAGGGACAGCGGTTCTGACAGGCATGATGGCTAGATACGGTGTCTTCCCTTTTGAATGCAAAACTGAAGACAGCCCATTCATCCTGGAGCATAAAGGTCATATGGACAAGGTGTCAGTTTTTATGTTCAAATAAATCTGTGAGTCTCTAAGGTGCCACAAGTACTCCTTAGCTTTTATATTGTGGCCTCAGTACTGTGTGATGCCCTCAATCATTTGGCTTCAATTGGGCTTGAAGGGTGCTCAGCAGCTGACAGAGTTTGACCTTTTGATAGCTCCTGGAAATCAAAAGTCTACAAAAGCAGGCTGAAAACTAATGAAAAAGCTTTAACACCATTTTCTCCTTTTTGGAAATTTTGCAAAATTTTGATTAGCTCTTTAGTTCTGTTTTGTTTTTAAAGGAGGTAGGGATTTGCGTGAAAATGTCAAAAATCCCATTTTAAAACATTTTAATTTTGAAATGTCAGTATTCGAACAACTTTGATTAGCTGTTTTTCTTGTAGCTATTTTCATTGCTAACTGAAAGCTTGGGTGATAGAGATAAGCTGGTTTCAGAGTAGCAGCCGTGTTAGTCTGTATTCGCAAAAAGAAAAGGAGTACTTGTGGCACCTTGGAGACTAAATTTGTTAGTCTCTAAGGTGCCACAAGTACTCCTTTTCTTTTTGAGAGAGAGAAGCTGGAGAGAGAGGAAGTTGGTGGGAACAAGAAGGAAGCATGGAGGAAGTTATTTCTGACTCCAGTTTCACCCAAGGAACATACAGAGGCTGGATAAGACTGTTAGACCTCCAGGCTAAGACCCCTCCACATTACATTAATGAACTTTTAGCACCCACCTGAGAAGACCCTGCTGGAAAAGGGAATTCCTCCGTGTTTTCCTGATGATCAAATCTGCCACTTGCTGAATTGTGATGCTGACAAAAAAGGCAGTGTAGCCACTCCACTGCAGGTATGTCCGCTGGTATCTAGTCTGCAAAGGAATAAAAAAAGTACCTTTGTTACAGGTCGGGCACTGAAGTGTATGTACTTGCATTATAGGAATGGCTGCATAGTCTAGAGTCTGATTCCCAGTTACATAGGTATAAGTCTGGAATAATTCCGCCTTTGCACTTGTGCAACAGCTTGGAATCCATTGTTCTTTCCCATTAGCTGCTGTTGTAGAGAATGTTGAGAGCCTTGGCGGTGGGGAATTCAAATAAATTCCCCTACTGCCTCTGCTTATGGTGATTGCTGTAGGGAACAGTGTAAGGATGGGAGCTCCCCACAACCATCGTGGTCATGGGCAGCAGGAATTCCTCTAGGGAACAGCATTTGTTAGGACCTATTTTCAGTACTGGATTTTGGAATTAAATCTTGAGGTTGCGGTTCTATTTAACACTCATTTAATGTCAGCCAGAGGTTATGGAATTTAAGCAATGTTCCATCACAGTGCTGGGAAGGAGAGACTCAGTATGGTACTATAGAGAGTATCATCACAGCTGGGACAGTAGTGGTGTGCAGAAGCAGTAATGGGGGAGTAGAGGGGATCTAAACATACTCTAGAAAGGGAGGCAAGAGTGGTGGAGAGGCTCTTGTTGACAAAGACCTATAGCTGAGACAGAAATAGGGGAGGATGTTTGGTTTCAGGGCTAGGAGAGAAGCAAAAAGAGGTTAATTCTAGATGTCGAGATAGTGGGCTCTAATGTTGAATGACCAAAGCCAAAGAACAGCTCCAAGAAATCTAACCTGGGAAACTAATTCACATCTAGTGGCATAAAGTTAAAATGAATCTAAGTTACTGATATTAAATCTTTCCCTATCAGTTCCACCTCCAAACATTTCTAAGCTTCCCTCCATCTCCCTACCCCTCTGCCCCCCCCCCCCCCCGCCCATGAGGGAAGAGAATCTTCCATTTCCAGTAAAAAATAGGGATTTAACTGAAGAGGATTTTTTTACAGATGCTTTACCCATTCTTGCCCATAGCTGTCCTCTATGTCATTATTGTAATCATCTTCCCAATTGACACGTAAGCCGAGCAGTGTGTTAGGAAGCCAGCCCTGTTCAGCATACACGGTAAAATAGGCCAGGAAGGCTCCAATTGACTGTAGGATCCCTGCAAAGTAGAAGAGGGGGAAATAAGAAAGGGATGGAGTGAGACTTAATGTATTTGCGGGGAGGGAGGGGAAACAAGAAAAAAGTCTGCTGAGAGTCAGTGTTAAACTAGCTCTTTCTGGACCCATAGTACTTTGCATGGACCATATAGGAAGCTTTCCAATCAAGAATCTCAGCACATTCTTCATTAAGCCTCCCAACTCCTATGGATAAAGCATTTCTGTAACCACAGAACAGGTGTGCACACAGTCAGAGGAAGGTTAAATAAGCATACCCAAGCTCTCACAATGAGTTGAGATCATAGGAATGGAACTAAGGAGTCCTGACTCCCTTCCCCCACTCTAACACTACTCTACACTCCTTCCTGTGGCCGGGAACCAAATTCAAGAGTCTTTCACTGACTTCATTCTCCTCATCCAGCCTAGCCACCTCTTATATGAATGATGAAACATACCAATCTGCAGGTAGGAGTACACAGCAAGCTGCTCGTTCACCAGCCTGTCCTTCTTCTTGTGCCGGGGCCTCCTGTTCATAATGTCACTTTCAGCTTTCTCATAGGCTAATGCAACAGAGGGAATCTACAAGAGAAATTGTCTTTCAGAACCTCACTGTCAAACCTCTTCCTGCTTCTGGGAGATTCAATAAAATCTGGCTTTTCTTTCTCCAATGTCTGTTAGCTGGATTATGTTAACATTGAGTGCCCCAGATGTCAAGGAGTAAATGACAAAAGGCTCTTTTCAATGAAGTCTGCAGTTCAGGACCATAAAAAGGTTTGGGTAAGGTCTGAAACACATGCCTTGGGGCCATTAACATTAACATGCTCGTCCACCCCAGAGGGTTAGATGAAACTGGAAGGAGAGGAGGGATCTTTTGAATCTATTGGGAGGATAGAGGATCCCTCATCTGTATGTCCAGTTGTCATTCCCTATACTGTAGCAAACAGATGATTTGAGGAAGATATGACACTGGTAATATATGTGCTCTCTTGATATTTCACTGCCTGCATGTGTTAATCAAAAGGCCTGGCCAGAGTGGGTTCTTGGTCAATGCATATGAGCAAAGCCTTTACTTTCCGCTTTCCCTTGCTCCCCTCCTCATCTTAGTTTTTCCCCTCCTCCAAATCCAGTTGCTTTCACTCTAGGCCTCTGCTTGTTTTGCTATCTTACCTATCCCATGTGATTAAGCTCTCAGTTCGTGAGTGATGACTAATCCCTCAAAGATGTACATCAAATCTAATTGCTTCACACCCAGAGAGGCTCAAGAGCCTCCTTGGCACTCAAACCCTAGTCAGTTACTCATTCTCATGGTCAATAAAATGCACATGAAATTGCACGGGCGGCCAGCTGGTTTTAACCATGTCTGGGGTAAGACAACTTACGATGTCTGTGCCCAGGTCGATGAACAGGATAGTGATTGTGCCAATGGGCAGCGGGATGCTGGCAATAATGTAGATCAGGAAGGGGCAGAGTTCAGCAATATTCTTGGTCAGGGTGTAGGCGATAGTTTTCTTTAGGTTATCAAAGATCAAGCGGCCTGAGGAAAAGCAGAAAGTTTATTTTAAAATACTCACTAAGCCTAATGCTGGCTGAAAATTTCCCACCATCTTTTTTTCAGCAGTTAAAGTTAAAACATTTGGAATAAATCTCTGCTTTCCTCCAAAAAAAAATTGGTTTTCATTTTTAAAAAGTTAAATTGTTTTGGGCAAAAAGCCAAATTCTCATTGTAAATGTATTGAAAATGAAAATTTTCAATAAAAATAATTTGTTTCCTTGGGAAAAAAGAATTTCCCATTTTCTGATCAGCTTTAAAGTTACTAGAAGCTTCAGTTCCCCAAGTTAGAAAGCACAGTGGATGGTAGTATAGCTGGGGTCAAGCCAAGAGAGGGTGGAGAACAAATAATAAAAACAAAAGGGTACAGGCGATTGCTGCAGCACTAGTAACTTGAGGCTCAAAGCAATATGGGATCAGACATGAATGAAGGGCTTTTGTCCAAGATTCAAACTGATAGGCATAGCAGAACTGAGCAAATAGGTATCTGTGTAACGTTTCCTTGCTCTTTGTGAGCAGGTCATAAAACCCTAGGATGTGTTTGTGGTTGGAGGTGATTCATGTCTTTTTCCAACTTTAAAGCGGTTAGCTACCCCGTTTCTGATCCCATTGCAGCTAGGTCCATAGAGTTTGAAGTTTAAATGAGGAAATTAAGTCCATAGATATAAACTGGATTGTGTAGGATATTAAGGGACACATCACCAATGCATGCAGAATTGGGTAGGTAGTTACTAAGGTCAATAAACTGACCATTTAGCCCTAAGAGATGCCTTTATTTAAAAAAAAGAGATTCTGGTATGCACAAATGTATGATTGCATACCTACATTTGCAAAAACATAAACATGCAGTCCCCCGGTTTTCATGCATATTCCAGGTAATGGTGTCTGCAAATGTAAGTGAACAATAGTGCAAACAAGTGGGCTTCTTTAAAATAATAAGACAGGGGATAGTGGCTATAAATCCAATGCGACTGCTTCCAGTTTACATTAGGGATGAGAGTAGTGAGTCTTATTTTTACCTTCCTCCACTCCTGTGACAATAGAAGCAAAGTTATCATCCAGCAAGATCATGTCAGCTGCATTTTTAGCTGCGTCGGAGCCGGCGATACCCATAGCAATTCCAATATCTGCCTTTTTCAGAGCTGGGGAGTCATTGACTCCATCTCCAGTCACCGCAACAACTGCATCCTGGAACACAGTAGGATTCAGGTGACTGAGGAAATTAGTCCATCCTCCAGCAAGAAAAAGCCTCCACCTTTAAAGCCTCTGGAGCAGAGTTCAGTACAAGTTAAAATTAATATCAGTGCTCTTGAGATGTTCTTTTAAAGTGAATGTTTGCTGGTGAAAGGTGCTGGATGGGCAGCCCTGGCCTGAAGACAAATTCTTCATCTAGCCAGGTAGAATATAGGCAGTCGTCGCATATATTTCCTCTACGGTGCCTTGCGAATGTATCCCATCCCTCGCTGAAGAAACCAGGGACACTCTAAGGGGGGGGGGCGTGGGAGGTGGAGGGAGATTCAGTCACCATGGTCCATCCACTCCTTGGCTCTCTTCTGAGGTGTCTATGAAGGATGTCAATTTTGGGGTAGCCCTTGCGATGTAGATACCTGTTCAGTAGCTGAGACACGCACCCCACCCCCACTCCAACTTAATGAAGGTTACTGAACAGCCACTAAAATGCTAACCCTCGCTTTTAGTTTGTGAACCTGAACTGATTTGAACTGGTCGAACTAGAAAAGGCCCCAGTTCTCTGGACTAGCCTCTATGATGAAACTTCCTACATGTAACCAAGTATCCTCTCAAGATGCTTGGCTTCTGGAGAATTGGAGTGTTCTGAGCAGAATCAGAAAAAAATCAAAGGAAAAAATATGGCAAACTGATTACGACAAATACCAAATGTCTTGTTCCCTTGAGGGATTTGCTAAGTGATACCAGTTAGAAATAATATAATGAACAGAAGGGTATGGGCTCTAGCTACTAACGTAGAACATGAACTGACTTTTTTTGCTCTTCATCCTTCAGAAATCTGCTGGAGTGGGGCATCTGCACAGCACAGAACAAATGTACCCAGAGCTTGCCATCTAAAATGGGGTGATACTTGAAATTAAACAGTAATATCATTGTTTCCCTGAAAGCAATTCAGGATTAAACCCAAAGAGCTGATGTTGATGGGAAAGCTCAGCTCTGCCAAAGCTACAAAAATTAAAAGTGGGTCATGCTGCATCTGCTTTCCTTGTAAATTTGAGGGAGAGCATGGAGATAAATCACAGCTTGCATTGGTGGGGAAGCCGGGGGATTGCACAGCCCTGAGAAGTCCCAGGAGGAGTTCTGGATGGTGCTCCGCTCACCTTTTTCATGGTGCACTATATGCTCCCCACTGTGCTGCTTCTGCTCCAGACAGCTTTATAATAACTGCGGTGAATGGGACAAAACTCTTAAAATCCTGCCCCGCACTAGTCTCCTATCTAAACCATAAAACAGTTTAAGAGGCAGTTTAACAAGGGCTGGCCCTAGACAAATCATGTTATAAAGCAGTTTATTGGGACGCATGCCCTGTATTGTTAAACACGACTGTACAGAGGGCCTAAGTGAGACTGAAGGTGATGGACAAGAGGGCATGGTCACAATGCTGATTTCATCTGGGTTTATAGAACCATCTGGGGAAGGGGCCTCCTAAATAATAAATCCTTGGCCCCAGGAATTCCAGCATTGTGACTGTGGTGTCCATCACAACTGGAACTTCCCACCCAAAGTGTAACTACAGCTCTGCTACTTCCCCTCAAGCACCAGCCCTAACACAGAAGCAGTGTCAGTTAGCCAGTACCAACATGGGACTCCTGACATGCAGTGGAGCAGCTTTAGATTCTATCCAGTGTAAGACAGGGGTGCCAAAGGCACAATGGCCAGTTCACTACAGTATGTAGATTCAGATGGCTGAGGATGAAAAGAACCTCAGCAGTATCTGTGGTGCACTGAAACTCACCTCCCTCCCCCCTTACCTGTTTCTAACACCACTAGGTTGTCATTTCTGTTTGTTGCTGAGGCGGACATCTGAGCAAATACCATCACTGTACAAATCCATTATGGCCACATATCTTTATCTGTTGCCTTCTCTCACTCACCTGCCTTTGGCAGCCCTCCACTATGATCAATTTCTGCTGGGGTGAAGTGCGAGCAAAGACTATTTCTGAATGATTGATTAAGATCTCGTCCAGCTGCTCTGTGGTCATATCCTTAAGCTCCATTCCGTTAATTACAGCAGCTCTAGCATCCCTGTAATAGCCACAGGAATGCACAGTGAAACTCAGACATAAAGGCTTAGATGCAAACAATACATTCATTCAAATACTGTACTCAATTCAGTGGGTTGGGCGTTAGCAGCAATAAGCAAGTCAATTTTAACTAGCCTTAGTCGTTTGTCAGCAGGAATTACTGAAAGGCACCATAGAAATGCAAGGTATTACTACGATTCCCTAGTGAAGAAAGTAGTAGTAGGCCCCATCAGTAGACCTTCAAAGAACAAGAATGTGCTGTAGGAAGCAATGCTATATTGGCTGGAAGAGGTAGAATGGGTTATCTTATTCTTCTCTCACTGAATCATCAAAACTCCATTCAGCCTCAGTACATTTCAGAATAAACTAGATGGATGGTTCTGGGTCGAAGAGATGAATAGTTGAATGGATATCAGGGCTAGGAAGGTACCAAGAAGCAGGAGAGCAAAAAGTGACTGTTTCGTAGAAACAGGTTAATACACGCATAGGAGGAGAAGGAAAGGTTTCATTTCCAAATATCTGCTTTCTGCACTTACTGTTTATTGACTTGCTCGACTGGAATGTTGAGGCGCTTGGCAATATCTTCCACGGTCTCGCTGTTGGCAGAAATGATGCCTACGCTCTTGGCAATTGCTTTTGCTGTGATTGGATGATCGCCAGTGACCATGATAACCTGATGAAGGGACAAGTGCATTGAATGAGAAACTTAGGAGTAGCGGAAGGAAAGATGAACTGAAGTGGATGTTCTCCATCAAGAAATGGCTTTGGTTCTTTAGCATGCTGAGCATGCAGTCAGGTTTTCAAAGACATTCAGATTGTTGTTAGTAACCTGCTAACCCTATGTTAGCACCAGTTGCTAAGCCAAGTGACATTGGCGCTGTTGAATTGAAAGTGAAAGGGAAGGCTTGGTTCAGGAAACCAGGGCCATGCAGGGTCCTTCTCTAATTCTGATCTGCCTCACTCCTCCTCCTAAACAGAGGTCCTATATTTATTTTTATATAGAACACTAATAACCCCAAATGCTGTTATATTGCCATTGAGTTGATGGGGGCCAATACTGTAGAATAAAGAAGCTCTTTATATGAGTTTGCATTGTGTGTTGGAAACTGATTAATATTGCAACATAAAATAGGTCCTTGTGACATAAGGTATCATAGAAAACTGGGACACATGTCTATTCAACCTTTTAGGAGAGAAAGCTGTTTGGTAGCAAGCCTAGCAGCCTCAGAATGCCAGCAATTTACCCAATATTGGGACAGCCTTCATTTTGCTCTAGGCCAGTTGCTTCAAAGGCTGATTTCCCTTTTCTTATCTAATATGCAATTGAAATTCACTCCCCTTGAGCTGAATATATATTTGAGGATGTCCTGGCAAGACAGCTAGGGAAGCTGTTGCTTAGCATAGACTAGAAAAGTTTTCCGCTTTTATGATCTAAATTTAGTTCTTCCCCTTTCTGAAGGATTTTTGTCACTCTTTCATGGTTTAGGGTGAATAATTCAAGCTCCAGAGGTTCCTTTATATATTAGAAATGGGCCTGAGCTACAAAGTTGGATCTGGATCAACTTCTGCACTCCCCCAAATTTTGGAATCCTTTTTCATCTGGGGTTTTGGTTTCAGCCCATCTTTGCAATGGGCCAATTTACATTAAGTCCTCTTCATACCACGCTGGCAGTGTAAGGAGACTTTAAGTGGGTGTAAATTTACTCCCAGGTAATACCCCAGGCCAACACTAATGGTAGCTGTGAAGATAATAAGACTTAAACTGTCTCCTGAGATGTGTTAATCTGAATACACTAAATGTTACCATGATGCAGCAAGAACTTGAGGCTATATCATGGGTGCTTTAGGAATCCCTTATGTAGAACTGCTATGCTATTGACGGGCAGAAACCCTACCTTGATCCCAGCACTGCGGCACTTTGACACGGCATCTGGCACGGTGGAGCGAGGGGGGTCAATCATGGATAAGAGCCCTACAAAGCACAGGTTGGAGGTGGGGAAGTTCATGGAGTCTGTATCGAAGGGGTAGGTGTCTGGAAACTCGTCCTCAGGCAGGTACAAATGGCAGAAGCCTGGAATGAAACCCAATAGAGTAGGGTGGATGGGAAGGGTAAAAAGAGAAAGGGAGACCTGATACAGCATGGCTATTTGTTCTTCTCTATGTTACACCACTGCATTTTAAAAAACAACCATGAAATGTCCTCTGTGGTGGAATTTTAATCCTTGTCAGTTGCATTAACGTTCCTTTACAGCACCAGCGTTCAAAGCAATGTAGCTGGTACCTGTAGCAGAAATGAAGAGTGCTTTCTTCCATGTACCAGATACATTCATGATTCTTTATTTGCATGGTGGTAGTGCCTAAAGGTCAAGACCCCCCCACCCCCATAGTGCAAGCTACTGTCCAACGGTCCCTGCTGGAAAAAGTTTACAGCAGCGTTGATGTGGGTTAATCCCTTACTTATTTTGAGGGGGGGAGTTACCATTTCATCCATGAATGAGCAGGTAGTTTCTCTTCTTTCCTCTAAGATTGTACCCATTTTCAGCTGTCATTCCAAGACTGGAATGAGGATTGTCACGTATAATACTCCCATGCACACCTAATGCATCCATTAATATAACATCCAGTTGCCCAGAGCTACTGGAGTTTAACTCAGTTTTAATTTCCCAATTCCCTTCTCTGTTGCAATCCATTTTCAGTTCCCTTTTGAACTCACCCAGCACTCTCTCTCCCAGGCCTCCCAATTCCATGTACGCTGTCTGGAAAGCCTCAGCCCTCTCTCTATCCAGTGGCTGTTCTTCGCCATTGATCATGATGGTGCTGCATCTCTCTAGGATCCTCTCTGGAGCTCCTTTCATCACCAGCAGGAAGCGTTTATCATTGGGGTCTTCAGTCTCATGGATTGAGAGCTGTGTGCACCATGAAGATGGAATGATTGAAACATTGTATGGTCCCCTTCAGTTTCCACCGTAACCCACCAACAGCTAAATTCTGCCCTCAGATATGCAACCCCCACCGTGATGGCAATGGGAATTGGCCGTGCTTGTCTGACAGAAGAATTTGGCCATAAGAGTCCATTTAACTTGGAGCCAAGAAATATTTCTCCTCCTCTTTCTCACTAATGGTATGTTATCTCTTCTGACATGATAAATCTGGTCTTTGATAGAATGAAATACCTTGGTATAATGACATATACCAGATCACTGTGTGATAGTAATAATAATAATTTGATTTTAATAATAAGACACAGGTGCCCAAACTTTGCCCAATCTTAGGCAGCACTGTCAACTTTCTAGGAGCCTAAGGGTTTTCAGTACTGTTATTTCCATAAAATGATGCAGATTGGATTCACCCTCATCTTTAATATGGAGACACTGTTTATAGAAACGATGCATTCCTACATACAGTGCTCAAAGCAGCTTGGCCACCCTGCATGGGCTACAGCTCCATTCCCGCTTTAATAATATAACCTGAATTCCCTGGAACTAATTGCATGGCCTTGCATGAAAGTCCCAACAGGGTAGCTGCCTCCATGGAAATACATGGCTTTGGTTTTATGAGCTTAAACTGTATAGGATATTGAATTTACCCATTAATGTCACCATGTCCCAGGCACTAACACTGGGTTGGACAAAGATATGGATTGACTGGTTCATTTTCCAAAGAAGAAAGTCACACCTGGAATTTGTTAGTAGAATTGAAAGGAATTTCGGCCAGTTTTCTGTTCCGTTTTCTAATACCCATTACATCACCCAAGATTACTTCAGCAAATTTCAGCAGGGCTGTTTCTGAGGCATCACCCACCACAACTCTCTGTGCAGAGAAGAACAAACATGTATTTTTAGTAGAAATACTTTTTCACTTTCATCCAAGGAGCTGAAATAACTTTACACACACGTGTGATAGAAAGTGTACGTTTTAATGTAGCTGTCACCCTGGCAGCAAAGCACCAAGCAATCAGTAGGAGAGATTATATTTTCCATCCTTCTTTTGAATTATGCCATGGGAGCATTTGGGTTGTATTGCTGTTGATTTTACTAATTGTGGTCTTTAGGGTAGTGATATTGAGCCATTCTTTAGGGTTGCTGTTGTGACAAAGCTACCACAAAGAGATGAGATTTGCATTTCATTCCATGGAAGTGAAAGATCTGTGGCTGTTCTCTGCTCTTCTGGAAGCTTTATAACTCTGCTCTGGGGCAAATGAATGTTCTACCCTCTTAATGTCAGTGCCTCGGTTTTCCCAACTGTCAAGTGAGTTCCATTGCATGTCACAGAATCAAGAGTAGAGCCCAGAAATCTGGAGTCCCCTGTTCTAATCAGAGTACTGCGCATAACAAATGCTCTACAAGGAAATAACTCGGAGTTCTTACCCTTGCTATGTTCTGATTAGTTTAGATTAATAGTGTGGAAAGACTATTCTTGATATCTGAGCTGTTTTTTGACTTAAATGAATATTGCTTTTGTCTGTTTCCACTTTATTCTCCTTTCAAGGGTAAAGCAAAGAACACAAAAGTGATGGGAATTTTAAAATGAAAGGCAGCACTAAAAACAAAGACAAACTTTGCATGCAATCTTTTCAGTGGAAAAGAAATGAGCTAAGAAAGTAGCGGATACCTTCATTATTGGAACGTTCTCCTGTCCTGGTTTGAATTCGGCCCGGTTGCAGAGTGTTACAATCTTTGATAAAGCTGCCCATGACTGAGAACTTTGATCAAAGGACTGGGCTGAAAAGAAGCAAAAAAAACCAAACAAACATTGCAGTTTTTTAGTTACTGGCTAGTGGAATCCTTATGTTAAAGCAGCTGCAGGAGAAAATAGCCATTCTTATCAGATATTGGTATATAGAAATTCAAACCATGTCTTCTTCGTGCACACCACCCCTACCTCCCTACCAGTCCTGCCAGAGTTATTTTGGTCAAGACCTTTTGTTTGTTTAGTGCTGAAGAGAGGGGATGAATTGGTACTTCCTAGACTGAATAATTCTATTTATCCAGAAAAAAGCTGTAGGACAGGCTCTCTTCCCCCACCCACACAATGTGCCTTAACCTGATTTTGTAAGGACCATCTCCAGGGGTGAGACTGGAGTTCAGGTTACAT
The DNA here is from genome assembly GCF_009764565.3 of Dermochelys coriacea. NCBI lineage: Eukaryota > Metazoa > Chordata > Testudines > Dermochelyidae > Dermochelys > Dermochelys coriacea. The sequence goes on from NC_050089.1 coordinate 9,848,969, forward strand.
TCAGTCCTTGCCATCTCGACTAAGATGGTCAACAAGGTGTGGGGGGGAGACTTCTTGTTACCAGCTGGATTGCTTTTTCTGATGTGGGTGCTTGTCCAATGGGACCTGTCCTGAGTCCCATCAGCCTGTTTGAAGACAGTCCACGAAAGAGCCACCAGATGATGCGACTACAAGTCATCACCATCAGCCCCAGCTAAATCCAGATTGACAACCACCGTGTGGCATGTCTAAGCCACCCTTTGCCCTTCTCCAACTCCTATATATATTTACTTGTTTGTTCTTCACTGGTATCAGCCGTGTAGATCTGATCGTCGAACCAAAGATGGGCAACAGTCATCCTGTTCTGTGTGAGGGTCCCTGTCTTGTCAGAGCAGATGATGGAGGTCGAGCCCAGCGTTTCCACAGCTTCTAAGTTCTTTACCAGGCAATTCTTCTTTGCCATTCGCTTGGCTGTCAGAGACAAACTCACCTAGTGGAATGAGAGAATTTTAGCCCCCTGTTAATGAGGGACCATTACAGTGAGCAATGTAATAAATCCGTGCACAACGCCACTCCATGGATGGTAACCTGAGCTTGTTTGAAATTTCAACTAAAGCATTTTTTCAAGGGAAAAAAATGGAAAATTCAGTAAATTTTTTATATTTTAAATGAAGAAAAAATGGATTTTATTTTCCAAAAAACTTAGCCAAAATATTTCTTCAAAAGATTTTTGGTTTTTGTTGTGTTTTTTTTTTTTTTTTGGGTTGAAAATCCAGAAAATATTCACTGAGCTTTTTGGGAAAAAGTCCTGAAATTGTTTGTTAAAAAATGATATTTTTCAACCAACCATAGTCCTGCTAAAGCTATAGGTCCTGATTCTGATCTCCATTATGTTCATGTAAATCTAGAGTAATTTCATTGATGCCAGTGAAGCTACTCAGATTTATAATGGTGTAACTGAGATCAGAATCTGGCCTCTAGTTAGCAAATACTGCATCTGGCACACAGGCTCGTATGTGGTTAGACAAGACTACTGACTTGATGATAGGAGGATATGACAGCCATTAGGAGCGTATTTCAAGTAAAAGGTCTGGAATTTGGGAGAAGCGTGTAACTGCAAAGCTAATGGTAGCCGACATTACCACTAACTTTGTCATAATATTTCTAAGGTGACCATCACTGTGGTGTCCTGGTACTAATAATTATTATAGTTGTTTGTCACCAAAGATGACGGACAATGGTTTCACATCTTGAGTGTGGTTGTGGCTAAGACCACCGATGTGTGAGTGGCAGTTCTTTCCATGTGAAGTGCATAGGTAGCTCGATGCCGAGGATGGGATTAGTATACTATTACGAATGGTACTCAGAATAGTTTGCACTTCTTTAGCGCCGTCTATCTGGGGCTTTTGCAATGCTTATAACTATTACTGCACTGAATCTTTCATACGCACATGAAGTAGTAATACCCCCAGTTTTACAGATGAGGAAATGGAGGCAAATAGAAGGGAAGTGGCTTGCTCAGGGTCATGTAGCAGGTCAGTAATGGGGACAGAAATGGTGCCCAAAACTATATTAAAGGGTGTGTTGCTGTGTACACATATGTACATGCAACTGTTGTGCTGAAGTCTTTGAGATTACGGTCTCTGTTAATTCTGGAGTTCCCCAGCTTGAATTGGGAAATTCCCAGCTCTGAAAAGATCTCTGTAAGGCCTTCTCAGGGCTGGCATGAGGTCACCTGTGAATACTTGATCTTGCAGCAGCTGTTGCATCTGCTAGAAGATCACAAAAACTAGAGAGAGCTGAACATGGTGATATTGGGTTGGGAGTTGAGTTTGGATTTTCCAAAACCTGGGCAGGTCCAAGGCCCCAAAGTTCAGATGGATTGAAGTAAACAGTTCCATCCTTAGCCCATTTCTCAATAAGAGTGCACCCATTTTAATCCTAGCTCTACTAAGGGATTATGAGAATTGGGGATCCCCTGCTGTCAACAGGACTGCAGGAACCTAGGACTGGCCCTGTGTTACTAGACCACCTTGTACTGTGATGCACACACTGACATGAACTCTGGTACAAGCAGAAGCAAAGCTGTACAATGCATGCTTATGGTGTATGTAGACTTACAGTAACTGTGGCTAGCAGTCCTTCGGGCACATTGGCCACAATGATGCCAATAAGAAAGATGATGGAGTCCAGAACCTTGTATTTCATGGACACAGCAATGATGAAGAAGAGAACCCCAATAGAAACAGCCACTCCTGCCACAATGTGCACAAAGTGCTCGATCTCAATAGCAATGGGTGTCTTCTCATTCCCAACTCCAGATGCCAGTGAGGCAATGCGCCCGATGATAGTGTGGTCCCCAGTGTTGATTACCATGCCAGTGGCAGTACCTGGAAGAAAAGGAGAGGTTATCAGCACAGTGTGGGATTGGTTCCCTAAGGAGAATTACAATTAGTAAAGAAATATAACATTACTGTAGCACCTAGGAGCTCATGTCCTAGACCCAGACCCCAGTGTGCTATGAGTCTCCTGTGCAATATTGCCCTGATATTAGGGACCTTTGTCAACCTTTTATTTACAGGTACTTCACCACAGAAATGTCATCCATCTCAGAAATCTGGAAGGATTATCTACATAAGGGAAGGGAGGGTCTCACAGTGTATTTTCATCAGTGTTGTTCATTGATTGTACTGCAGTAGCACTGTAAGGCCTCCGTCAACAATTAGGGACCCATTGTACAGAGTGCTAGACAAACATAGTAAATAATTTGATATATATGGCACTAAGTACTTTTTTCCCCTCTAAAAATAAGAGCAACTTCCTCAAGCATCTGAAGCACTTATTTATGGGCAGCTCTGACTTTACATGACTTAGAATAATGATGGGAAACCAAAAGCAAGGAGGAGTTGATCAGCTATTGCTTATATCTAGCGCCAGATCAGACAGCCAAAAATACATGTCAGCTGTGAGCTTAGGTAGAACTTAGGGCCAGCCCAGTGCTTTGAGTTTTATTTTTGTTTGCATGGTGTGTTTCTTTTTTGTAATTGCTAATTTGTTTTTCTTTGTCCTAAACCTTTCTGGGGATTCCTACAAAAAGCACTGTTGAGAATTAATTAGTAGCAGGTGTGATGTGGTGCCTATACACAAGCAGCTTCTTCAGCCCCTTCCTTCAGTCTGCAGGTTACCTTCCAGGCAGGTTGTAGAATAGAATGCAATGTTCTTAGTCTCCAAGGGGTTTTCATGGGTGAAGTCGCAGGAACGGCTTTGTGGTTCTGATTCCCCCGTGAGGGAGGAATTATCCACCTGTCAGTCAACAAAAGACACACTCATGCAGTTGGCAACCCTCGCATTCGTACACATGTAAGGAAGGGCTACAGCAATTGTGGTGGTAGGTGGCAGGGATATGGTAATCAGAAAAGTCTAACTTTGCTCCTGGTAGGAGAGTATGACAGGGCAAATGCCTCTATTATCATGGAGATCAAGTCAACCAGTGTAGTGCCTAGTGACTTGGAGGGAAGCATAACTCAAGTAGCTACCTCCAACGCTGCAGAGAGGTTTACTGGGTCAGTGCTTCCATTACTGCCCTGGGAAATAGCATTGGCAGGAGACTGGCTGTGGTATCATGATGCAGAGATGTTGCACTTGACTCTCCTTGGAGTGGAGATTTGTTATAAGTAATGGGCTTTTCTGTCCCATGTGCACTGTGTGCCACAGTGGACCTTCTGCACAGGCATAGCATACATGTGCAACCAAGGTTTCTGTTGGCTGCTGAGTTATCCTCTCCGTACAAATGGTCTCTCCTTTCTTACAACCTCTCTGAAAAAAGTGGCATAAACGTCACATCTCCATTTTCATCCCTACACATCCTAAAGCTGGTGTTTACCTTACAGCCTTGAGCAAAGATCAGACGGATGTCAGCTGGGATCCGATCTCCACCTTTAATCTCCACCATATCCCCTACCACCAGCTGCTCTGCAGACACTTCCTTCTTCTCTCCATCTCGGATGACAAGAGCTTGCTATGGGATAAGAGAACAACAAGAGTGTAACCAGTCCCACATCCTCCATGCCCCTCCTGCTTTCACTATGAGTGAAATTCACCCCTTGGCAGAGAGCAGATACAAGGCCTGTGTACCACCTACCCCCGTTTTTGAGCTCTGCTCTGGGGCTGAATTTCACCCAGTACTCCTTTTCTTTTTGCGAATACAGACTAACACAGCTGCTACTCTGAAACCTGGTTCCCCTTCGTTATACATCAGCATAATTCCTTTCTTCCTCATCATCTACTGAATTCCATGTAAGTCACCAATGAAAAATCACCAAGGTCATCTGATAACACTTAGCACTTGGTATAGCACCTTTCATTCAAGGATCTCAAAGAGATTTACAAGGGAGGCAATACTATTGCCATTTCACAGATGGGTAAACACAGGCACAGAGGTTGCCAGTTGCCCAAGATTATGCACCATGAGCAGCAAAGTTGGGAATAGGAATGGGAGGCCTCCCTTGCTGTAATCAAACTGCTGCCCAGCTCTCTTTGGTGAATTCTTTTTTAATTCAATTTTCAACCTGATGGAGCAGTAACTCATACACTTGGCACTCTTGATAATTGTTAACGTTAGCCTGGGTTACACTAGTAAAACAAACTAAAGGCTCTCATGTTTGAGTAAGAAAGAGGATAAATTGCCCAAGACTGATTTGGACCCTTCTGGTGAAGGATGGAGTTTGGAGAAAAATTAGTTCCCAGCTCTTTGTATTCTAAGACTGGATTCTGCTTCTCATCCACTGAAAGCCCTGGGTGCTGAATTCTGTTATGGGAAAACCATCCGCAAAGCCACTATTGAGTGAAAAGGGAAACTTAATTCTCCCTTCACTATTAAAGAGGGTGTCCACTCTAAACACAGGCCAATGAGGCCAGTTTTGTGCCATTAATACATTTAATATCTTCAACCTCCAACTGTTTCGATCCCTTGCTCTTCAGGAACAGAGAGGAAGGTTGGCTACTCACCTGTGGAATCATTTTACTGAAGCTGGCCATGATGTTGGTACTTTTAGCCTCTTGGTAGTAAGCGAAGATACCAGTGAGGATGACAACCAGTGCGAGGACTACTCCCAAGTACAGCTGACCAATAAGATAAATGATTCCAGTTAGTTTAAAAACAACATTTACTGTTGTTCCTGGTACAAATCATAATTACACAATTTGATAAAATAAACTCTTCAGCCAGAGGTGGAACTAGTTTAACTGGTTAAGAGAGAACTTGGAGTTCTACTATCTGCTCATGCATGTTAATAAGCAGTAAGGACCATAATGGCTCCTCAAATGACAAACTAGGATTTTAAGAGTTTTCATAAGAATCTCATCTGAATGGAGGCCAAGCCAGCTGTTTGGGGGTCAGGGTGGAAACACACGATTAGAAGGCCGGAGGTGAACTACAGCCTTCTACTTCACTACTAGGTGAAGACTGGGTGCTCATCCAAACTTCTGAATCTTTTGGGTTTAGAAGTCAGGCTCCAGAGCTCACAGGAATAAGTGCTTTCAGGAGAATTCTAGTAATTTCTGGAAACTATTGGATTGGGAATAGTAACTGAATAGCCTTATGATACTTTATTATTTCTTCATCCAACAAAGAATACTGAAAGAACCCATGTGACTTTTGAAAATGGAACTTAGGCTTCTAAATCCTTTAGGTGCTTTTGAAATTTTACCCCAAACCAGAAGATGCAGAGGCCACCATAAAAATGAACAAACAACCCCCCCCACACGTTTAAGCTGTGTGTTTGTTTTTTGTCTTCAAAGCGCCATCTAGCCTAATCTCCAAAATAAAACAAGAACTGCAACAACCCACCAACCAGAACCAGACAAAGAGAGCATGCTCCAAGAAGAGTTTTTACCCCAAAAGAGAAGAGTCAGACTCCATAAAGTCCATTAGGGACTTCACTGTTGCACTTGAAAGTGCTTAGATACTATGGTGATGGGTGGCAGTACGAAAGCCTAAGATAGATAAAGAGAGAGCAAACAGAGTATACCAATAAATCTGTCATTTATTGGAATGATTCAGTACTGAAGTAGGAGGATTGGAGACCCCAGCTCTCTAAAAAGCCCTATCAGAATATAAAGAGATGATGACCAGATAGCTGGCACAGTACTTACATTGTCAAATGCTGAAGCAACACCTTGAGCAACCTGAATCCCGAAGGCAATCCAGCAGAGCAAAGCCCCCACCCATAAGAGGATCGAGAACCCTCCCACCATCTGCTTGAGGAACTTAATGATTTCAGGAGTGGATTTAGGAGGAGTGAGAGCGTTGGGACCATCTCGGGCCAGAATCTCTGCTGCTCTTGCACTAGTGAGACCCTGCAAATGCAAAAAAAAACATTGTAAACATTGAATCGGACAATAAAGACTTCTTATTCGAAACCTGAAACTTTGCTTTTCTCTTTTTTTTTTTTTTTTCCCTGGGACATAGAGGTTTGATTATCCATAGTCTGTGACCTTATATTTTCAACGTGCTTTCAAACCTAAGTATTGTTAATGCCAAGATGTGCATGTGAATCCCCTGTGGGGGTCAATAGGAAGTCAAGTCCATGGACTTCCACTAATCAAGGGTTTCTTTAAAGGTAAAGTCATCTGCAATGAGCTTTCTCACTACAGTTGTGATACAAGATAAATGATAAAAGGTTTAGAAAACAAGGCCTAGGAGGAAAGGTAGAAAGAACTTTGCACATTTATTTCAGAGAAGAGAAGTCTGAGGGGGAATATAAGGGCCTTCAAATATGTAAAAGGTTTTTTATAAAGAAGGTGGTGATTAATTGGTCTCCATGTCCACCAAGGGTAGGACAAGAAGTAATTGCCTTAATTTGCAGCAAGGGAGAGTTAGGTTAGATATTGGGGAAAAAACATTGTACCTATAATGATAGTTAAGCCCTGGAATGGGTTTACAAAGGAGGTTGTGTAATCCCTGCCACAAGAGGTTTATAAGAACAGGTTAGACAAATATCTGTTAAGGTCTAGGTAATTTTGTTTCAGCGTGCTGGGATGACCTCTTTAAGTCCCTTTTAGCACAAGATTTCTATGATTTTGTATTGTTTTACTGATGCCATCTGTTTAGATTGAGACCTATCTGATTCTGAATACTGGGTCCAAACTCCCTCAGACGCTGGGAAAGTTTAGATCAGGTCCAAACATTGGGTTCAAGCTTTCCAATAGTGTTGATTTAAAATACCCAGAAATTTCTTCAAACTTCAGAGATATTCATATCAAAATCCAGATCTGAATCACTCTATCTGGGCTGATCTGTTTTCAGTATCTACTGAGAGTTAGTACATCCTGTCTATAAAATGTTTTGTTTTAATAATGATGGTGGGGCTCTTACAAAGCCAGCTGATATCAATGCTTTTCTACTTAGCTCAGTGGGCTTTGGATCAGGCCACATATGAACTAAGGATATTTGATTCATACTATTCCTTGCTCATATCTTACTCACCTTGCTGATGTTTGTAGTGTACTTTTCCTCCAGCTCTTCTTTGCTGAGTTTGTGGTCATCCTGAAGGCCAAAAGAAAGAGACAAAAGAAGTGAGCAGACTGTCTTAAAGTTGAAAGTGGGTCTGAAAAATTCAGTATGTCTGGGGTTGAGGAGCACTAGAATTGCCCTGGGTTCTTGGCTACTGGTCCAGCTGCCAGTATATGGTAGTATGCCTCAAAGAGTGGTGGTAAATGCTTAATCCTTCAAAGAAAAGCAAGAACCACTCCCAAGTATGCAGCCCTGCATAATTAGTTATGTGTGTTACGGAAGATGGAGTGGGAAATTCCTCTTTCATGGTTGGTTTCAGAGTAGCAGCCGTATTAGTCTGTATCCGCAAAAAGAAAAGGAGTACTTGTGGCACCTTAGAGACTAACAAATTTATTTGAGCATAAGCTTTCGTCAGCTACAGCTACAGTTCCTTTTCTTCTTTCATGGTTGCAAGTGATCTATCTTCTTAGATACGAAAGCATAATTTCTATTTTGAAAAACTTGACAGATCAGACACTAAAGTGTTGGGAAGCCATCTACATACAAAAATAGACACAGGGCAATCTTTTGGCTTAGCATGAGAAGCTGAGAGTAGAGATGGTCAGGGAATGTTTTTTTCTCAAACCCCCCCTTCCCCTCCCACAAACAGTGTTTTATCAAAATTTCAATATTTTCTGAGCAGCTGTAGCCGAAGAGCTAGGACTTCTGGGTTCTAATCCCAGCTCTGCCATTTACTCATGGTGTGACCTTTTACAAGTCTCATCACCTCTCTATCTATCCAAATGTGAAACGGATATACCAACAAATATCAACCCCACAGGGGTGTTGTTTCTTAACAAGTCTTTTTGTCGTCTTGTCTGTTTTTAAAAGCTAGTGGAGTGCAAATTAGCATTAGGAAATGGTGTCCACATTTTTTTGGCACTTCTGTAACTCCCTCTCCACCCAGCCTCCTCCACACACCGCAGGGTATGTCTACACGGCAATCTGAGGTGTGACTGCAGCAGAGCCCTGTAACCTGACAGGACCTGACTCCAAGTGTGACTCGGTCTCAGGTCAGCTCTCCTCCTCCTCCTGTCTGTAGGGTTGGCACGGCAAGGGCTATGTGCCCCGCTCCCGCTGGCCACCGCCACTTCGCTGTGCTGTGCACACCGAGGAGTTGCAGTGCCTCTTGTTCTGCAACGCGCGCAGAGTGCAGCAGGGGGCAGAAGTGGGGCATGCAGCTGCCGGCACACCTGGCCACGGCTATGCCAACCCACGGTCAGTAAGTGGTGGCAGCGCTGACTCAGGTTTGAGGGGGAAGATTTAGGGTAAGGGCAGAAAATGACTTGACCATCTCAGGCTTGGGTCCGGTTGGGTGGACTTCGGTCTGAGGAAGCCTCTGGAGAGCACTCCATATAACCCCGCCTAGGGCTCTGGAGGTGTACTCGAGCGGCTAGCTTGTGCTCATGCGGTTTCACTGCTACTGTTACACCAGGCTAGTTCAATCGAAGCTAGCTCAGGTGTGTCTGCACTTTCTAGAGTTACACCTCGGATTATAGTGTCGAGGTATCCTGTGTGATGCTGGTTGTGATGAATAACTCTGCTTCATTTAGATAAGATAACTAATCTTAAAATCCGCTGATACTGTAGGCCTCAAAACATTAAGCACTGTAGTCAACATCCTGAATTAAGAAGTGCTACAGTGTCTGTGGGTGTCCTAAAAACTGTTGCCCTTATCTGATAGGAATGGGGTCTGAACTGTAGCAGTAACATGTCTTGTATGCAGTCATGCAGTACAGTCTTCTAGCCAGAAGCAGCAGGTTATTACCATTAGTAGAAAATGGTGGTTGTAGGGAGAGACTTGACAACTTTTCCCCTGCAATGACATCCCATGGGTTTAATGCACTTGATTAAATGTAGGATGTAGCTGCAGAGATGGGAATTGGATTGAAGGAAGGAGGAATTACAGAGATCAAACCGATACCATTCAGGAAACAGTATGGGAGTTTTAAATGCTTACTGTAAAGGGATGTTCTCAGGGTTAGCAAACAGGCCAGACAATCCATTAACATGACAGCAGTTTGTCCCCAGTTCCCCTCATAACGGCATAATTTAAAAAGAGTAGGAGGGGCTGCGAAGTTAATGTATTAGAAAACTAGAACAAACCGACTGTCATTCTGCAGGAACAAAACATTGCATAGATATCTTCTGCATGTATATTCAGTCAGCCCTGACCCCTGTGCCCAGAAAGTACACTGATCGCTACAAGCGCACTGTTCAGATACATGGCTCACAATAAAGCTGGTACCTCACACGTTTGACCCTTCTGTATGAATCCATGGGTTGCCAGGATTAAGTATGGAATATTGGGGGAAGGAGAGAGGATGGCTTTTTCTTTTCAATTCCATGTGGTGATAATTCTTTATTTTCCATAAATAGCACCTTTCAGAGCTTGCAAACTTTAATTAGGCCTCACAATACCCCATGAAGTAGGCATATAGCCATTTTACATATGGGGGAACCGAGTCACAGTGAGGTTTATGTGGCCAAGGACCCCAATGAGTCAGATGGCACCCCCACAAATCCTTTAACTATACTTTCTTCCTTTTTGGGACTATAAAAGGCAGAACTTACATCAGAGGCGTTAAAATATGACAGTTAGTGAGATTATTAATGTTTCCATCTCATCCTGTTGGAAATCTAGTTTATTGGAGTGAAATTATTATTTATTTGTATTACAATAGAACTGAAGCACCTTGGTCATGGATCAGAGGCCCATTGTGCTAGGCATGGTAGAAACATAATCCAACAGGAATTTTGTGGACTTCATTTTGGTTTTGGAGAGAGACATGGAATAAAATTTTCAGAAGTGCACAAGTCCCACTTTCAAAGTGACATAGGCACTAGAGAGCCTAAATCCTGTTGAGTTTCGGTACCTAATTCACGTTTGAAAACGGAACTTACGTTCATAAATCACTTTGGAACTTTTGATCATTTTACCTATAGTGTAGTATTCTGAACGCAATCTTAGAAGCCAAGAACTCTCAAGTTCTCATCTCAGCTCTGCCACACTGACTCTCTGTCGCTTTGGCTGAGTCATTAACTTCTCTGTGCCTCAATTTCTCCATCAGTAAAATAAAAATTATGAAAATAACACTCCTTCACTTCACTGGAGGGGGGGGGGTGGATATTGAAAATCAATTACTTGGTGTTTTTAAAGACCTTTGAAAGATGAAAAGCACCACGGAAGTACTGCTATTAGTGGAATCCTTGGAAACACATTTGTGGGAACTCACTGCCCTGTGAAGGTTCTGCAATAATGCCTAGCGCTTATCTCGCACTTCGCATCAGTAGATTTCAGATCACTTTATAAAGGAAGTCACTATCCTTTATTCCCATTTTACAGGTGGGGAAACTGAGGCAAAGAAAGGGGGAAATGACTTGCCCCAAGTCACCCAGTAAGCCACTGTCAGAGCTAGGAATAGCACGCAGTTCTCCTGAGTCCTAGCCCAGAGCTCTAGCTACTAATCCACTCTGCAATCTTTCAGCCTGAAAAAGTTGCACTTCAATCTGGTACACTTTTTTAAGACATATTACCAGCTTCTGAACTGAGAGGTTTGGCTTCTGGCTTTCTATCTTTTTGTCAGTCTGCTCTGTGCCAATGGAACCTTACCTAAAGAGGTGATGGTGAAATCCTGCTATAATCACTTCACCTAGGAAAATGCAGACCTGATGAGAAGTGCTGGGAATAAAGGAGATACTGTTCCAACACCAGCTAATTTCTACAGAACCATTCTTTTTATAGTGGTCAGTTTGATCCTGCATCATCAACAGGAGCAAGATTAGGCACCCCACCCCTCACCTCCCCCAAAGGACACTCACCAAGTCCAGTTCTTTCTTAAGGTCTTCTGTCTTCTTGATTTTTTTCTTGTTGCCTTTCAGGTCTTTGTACTTTTCCTCTTCATCTTTCTTGTCTGTTTTCTCCAGTTCCTGTGCGCCATGGATCTCGACTGAGTAAATGTCAGACCTTTTCTAGAATCAGAAATGAGAAGGCAAGTTAGGTCTAATTGGTCTTATTATGCTTCATGTTGCCATGTGATCATAAGGTGCTGTAGCTAACGGGAGTCAGGGAAGTACTGTGTCTAGTCAGGACCTCTAAGTTTTCCCTGTTTTAGAGGTGGCTGCAGTCTCTTCCTCCTGGGAACCTGATAGTGGTGCTGTCCTGTATCTGAAATTTCTATAGCATTAACATGCACTGTGCCAGCTACAGCCAGATCGTCAGCTGGTGCAAATTGTCATAGATCCATGGACTTCAGTAGAGAGATGGCAATTTAGGTGAGTTTAAGGATCTGGCCCTTAGAGTAAAAATATTGTCCAAGATCCATTGCCAATGCAAATCATTCAAAAATCATGAGTCAGGTCCCAAATAAGTCATTAGATTGCCTTAAAAATCATGACATTTAAAAAATAATAAAACGTGGGATCTTTTTTATTTAACTTCTGCTGTTGGCATATTTAGGATTTGTGATTTCATGTTTAAGTTTTTTTTTCCCGAAATAGAAGCTAAGATTTCATATTCACCTGACTCCAGGAGCTTTAAGAAAAAACACGTAATATTGTTACACTCATGACAAAATCATGCCATTTAGCAGCACTGTCTAATTGGCCTCTCAGCCACACAGTGATACCCTGAGGCAAAAACTGCACTCACTAGTTAGAGTGATCCTCTTGTTCACAGAATACTGGGAGATCTCTGCTGTCTCGTGCACAGAGCACAGGACAGATCAGGAGCTGGTGAACTGTGAGCCCAGTTTTTGCCAGTTCTCTGCAGGGTCTATTAAGCAGTTAAATAGCAACCCCCTGGAGTAGAGAAGCTGCCAATCCTATTTAACTGCATTAGATTTATTGATTAGCTATTTTCTTCTGCTGCCTCCTCACTATAAGCTAATAGCCCAGACCTAAGGGCATTCTTCCTGTGTCGTTAATTCATCAGTTTCTATCATCATAATTCCAGATCATAATTATTCTGTAAACTGCATGCCATTCCTTGGAAGAGATATTGGCTGACCCCATTCTCACTGGATTCCTTTGGGATTAATCTTTTGAGTTTCAGACTGAATCATACTTATTGGCTGAACTTCAGTATTGGCTTGTTCTACTTGGCTATGTTTGCATGCAGTGGGGATCTAATGCATATATGTAAACTTCTGCAGGACACTTTTCCATGTTTGGACTTCCACACTGACAAAAGCAAACTTGTTTAAAGCTGAACATTTTAATTTTTAAATAAATATAAAGCCAAACAGCTAAAATAATGGGTGTGTATATCATCTGATAAGCGCATCAGAAAATATTAATTCCTATGTTTCTGAACTAAAAACTACCCAAAATAACCACATTTCAACTCCTAGGTGCACTTGAGTGTGAGGAATGCTGCAATTTTGACCATTTTTGTTTTTGGAAGGGCATGGGGGGTGGGGAGGGGGGCAGGTGGGAGGAGGCAGTGGGGAAGAAGTTTCCCCCATGGATATTTTAGGAGTTGAATTCCCAGAACAACCACTTCTAGGGCATTTCAGTTTGTTTGATCATAGACATCCCAGATAAAGGCTTTCTGTTATGAGGAGTTTTCTCTCTGCTGCTTTTCCAAAGATACACAAGCTGGGGTTATCTATCGGAGTTACCTTTTTCACTCTCATCCTTCTCCGCCTTCCTTTCCCTATCCCACCAAAAATCTGCTCAGCTTTTCAAGTCTCCATGAAGAGAGGAAACCAGGAAACAACTCTATGGACTATAGTAACTTTAGCAGACATAGGAGAGAAGATTCATGGAGATAAATAAAAGCTAATGAATTATTCTGTCCTCCTATGCAAGATCTCCTCCTTTTAGTTCCCAGAGAGGTTTTATGGTTCCTCCTTTTAACCCTGAGTTCTCAGATCTTTTCATATTGGCTTGATCCTTCATCCATTTGCAAAGGAGACATTCTCCACAGTATTTCCCCTATCTATTTGATCTCTCTGATCTTCTGGGTTTAAAACACTTGGAATTAGAACTGCTCACAAAGACAGAGTGAAAGACAGAAACCTCTTTGGATCTCCCATCATTATGAAACACAATAACCTGCATTTCTGACCTATTTTTCTCCTGCCTTAGCAGGCATGTATACAGCAAACCATTTCAAACATACATACATTTTTAATTTATCAAATAAATTCTATTTCTTAGAGCTTAGCAGAAGAAACCAGATGTTTAAATAGCTGTTTCAGTGAACGCTCACTCACCTTTCCCATTTTTGTGAGCTTATTCCTTCCCTGGTCTAGTGGAACAATGGATCTCCCAGGCAGGATGATATATACCGAGATGAAAAGTAAAAGTGATGTGAACACACAAGATGCAAGAAGCTCAGGATCGTTTATGGCTGTCAGAGTGCAAGAGCTCACAGGGGTTGTAGCCTCTTCCCAACTAGAAAGCCAATGTTAGCTGGAATCCTCCCCACACTTAGGCATCCTTCAGGCAGGATATGTTTGCCTTCCAAAGCCTGTGGGGAGAGGGTGCTGTTTATGTCCCTTTATAAATAAGCACTTGCTCTGCCACTCCTCCCCTCCTCCTTCAGGTCCAGCCCATCTTCTGCTTCACCTGCAGTAGGGTGGAAAAATACCACAGTAATGGGCATGTGGGTTTCAGGTCAAATAGTTTCTAATTATTCCTTTGCAATGTTTGCTTCCAACATTATTCACCTTGTTAAAAGCAATGAGTTTCCTTCAGAGATTCGCCAGCATTGACCTCCTGCAGATCATTTCCGGGTGTCTTCAAAACATGTGGTGGGGCAGAGAGGGTGTGGGCAACATTTGCCGTTTACGCTCCTTTTAAGTGATCTGACGTGTAGTATCTGCATGGGGTCTCTAAAAATAATATCGCTATGCCGTTCAGGTACCAACATGATAGGTGCTATATATTCAGTCAATAACTCTGGATTGTAATATCATGGGGCGGGGGGAGAGTGCTCCTTTAAAAGTTTGTACTTTGACTTTTCTATTCTTGGTGTAGATTGGGTGTGTTTGCTCTGATTTTTAACCTGAGGTTGTAAAAAAAGAAAAAAGAAAGGCAGCTGCTGCCCAGGGCTTTCTAAGCAAGTGCACTTACCAGAACAGGATAATTTTTTAAGTGTTTGTTTATCTTGCATCGCTCACAAGCTCTCCAAGTGAAATACCTTATGCTCCAAGAGAAGATTTATGAAACTTCTTGTACCTCTATTCTGCATGTAGGAATGCATGCATGCCATGCACCCACGTCTGGAAATTCTCACAAGCAGTGTCCGTTGGTCTCCACATGCTCAGTAGGTCTCCTAGTGCTCCTGGCCGAGGGCATAAGAAGCAGTGCAGGCTGACGTCTCTTCAGTTCCTTCATACCACTGCTGACCAGAGTTGGAATCCTATATCTGCAGATTTCTGCAGTTTTTCTGATAGAACCCTGTAAATTGATTTGTAAATAGTTTTATACTTCATAGCTTTTATATTAGTATAGCTAGAGTTTTATAGTATAGTTAATATACCTCATTTTCCCCCGTACTGGGGATTCCCTGCCCATGGTCTGGGACTATGCCCAGAATCCCGGTGTTCAAGAATTGTATCTCCTGCCCTTGCACCTTCTCTGTGAGTGAGGATCACAAACACTGCCTCTATTGCTTGGGTGAGATACATATCTCTGCAGAGTGCAGTATTTGTTGCTCTTGAGTTTCATCTAAGGAAACACCTTATGGAGAAGGCTGTAAGGCCCCATACTGATTCAGAACAGGGAGATCCCCTGTTCATTGGCCCCAACAGATGAGGAGCACCCCCACTTCCCCAAGTATGAGCTTAGAAGCAGAGTCTGCAGCTCCTAAGCCCAAGGACTCTTCCTCCAGGGCTTTCTATAAGAGTAGATGCATACTCACAATTGCAAGGACAGATCCCCATCCAGGACCATCCACAAAAGACGCGATCCCTTCCTGAGCCTGTCGAGTGCAGTTGAGCCTTCACGCGTTGATCCTAAGGACCAGCACCACTGAAAACCTCCAGGCTAGAGGGAAAATAACTGCCAGTTCCATCGGTGATGCCAGCTCTGAAACACAAGGACCGTCACTCACCAGTTCCATATAGCAGTGCAGGTTCACACTCATCGTTGGTACCAGCTTGCTTGTCCAAGGACCATACTACCTCCTCAGATGTGCTAGAACCATTGGTCCCAACTGCGAAACCCCCTAGACACCAGGATATATGGAGTCTCTCGCAGTCTCCCATCATCTCCAGCCCAGCACTCCTGAGGAACATTATTACCCCCAAGGATGATACTACTTCAGCATCTCAGAAAGTGCCTCATCTCCAACCATCAGGAAGGTGTGCACCAGAAACTGCACCACTATCCAAGCTGCATACCTTCCAGATGCTCAGATCTCTTTTAATGGACAACCTCAGCAGCCACTTCTCTCTGGACTATTAGTGGGAGATTCACGACTCTGTCCTGGAGAAATATTCACTAAGTGAAGTACACCTCAGTGGGATCTCTTTGTGTCCCAAATGAACAGAAAACTTCCAGAGGAGCTATGGGCCACAGCTCCCAGGGTGACACTCTCCTTTTGTCATGGATGAATGATCTCAGGTATGCCTTTCCTCCCATTCCCCAACTACCACACGTCCTGAGAAAGATCCATCACAACTGTCCATGAAAGTTGCATTCTTAGTTGATATCGCATTGGCCAGGAGGGTGAGCAAGTTGGGAGCCCTCAAAGCAAACCCTCCTTACATGGTTTATCACAGGGAAAAGGTATCCATTTGCCTCCATTCTAAGTTCCTCCTTCCAAAATCCCACACTTTTTCCAAAGAGAGAAGACTTCATTCCCTGTATGTCAATTGTGCCCTGCAAAGCACCCAACCTATCAGAAAATCAGCAAGACATTTTCTCACCATAGCAAAAGGTCACGAGGTCAAGCAGTATCCTTTCAGAGAATCTCTACATGGATTTCTGGGAGCATCATCAAGTGCAACAGATTAATAGACGTACCTCATCCTGACAGAGTCAGGGAACACTTTTTACAAGGGCACAAGCCGCCTCTACAGTATCCCTGCAGGATATTCCAATACTAGACATATGCAGAGCAGCCACCTGGAGCTCCATCCACATGTTTGCTAGGCTTACACACTCGTTCAGGCCTCTGCTGTGGATGCAATACTGGGAATTACAGTACTGAAAGCATCTTTGCTGCCGGCTTCCTCATATCACCCTCCAGTCTAAGCGGTGCTTGACAACGATCCACATGTGGAATACACATAGGGACCAGTACTCAAAGAAGAAATGGAGTTTACTTACCTGTAACTGGAAGTCCTTTGAGATATGTGGTCCCCATCTGTATTTCACTACCTGCCCTCCATCCCCTCTGCGTCGGATTCTATTGGATTCATGGTAAGAAGAGGAACTGGAGAGGCGTCGGCTCGCGCTGCCTTTTATGTCCTTGCTCGGAAGCATGAGGAGATTTACTGAGCATCTGCAGGCCAACAGACACTGCTTGTTAGAATTTCTGGACTCCAGAGCATGGTACATGTGCATCCCATGTGTGGGATACAGATGAGGACCACACATCTTGAAGAACTTCCAGGTACAGGTAAATAAATTCCATTTCCCATCATTCAAAAGCAATGGTAATGTCTGTGTTTGCTAATATTTGGTGGAGGAAATAGAAACCAGGAGAAAAGGTATAAAATGCTTACATGACTTCTAACCAGGCCAGAATATGAGAAATGACTCATTCCACAAACATCCTCGTATTCTAGATTTTTTTAAAGTATCAAATCAAATACAGGGAAGATTCCTTTTTTACTATATTTTTTGGAAAAATGCATTCCTTTCTAACTGGACTGAACTGGTCTTACAGTAAGGCTGAGTATTTCAATAGTGGGCCGTTTAAATGGCATAATTCAGGAAACTATTGAGTTGCACTGTTCTGTACGCTGCTAAGAGCCATAATCGCTAGCATGAATTTTGAATTATGATAGGAGATTAAAGTTGCTAATCTAAATGACTAACACTGACCCTTTAAAAATATATAGGCTGTAGTCCTATTGAAATCAACAGTGAATCACTTTTCTTGATTTCTATAGAAGCAGGGTCAAATCCATACTGTAATTAACCAGGAGCAAATTCCAAATAAAATGGGGGTCGAGTCTCTTTAATATGATGACTAATATTCTGAAACTGAAGCAGATTCCTTTTCCAGCTTCCTGATTCATGTTTCCTAATTCCCTGTCTTCAGCATAATTCAACTGGCCCTTGGATCATATGGTCAGAGGCACAAGATAAATATATAAATGGAAAGGCTTTTATTCTAATTTTATTTGGGGCCCAGTTCTGCTGTTGATTTAAGTGAGACAGGATTGGGCTCTTAATGGGAACAGCTACAATATAAACTCTTTCATATGTAAATAAGTAAGTGGGATTTCATAATGTATGTCATTCACAAAAGTAATGCCCTGTTCAACATCTCCAGTGAGTCCAGACCTGTAATTTAGTACACTGCAATGAAATAAACCTTCTACATTGCTTAAATACGCACCAGGGACTAGAGAACTAGAAGCCTGGGAGACACAAACACAACAAAATAGACATAAAAACAGCGAATTGGGACTGGAAATGGTGAGGGGAAAATGTACTTGCAAATTGGGAAATGGAAGTCAGGGATCTGAGTTGGGAACTAGGGGATGCAAGGGAAAATATATCTAATTTGGAAATGATATGATGAAAACTGTGCAGATGGGCCTGCAAAAGAGAAATAGTGAGAAAGGAAGAACAATGAGCAGGGCACTTGGAGTTGTAATCCAGAAACAAGTAAGACCTGGTAGATGGAAATCAGGATTTGGTGGCCTTGCGTATTGTGACATCCACAGATTTGCAAAGATAAACGTCAGACTAAGATTTTTAGTGATTATTCATGGTTTGGAATGTTATCTGTGCCACCCTAGCAGGTTTTGCAGGCAAAGAATAGGAGATGGAAGAAATGTAGTCTATAAATCGTGATCCTTGTGCCTGAGGATCGGTGTTAAAATTGCAGATTAGCCATGACATACAGCAAAAGAGCATCCAAAACATTTAAACTGAGTTTACCCGTGGTTTTTGTACTAGCTTAATTCTTTCATTTTGGGGCTGTGGTTTTATTATTGAAATAGTTACACTGGGACACCCCCCTAGTGTAGTTGCAACTATAGCGGCTTAAAGGTGACTTAGACCCATATATTTTGTTCCCTTAAATTTATAGGAATAAACCCTATTGGCATAGCTGCATGATGGGGTTGTAACCTTGTAACTACTGGGATTTAGTTATAAACTGATATAGTTAAAGCAGTGCAAAAACTGTGTATAGACCAGCTTTTAGTGAAGCAGGAAACATATTCTGCCAGACCATCTGCACTGCCAACTACTATTAGAATTTTATTCCAGTTCAAAAGAAGAAATCCACATAATCTTTAGAATCACAAAGAAAACAATGCTACTTTTATAGAACTTATAAGAATCCATATTTAATTCCCCAGGCCACCATGAGGCTGAGATGAGATAACACAGAAAGAGGTTAGGGTTGAGGATGTTGCTTTAGAGGTGCCAACCAAACATTCACTCTCCTGTTACACGTAGCGGTATTTAAGTGATCTCTGTGCTGTTTGGGCAATATGTATCTTGTAGAAATAGTAGTGGTGATTTTCAATAAAATTATGTCCAAGACTGGTTATAGGGATTCTGTCTTTTCATTACATGTGTATCCTACACCTAGCACAATGAGGGTTTAATCCCTGATTGTGGCCTTGTTGTGCTATTGCAATACAAATAAATAATAAGTCCATATATTGATTATGAATCCTGTTTTTTCCAAATTTTAACTGTTTTCAAGCTCACAAACTAACCCCAATGGCCACTAAGATACTTGTCATTTATGAAATATTTGGAGTAGTCTTCAGCCTTTGGATTGCTTGCAAAATGTTCATTATTTGTGGTGAGTGATTGGTTTCCTAAAGCATATAGTATTTTTTCCAGTCTGTAGATAGCTATTTAATGGTAGGATGGTGTGTAGCATAGTGAATTATTCATTTCCTGGCATGAATCTGAATATGAATAAGCCCTTCATGTTTTAAAATCAGTGAATCTTTTGGAATTCTTGAATCTTTTCACAAATACCCCATGGTTGCTCAAGAACTAACAAATAATCACTGATACAAATCTTCCTTCCCCATCAGCAGCCCCAAATGATAGTCTCAAACTCCGAAATGTTTGTTTATTTTTTTAAATGTATACACAAAATTAGAGGAACGCTGTCAGTAAATGTAGGCTGATTATTTAAGCAAACTTAATATTGTTGCCTTCTGAAGGGGAATTAATCTAACCCATCTATGTAGCTCCCATCACCGTAGAATGTAAAAACGGAAATTAATAGATGTTTCCTCTAAATTCTAAACATCTGTCTAGGAAAATAATAATCCAGCCTTTCTAATGATTACATTTTGTTTTGGTTTTCTCCTGTATTGAAATGTGTGGGCCAAATTCTTACCTCATCTATGCCCTTGTGCAATTCCTATTAAAACCAGTTGACACCCTTGTTTTGTTGTTATGTATTTATATCGTGGTAACACCTAGAAGACCTATTGTGCATGGAGCTGTACACAGGAGTAAAGCAAAGACAATCCCTGCTCCAGAGATCTCACAATCTAGCATTATGACACATAATGGATAATGACCCATTAGGTTAGCAGTGATCCTACTGGGATCCAGGAAGTGTAGGTTAGCGGTGGTAGAAGGGACATTCAGTTATCTTGGAGATGGAGGAGAGATGGGAGATATTGGTGAAAATGTTTGCGGTTCAAACCTAGGATCTAATGGATTTGATGGTTGTCTGCAATGGCAGCCCAGCTCTGCACTCTGTCCCTAATCTGCAAAGCATTTAAGCATGTGCTTAGCTTTAGGCATCGGTATATGTTCCATTGATTTGAATGGGATCTAAGCAGATGCTTAACTTTCAACATATGCTTAAGTGTTGTGCTGAATAGGGATGGCCTTACACATGTTAAACAATCAATGTGTAAGCACCTAGAGAATAGGGTTATAAGGAATAGCCAGCATTGATTTGTCAAGAACAAATAGTGTCATAAAAACCTACTTCCTCCTTTGCCATGATTACTGGCCTAGTGGATAAGGGGGAAGTAGTAGATGGGATATATCTTGATTTTAGTAGGGCTTTTCACATAGTCCCACATGAAGTTCTTAAAAGCAAACTAGGGAACTGCTGTCTAGGACAAATTGCTGTAAGGTGGGTGCACAACTGGTTGAAAGACTGTACTCAGAGTAGTTATCAAAAGTTCGCTGTCGCACTGGAAGGGCATATGTAATGGGGTCAGTCCTGGGTCTGGTGCTATTCAACATTTTCATTAGTGAGTTGGATAATGCAGTGGAGAGGTATGTTTATAAAATTTGCAGATGACATCAAGCTGAAAGGGGTTGCAAGCACTTTGGAGGACAGGATTAGAATTCAAATGACTTCGAAAAATTGGAGAATTGGTCTGAATTCAACAAAATGAAATTCAATAGAGCCAAGTGCAAAGTACTTCACCTAGGAAGGAAAAAATCAAATGCACAGTTACAAAATGGGGAATAACTGGCTAGGCGGTAGTACTGCTGAAAAGGATCTGGGGGTTAT
Source organism: Dermochelys coriacea (assembly GCF_009764565.3). Taxonomy (NCBI): domain Eukaryota; kingdom Metazoa; phylum Chordata; order Testudines; family Dermochelyidae; genus Dermochelys; species Dermochelys coriacea. Next base: position 9,870,145 of record NC_050089.1, read on the forward strand.
TGTGGATCACAAATTGAATATGAGTCAACAATGTGATGCAGTCGAAAAAAAGGCTAATATTCTGGGGTGTATTAGCAGAAGTGATTGTATGTAAGATATGGGAAGTAATTGTCCTGCTCTACTTGGCACTGGTGAAGTCTCAAATGGAGTATTGTGTCCAGTTCCGGGCACCTCACATTTGGAAATATGTGGAAAAATTGCAGAGAGTCTAGAGGAAAGCAACAAAAATTGTAAAAGGTTTAGAAAACCTTTAAAAGAACTGGGCATGTTTAGTCTTGAGAAAAGCAGGCTGAGGTAGGACCTGATAAGTCTTCAAATATGTTAAGGGCTGTTATAAGGAGGACTTTGGTCAATTGTTCTCCATGTCCAATGAAGTTAGGGCAGGAAGTAATGGACTTAATCTGCAGCAAGAGAGATTTAGGTTAGATATCAGGAAAAACTTTTTCATTGTAAGGGTAGTTAAGCTCTGAAACAGGCTTCCAAGGGAGGTTGGGAATCTCCGTCACTGGAGGTTTCTAAGAACAGGTTGAACAAACACCTGTCAGGGATTATCTAGGTTTATTTGGTCCTACTTCAGTTCAAGGGGGTGGACTAGATGACTCCTCAAGGTCCCTTCCAGCCCCACAATTCTTCGATTCTATCTGCTTAGGTGCTTTGCTGAACTGGAGTCTCAGCAAGGCGTGTGCTTTACTTTAAGCATATGAGTAGTCCTTTAGGTTTCAGTGGGATACTTATGTGCTTAAGTATCTTGCTGAATCGGGACCTGCATCCCTAACAATAGTGTTGTTGTGTCATACAGAGATCAGCAGACATCTGTGTGGCCTTGTGAATGGATCTGTGTTTTTATGTGGTTTTGCAAGCCACTGTTTACAGGTGTCCTGCTTCCCTCTCTGAGGGAGTCAGCAGAGGGGGCAGGAATTAAACAACAACCCCAGTTTTCATTCATTCATTGCCTTAACAGTAGCAGTGGGTCTGAGCCACAAAGCTCTGATTTCAGACACCTGATCTGGGATGGGTGCCTGGCTCTGGCATGTTGCTGCAGGCTCACTCCTGATTATTAAGAGACATTTTTCCTTAAAGGCAGACTGCATGGAGGATTCTGTCTGAAACCAAAACTAAAAAGAAAGGACCAGTTTGGTGTTGTGAAGCCCATCCTAGAAGGTTGTGTCGAGTGACAGCACTCCATGGGGAGAATCAGGATGTGTTGTGTGCCTGGAGATGTATTGCAGCACAGAGCAAGAGCAGCAAACCTAAGCACCAGCCCTTGGAGCAAGGCAATGTGCCCACACTGCAGCCAGCCAGCTCCACTGGCTGGTGTGTCGGTGGAGGCAGATTGAAACAGAAGAGGGAGCTCTCATTGTACCAGTCAAGGAGGAAGGGGAGCTGCTTGGAGGCACTGCTCCCTTAAACTAGGGGCGGCAAAAATCATCCTTTTAACAGAGTATGGGGAGATGTTGCCTTGTCCCTCCCTTGCTCCCTTTTACCTTAACCCTTGGCCCTGCTTCCACCCATTCCGCCCTGTTTGGAGTAGCTTGTAATCAAAAGGGGCCTAGCAGGAAGCCGACCCTGTGCTCAGGAGAGCACAAGTACTCCTGGGTGGAGCACAACAAGCGGGCTTCTTGCACCCTCTGTCTCCCCTCACCACTGCAAAGGTCAGACATAGCCTAGCCTAACATAGAAAGAGCAAGGTTAATGTGAGGCTGCACTAGACGCACAAGAAAGATAATCAGTGTTAGTTAAATGTGGGTGGGGAACCATTAGGCAAAGAGATCTTACTTCCCAGCTCCAAGTGGTGGGCCATATTCTGTTCCAGGCAAACAACTCCCTTTGATATCAATGAGGGGTTTCAGTGTGTCCCAGTGCGGGATACACTGTAATTTTACAAAAGGATTTGACCCAGCCCTTCTGGATTTTGGAACGAATTTATTGCAGGTGTGACTAGGTGCTTCTGTGCATCCATATAACAAATAACAGCACGGGCAAAAGATACTGCTGCCTGTCCATTAGTGTCCTTTAGTCTTGAGCTGGAGGGGCTTCAGCTGAGTGTGAGGGAGGAGTTTGCTCTCTCTGCCTCCTTCAGTCCTTGGTGCCTCTGCTTAGATTACTACAGCAGCAAGCAGTCAGTTTGTGCAACTGCAGTGGTGATCTTTGTGATGCGGACATTTGTTCACTGCCAGATGGGCTGAGATTCACCAACGCATTTCATACAGGCCACCAAGCAGTCACCGGATGACAACACTTTTCAAAACCAAGTGTTGGGTTAATTCAACTAGTGAACTAGAGGGGAAAGTCTCCAAGGCCTATTACCAACTCCTGAGCCAGTCATTCTGTACCTAATAATTTGGTAGCCCTGTTCATAAAGGACATGCAAGGGAAACCTAGCAAGAAAAGAAATGAAACATGAATCAACCTTAATCATAGATCAATAGTGGAGTTTTTAATATTTTCCAAGGAACTTCCACATTGGCTAGGATTGACAGTTAGACACACATCCTTGTTGTAGGCCTGGCACATGCAATCTAAATTAGGGAGGGTCTTTTGGCCAGGAAGTCATAACAGGCTACAGCTGGTCTTTAAAAATTACTTCCCAGAACTGTCTTTTGGAATATTTCCCATCCTCTTGGAAATTCTCTAACCGAAAGAAAGCTTGGCTCTCTAGATGAATGCCTGTAGCCAACCGACTCGTATTGCTTAGATGGAGGAGCCGATTGCCTCCAGGGATTGAAGCTTGACACAGCGACCTGACTAACCTGGCAGCTAAGGAGTGCATAATGCTTTGGAGAAGTGTGACCTCAGACAAATTTGAAAAGATTTGGTCTGACTTTTTAGAAATCTTTAATTTAATTTCTAGTGTAAGGAAACCTAGGTGTGATTTTCCTTTCCCCTCCCTGCCCCCTTTCCTTTCCCTCTCTTTCCATTGATTTATTATTTATGGGGAGGTTCCTTTATTTGGGCTGGGGTCAAAAATATAAATTAGAAAGAGAAAAGAAAAGAAAAAGGAAATGAAGTATGAAAATGTCTTGCAAAGGCACTTATGTTTTGGAAAGAACCTTCACTGGGGGGTTGCTGTCCTGGGAGGTTATTTTTGGGGGGAAACAGCTAGGCACAAAAGTAAGGCAGTAACAAGGGAACTTTTCTTGATTCTTTCAATTTCCGCTTTCTCCTTTCTGAAGCTATTTGTTTCTATAGTTACCTCACTCGTATTGCACAAAATGCAAGAAGAATGAGGAAAATTGATGGCAATGGGTCTCTTCACCACTTCCTCCATAGCCTCCTGTGGTGCATTTAGCAGCCAAAGAAAGTACGGTCAATGTGTATCAAAACAAGGTGCAAACCATAGAAATGTCTTCCCTAAACACAGTGATTTTTTTTAAACAATATTTGTTTTTCTTACAACCAAATGAAGCTGACTGGGTTTTTCAGATTCTTTCTTTTATTGACTTCTAGTCACTTTCTTTCTTGATGCTTGTGTGATTCTCATCTCAAAGGGAAATGATCCAATTTTTGTGTTTTTACAATAGAATTTAGTGCTGGGAAAATGTGAGGAACTGGTAAATCTGGAGAATGAAGTCCACTGTTTATCCAGAATCAGCATGAGCAGTCCTAGAGAAAGCTCCCCCCGCCCCATCCCTGCCAACGTACCCCAGCCCCTCTGTGGAATCTCCCACCTCTAGTGGGGACAGCATAATTTGGTAGCCGTTGTTGTTTTTCTAAGAGGATGTCTCTACTGTAGACATGCCGGAGCTAGCTGTGATGTAGGTAGCTCAATACTAGTGAAGCCATGAGAGTGGAGGTGCACCCTGGACCCTGTGTATGTACTTCAGTAGTTAGTCTGGGCTGCTGCAGCTTCAGCTCTAGTTTATTGGCATTACCCCAGCTAGCTTGGATCTAGCTATATTTACGCATGCAGCAGTCCGATCTCTGATTGCAATTAGACATAGCCTAAGCGTGAAGAGTGCAAGGCGCTGCATGGACAAATAAGACATTGTACTTGCCCAAGGAGCTTGCAGTCTAAGGGCTCGGTTCAACATTGTCTTACTCCCTTTATTGGATATATACTCCTCTGGTGGTAGTTTTTTTCTTTTTGAAGTTACTTTTAAGTACATTCATCTTTGCTGTTTTAAAATTATTATGTTCAATCAACAATTAGGGTGGATAGTTACTGCCATAGGCACTAGATTAGGAGGAGATGAGGTAGAAAAAGGGAGGCAGTAGAGTATGGCTGGGGACAAAAGGTGAAAGGGAAGGAGAATTTGGGTCACTGGAATGGGAGTGGTGGAACAGAGGAAGGGAATAGGTGAGATGAGGAAACGGGAGTGGGGTAGGGATCATGAGGAGCTGCTGTGCGACACCTTAGGCGGCTGCATTAAATTGGCAACAGTGGCCTCGTCAACCACTGAGATCTGTGCTGAGGTGGTCAGTTGAGTTACAATTGTGACTTTTTTCTGCGATGCGAACCTGTCTACAGGGAACTGGCTTGATACTATCAACTCATTTCAAAAAGGGTATTGAACAGGTGTCAGATGACAAGAAGTAAGGAAAAAATATTTTAGTTTCAAGTTTCCCGGGGGTTCTAATAAATAATAGAGTTAGTCAATAAAATGAAGCAAAATTGCACACGTCTCTCCTTCTTGCCCCCTGCCCTTTTTTTTTTCATTTTGGTTTGAAATTTCATTAAAATTTTGAGAACCAAAAAATTCAACCAGCTCTAAGTTAATTAAAAAATGTTGATGGGGGATTTCAGAAAAATTGAATCAAAGTTTGTCCTTATTTTGTTCCTCTAAATGTCATTAAAATGTTAAAGGTTGAACAAATTCAACCAGGTCTATAAATAACCATAAGGGAGATGGGCAAAAGAATGTGTAAATATGAATAATACCTTGACAGTGGCTCATTAAAAGCTTTAAATTACATGTAATGCTTATATGTACTTAATGTAATACATTTGTTTTTGAGAGAGTTGGAGAAGAAGAGTCTTGTGCACTGAAAATTCTTGTGGTGTTAAAAGAGTAGTTTTATCCCCCAGGACTGTGGAAGCCCCTTGTTTCTTTGGGATGTTTTGATTCCTTTGTGGGCGTACTGAGTGTCGCACTGATGTCAGTGAAGCTTCATGTATGTAGCTAAAACGTAGGGTGACCAGACAGCAAGTGTGAAAAACTGGGATGGGGGTGGGGGGTAATAGGAGCCTATATAAGAAAAAGATCCAAAAATCAGGACTGTCCCTATAAAATTGGGTCATCTGGTCACCCTACTAAAGGGAGAACTTGGCCCCTTGAGTCTACTAGAGATGTTCAGGAGTTTTTGTATCTTCTTCATTTTTTACCCACCTAAATTAGAAAAATTATAACCAGCTCTTTTACGAGTTAAAAACTTTGAGGAAAATTTTGAGAGAATTGTTTCCTCCTCTCCATATAAAAAAACTGGAATTTTATTTGTTTACAAATGTGAAAAATTTCACCCTGCGCTCCAATTTATTTCTTAAGAACAAAAGACTTTCTGCTTAGGAATATTAGGATACACGCTAATGATAGTAAGACATTTAGTTATACTCTGAATGCCAACAAACATTATCTTTATTATTTTAAACTTTTTATTAAGGCAAAGTTACAATAAAATGTTAACATAACACACTGTACATTACTTGTAACTTATTCAAAATCAGATTAATATTCGAAGAACTTGGCTAAAGAGCAGCCTTTCTCCTCCAAGTACTCTTACAAGGGTGATCAAATTTCTAAATACTCATCTACTTTTTGGTGCTTCTCTTGAGTATATACTTAGTGTGGAAGCTTTTCCATTACAAGGATAGACCATATTTTACTATACCACAATTCCTTAGGAGGAGAAGTCACATCTTTCCAATAATGTGAAATTCAAAGTCTTGCTGCTAACAATAATTTATCATTCTGCACCTTTCCTAAAATAGGAGACATTACAAAGTCAACATTTATCAAGGTTCCCACACAGTGGTGTTTGCAATATTGCAGATTTCTTCTACTCTTATGAAGAGAGTAATACTTGACATTTAATGCTATGGGAGCGACTGGTAAATATAGACTTCTTAATGGTGAACAATCTGTATCAAATGTAAATGATAAAATATACTGCTAATGAAGCAAAATGTCAGTACGGTTCACACATGCCATGATGATAATGGCCACGTTCGTAGAAATAACAAGATAGAATAAGCAGTGTTGTCCCCCCTCTCCCCCCCCCAAAAATGAAAGGTCAAAGATGTAGAGACTGCAGAATTATCTACACTCGAGTAGAGTGGCCACACTGTGAAATAGCGCTCAAGCTGCACAGTGTGGTTACGTTAGCGGCTGATGATGATGCGGTCACTCAAGCTTTATACCTCCTGTCAGGCCAGCCAACTCGAGTTAATGGCACCACAACACTCGAGTTAAGGGTATTTGTGTTTGGATGGGACTTGAATTTGAGGCAACAGTTAATTCTGTGGTGAACACAAGTCCACAGAGTTAAGGAAGGAGACCCATTAACCAATATCAGTCATAACATGTCAGCAATATTCTTAACAATCAGCACAAGGTGGGATTTTCAAAAAGCTTGATGACTTTAGAACACAAGTCCTGTTGAAAGTCAGCGGGATATGTGCTCCTAAGTCACTTAAGAAACACTTAAATGCTTTTGAAAATCCCATCCATAATTGATTATGAATGACAATCTATTTGAAGAAATGGTTTCCAAATGCAGATTTGCCCTCTGTATCTATATTTGGGTCTCTGAATATAGCAGTGACCACGGTCACCAAAAGTATCTCTAGGACCCATCAAAAGTCAATCCTTTGTTGGACAATACTTACTTCCTGAGTTGATATTGAAAGCGCAATAATCAAAATGGTTACTTTGGCAAAAATGGTTCTTTTGCCTATAGGGCTACTGTACCGGAGCTTTCATCATGGTCCTGAGACTGTAAGCAGCCAATTAACCAATAATTGACCAGTTGTTGGACTGGCTGCATGACCTTTACTGGAGAGTTGTAAGGTGTGTGTGGCCAGATGTTTACAATCTGCATGACCTGTACTGAAAGGTGGTTAAGAATGAGTCAGTTAGTCCCATTTGGTTGTTCACAGAGGTGGGTAATTGTTTCCATCACCGTCAGCTGTTGCAATCTCACTTGCAAGTTTCTGCTGGATGAAAATGCCAGTTCACTAGCACAGAAATTGTGAGTGTGTCCAGATTAGAATTCCAGAATGCTGGCTCACAGCTTGTGGGTGTGTGCCAGAGTGCTCTGTCACCACATGCAAGAGCTGAAGGGTGAATGCCAAAGTACTGGGTCACAGTTGGCAAAAGCTTCCAGCCAAGAACTAGGACTCTAGCACAGAAGGATCTCTCTGAATGTCAGTGTTCCCATCTGTAATAATATTTGCAGGATTCCCAGGTGGGTTGTAAGGTTTAGTTGACCAAAATTTGTACAGAGCTTTGAATTCCAAAGCCTGGAGGCTATAGAAGGGTGAAACATTCTTATTCCTATCCCTGGGCCCCACTTAAGGTTTCTACAGGCAGAAACATGGTTAATGATTCCCTGGTGGGTGACAAACAATTTTAAATGGTAAAGTGCATGGCTACTAAACCCTTTTATGTAGCAGCTTTTCATGGAATGGGGCAATTGGTTGGAGTGCTGGGGATCGTCAGTGTGTTACATTCACAATGCGCCTTCTCACAGCTTTTGCAAATGTAGCCTCTTTGATTGTCCGCTACAGATTTTAAACACCCTGCACCTATGTTAGCAGGATGATTCCCATTGACTTCAGTAAGAGTGTCCTTGAGTAAAGGACTGAGTAAAAGTATAGTAAGGACCTCAGGATTTGGACACATACTAAGGCTGGAAAAATGTCACAGTAAAGAATAAACTCTACAATAAAGAAACCTCCTTCCAGGGAAAGGGGAGGGTACAGTGATTTATAGCCTCTGGATACAGACAGGTATGTGTGTAATGGTGGAGACAAGGAGAGGAGGGGTATAAAGAGGGAAAAGAAAGTGAGACAGAGCTGGGGAGAAATTCTTGCAATCCATCCAGCACCATCCCCAAAGCATGTGTCTAAATGCGGGACTGTATGGGGAAAATCCAGTTCTGATCTAACGGAGCTGAGTCTGTTTGACTTCAGAACAGTTACATACGCTTACACCAAGGCTGTACGTGCCCCTGTATGTGAGAGGTATTTTACCTTGCTCTTTACAGCTTAGTGTAGTTGTGATGGGAAAATCCATCCTACCTGACATGCTACCTAGGATCTTTCACCTACTTTTCTAATGGAGGCAAACACCTTTTAATTTGATTTATGCTAAATATTGTTGAGCAGTTGCTCAGAACCAGTCTACCCACCTGTTAAATGCAAACAGAGACAAAGTTGCAATTAAATGAAAAATTCTGACGGTGCCAAGATTCTAAGTCAGCTAGCTGGACCTGTGCTCTGTCCACTTCCAGGTGGTTTAAAGTACATTTAGCGGGAGTTTGGTGGAGCAAGGAGTATACAAGACCTTTTTGTTTCCCAGTTTGACTTTTGCTAAGGTTGACAGTGAATAAAAGCTGATTATCTTTTGATAGTTAATTGATTTCTATAAGAAGTGACTCAGGCCCGGATTCAAGACTGCATCTAAATATATGTAAAGCTGAGCATGTGTTTAAGTGCTGTCTTGAATTGGGACTCCTACCGTCAGACTCCAATTCCTGGCAGAGTGAGGTCCACATTGTACTATCGCAGTCACAAGGCTATAGCCTCAGTCCCTACTTAATTTGATCACAGCCAGGAACTGGAAGGAATTGTTTCCTGTTATATAGCATCACACAGCTAGCCAGGTGCATTGTGACAACCTCCTCCCCTCCCACCACACACGCGCGCACACACACACACTTACTTTGTTTTTCCCCTAAAACATCAACAAAGTTCTGGCAATTCCTGCAGCTAGAGACAGGATTCCAGGCCTGATGGAATGGAGATCCTGAAGGGATACTGACATTTGATATTTTTAATTCACTATGTACCAAATACTATCTATTGTACTCTATTAGATTTTGGAAATGTCTCATCAAGAGAGCATAACTGAATGATATTGCACATGCATTTGTGTATAAAAATCTGTTTTTAATATATATTTTAGTATCTTAATTTAATGAACATTCATTTTAGTTTTTATTTCATATTCCTCTTGTTCAGTTATTCATTTGTATCCATAGCAATTACAGAATGTTCTGTTGATAGTGTATATATTTATTTATTTAGATTATTTTCTAGGGCTTAAGTGCTTTATACTTTGCAAAATACAAATGCATGTATAAACGTGTAGAGCCTGATTCTTTGCAAATTCAGCTTGAGTAAGGCTTGCAGAATTGGACAGGGATGGTGTCGCTTGCCTATGTTTGCCAGAAGCTGGGAATGGGCAACCGGGAATGGATCACTTGATGATTACCTATTCTATTCATTCCCTCTGAAGCACCTGGCATTGGCCATGGTCAGAAAACAGGATACTGGACTAGATGGACCTTTGGTCTGACCCAGTATGGCCATTATGTTCTTATGACCTTTAAAATCATCTTTAAAGGGTTATAAATACTTACAGACGTTCATATTCATAAATAACTAACGAACAACTCCCCCAAATAATAATTAATACTAATAATACCTAGCGCTTATATAGCACTTTTCATCCATAGATCTCAAAGTGCTTACCAAAGGAGCTCAGTATCATTATCCCCACAATACAGCTGGGGAAACTTAGGCACAAAGAGGGAAGTGATTTGCCCAAGGTCACCAAGCAAAGCAGTGGTAGGGCAATGAATTGAATGCAGGTCTCCTGACTCTCATGCCAGTGCCAGATCTAGTAGGTCATACTACCTCCTCAAGTTATAACAACCATAAAATCACCACCACCAACACTAAATATCCTTCCCCACCCCAAATACCCAAGGAAAAAGTGAGCTTTGCACCTGTATACTATGGCATCTACAATATACAGAGGGTCAGATTTTGCTCTCTGGCACACTATGATTATACCTTTCAAGTGCTGCTCATTTCAAGGGACATCATTCTTTTTAGCTCTAAAGTGACTGAAGTTGCACATCAGTTTCATGTCCCTTCATTTTTATTATGGACACTTATTTACATCAGAAATCATGAATGCGAGATGCTAGATATAGGCATCTTTATCTAATCTGTTTAACTACTCATGGGGGAATTCCTCTCCACTGCGCATGTGCAGAATTCATGTCCCTGCAGATTTCTTTGCTGCTCTGCAGAAAAATGACTTTCTGACAGGAAAGCAAAGGGAAGTTGCAAGAGAAGTCACACGCCACTCCCTAGCAGTGAAGGTACGTTTCAGGCACCCGGAGCAGCTGGTGGAAAGGTAAATCACCACAGGGCTGGAGACACCCCAACCAGTACCTCCTACCCTGAGCTGAGATCCCGGCTGGGCTGGAGGCAGAAGAGGATGGGACATGCTCTTCCCCTGCAAGGAGTGGCTGGGGCTGTGTCAGACCCACCCCCAGAAACCTCCCCCAGCTGCAGGAAGCTCATCATCCTCCCCTGCTTCCTGCCCCCATCACTCCTCAGCGGTGGGGGCGGGAGGGGGTCTCTGTATAGGGAGCTGCTCCCCCATCCTCTCAACCCCCATGCATCTGGACCTTCCATACCCACACACCCCTGCCAAGCCTCACCTGGTACATCCAGAACCCCCCTAGCCTTCCATACCCAAACCTTGCCCCACTGAACTTCAACCCCTGCATCTGGATCCCCCATGCCTCTGGACCCCCACCATAACAAGCCCCATCCCTCCACACCACCCTGAGCCCCCACATCTAGACATCCACACCACTTATCCCCAACTAGCTGCACCAAGACCCCCACGCCACCAAGTCCCAGTCCCTCAGTACCCAGACCCCCCCTCCACTGAAAGTGGCACACCCAGACCTCTCCACTGAGCCCCAACCACCTTCACCTGGAAGCCCCACCTGGAGAATCCCATTGTCCCTGCACCTGGAAACCCTCACCAATGAGCCTCTCTGCATCCAGACCCCTCACTGAGCTGCCTGTACCCTGACTGTCCCACACAGAACCCTCTCACCCCACACTGAGCCCCTTCTCACTTGTATCCTGCCCGGATGAGTGAGCCTGCCTGCCCCCCACCTGGTGCACTTGGTGCAGAGGGGCAAAGCCCCAGCGTGTTTCTGGGGCAGGTCCAGACCTTGTGCTGTGTCAGGGTCGGATGCAGCCTCGCTGCTGAGTCCATATCTGGGGTGAGAGGTGGAGAGGCTGGAGTATGATCTCCCACCTTCGTGCAGCCTGTGGCCTGTGCTCCCCCCTGCCATGCTGGAGCCTCTCTCCATTTATTTATTGATGAATAAAACTTGCAGAATTTTAAAATATTGTGCACAGAATTTTTAATTTGTTGGTGCAGCATTTTTTATTTTTTGGCACAGAATGCCCTCAGAAGTATCTGTTTTAAGGTTTTGCACTACTGATCATCACTTTAGTTTCTAAGCACTTTCCACATAAAATCAACAGCAATAGTGAAATCCCTCATGGATTTCACAATGTCTAAACAGAAAAGGAATGATTTCCAGCTTCCTGCATTGATAATTTGTACATCCCCTTCATCGTAGGTCTTTGCCACATATTGTATCCCATATTCACACCTCAGGCTGATAAGTGTGGGCAGAAGCCTTGTCACTTTAGAGGACTGTATATAGATGAGATCAGGTGGCACTGGTTAAATTTGGATCTAGACTTTCCCAGAGTTCAGTGTGTGTTTAGATCTAGCTTTTAGGTACGAGGCTGTCTCTGTTACTAATTTGTGTATGTATATATTCCTTGGGTTTAATTTCGCTCCGTTACACTGATGTACTAAAAAAAAAAAAAAAAGATTTGATTTTAATGCTGATTTTTAGAAAAGATATTTGTTTCTGTTAAGTGTTGGATCAAGATTAGATTAATCAAAGTGCTTTGTGAACAAACTGCCTATGAATCAAGGATTCACCTGTCACCCAATCCCATTTAAATATGTGAAGTTTAATAACAGGCACCTAGAAGGTGAATGAAACTTCATGCACTGAGTCACATGCAAGCAAATGGAACACTGGCACAGGCAAGGAATTTAGCAGAACTGGCCATGCAAACATCAGGGAGGAAGAAAGATTGAGGCCTGGGTAGGAAAGGAGATTGCAGTATTGTTGAAACTGGCTCTCAACCAGAAGGAAGAAAGAAAAGGAGTACTTCTGGCACCTTAGAGACTAACAAATTTATTTGAGCATAAGCTTTCGTGAGCTACAGCTCACTTCATCCACGAAAGCTTATGCTCAAATAAATTTGTTAGTCTCTAAGGTGCCACAAGTACTCCTTTTCTTTTCTGCGAATACAGACTAACACGGCTGCTACTCTGAAACCAGAAGGAAATAATTTGTCTGCTATAACTTTCCTCAAGCACTAGAGGAGGTGAATCAGAAATGGATTGAGATCCATAGGAGATAGCCTGGACTCATTAACAACTTGATTCTAAATAGGGCAAGGGCTGATAAGTACAACATCCTCTCAGGATTCTGATAAGATGGATAAGGCAAAGGATAACTAAAACATCTGAGCTATGCTTTATCAGATCTTCCTCACTGATACCCCATTGATAAAACCATGCCTGTACCAAAGGATATATTAAATGCCATAGCTGGATGAGTAGTTAGGGCCAAGTTATTAAAGGATGTTCTCCATTCTGGGTAAATAATTGCATGTGCAAGTAATGCCATTTGGTCTTCTAAGTACCACAGTTTCACCCACAAATCAGTTTACTTGAAAGTCCAAGGAACTTTACTTATCCCTGAAAATTGAGAGTCAGTATAGACCAGTGGATAAAACACTGGAATAGGAGTCAGGAGATCTGGGTTCTGTATCTGCTTCTGCCCATGATCTGCTGTCTAACCTTTGAACAAGTAATCAGTTACCTCATCTCTAAAAAACAGAGCTGCTCAGAAAATATCCTGGGGGGCGGGGAGGAAGTCTGTTTATTTTCAGCCAGCTCCAGTCAAAAAGGATAACAATTCTTGCCCATTACTGTAAAGTCCTTTGAGGTTGGTGAATTAAGTCAATGAGTGTTTGTGTTTAAAATCAAAGATAATTACAGAGAGCATGGCTTTCAAGGGAATGCACCCAAATCCAGTAACTCTGAATGCGACCTCCTCTCCAGGTGCCCTGTAAATACATTTGGATCTTCCATGGAATCCATTAGCCTCTCTGCTGGGTCTTGCAATGAAGTGTGTGTGCGCCAAGAGGGTAAGCCTTATTTAGTGGCAGCAAGATGTGTAGCTGCAACATGTCTGGAGAGGTTGGGGAGCAAAATTTGGATGGTGCGTGGACTGTCATATCAATGAAAAATGTGGTGTCTTGTATGTGGAAGTGAGAGGTTGGCAATACTTAAGACTAAAATCAGTTCAGGCCTTTCTTTGAATCAGTCCAAAGTGGATCCTTTTATGAGGTTGGGAATCAGTTCAGTAACCCCAAGCAGAATCCCTTCACCCTGAAAACATACTCGAGTCATCCTCACTGTCTCCTCTATCCAGTTCCAACCCCTCACCAGTACACTGGTGTGAGGCCTGTAACATGCCTGTCTGCCTGGGAATTCCACCTCCCACATTGATGTCAGCTTTCCCCCTCCTATCCTTTATATAGCGTAGCATAACCTGCTGCTGGGTGCCTCTGCTGTAGGGTCTCATTAGCTCTGGTTCACAATGCAGTCTACGGTTCTGCATCCCATTCCATAGCTCCCTAGACAAGATGGGAATGGACAGTGTAGGCACCTTGACCCAAACATATATTAATGAATCCTGCTCCAAAACTTGTTTGTACCTGGGACCCTAGAAGAGATGGGGTAGCCCAGACTGTAGGGAAAGTCAAAGATGCTTTTGGGAAGGTGGAAATGAGACCAGGGTTGCTTGAGCCTGCAAGAGGAGGGGTGAAAATAGGTTGGGAGCTGAAGTCTTGTTGGCAAGGGATGGGCTACAGGGGTTCTCAAACTTCATTGCACCGCGACCCCCTTCTGACAATGAAAATTATTACACAATCCCAGGAGAGGAGACCGAAGCCTGAGCCCTGCCGCCCTGGGTGAGAAGGCCAAAGCCCGAGCCAGGCTGCCCTGGGTGCAGGGGGCAAAGCTGAAGCCCCAGGGCTTCAGCTCCAGGCAGGGGGCCTGTAACCTGAACCAAGCCACCAGGGCTGAATCCTTCTGGCTTCGGCTTTAGCCCTGGGTGGTGGGGCTTCAGCTTCAGCCTGGGGCCCCAGCAAGTCTAATGCTAGCCCTGGTGACCCCATTAAAACGGGGTCACGACCTGCTTTGGGGTCCCAACCCACAGTTTGAGAACCACTGGGCTAGCAGGAGCTTCCATGGGTTCTTTTATATTACAGAATAAAATCCATCCAAACCCAACAGAATTTTCAAACCTTCTGAGACTCGACCATCCTTAAGAGGAAACCTGGACCCCATTTTTCACATCTCTTGAGTGTTGGGACATGCCTGGAAATATAAAGGGAAGTCTTCCTGGATGATTATGCTTGTCTTTGTCCCATCCTTCAGATTCTGTCCATTGGGATGTAGCATGTTTCTTTTGTGCATCTGTTTTATATTCCGGCTAAAGGTGAGAATGGCTGGAGATTTTTCCATCCAAAGGAGTGAGGCTGACGCTGCATAATCAAATATACATGGTGCTTTCAGTCATTGAAGGAAGTAGGTGAAAAGTTTTAGATTTGTAGAATTTAGATTCCTGCATTGTAAGGCCAGAAGGAACCATTAAAATCAACTAGATGACTTCGTGCATAATACCCAGAAGCACATTTGGCAAAACACCAATTTTTGAAGTGGGAGGAAGATAACTCTGTGCTGGGAGGATCCTGATTAAACATCTTCCATGAAAAGCTCTGATGGATTGTTGCTTAATGAGGCTGAGATGAGGTCACTAGTGGTGTGTCTTCAGCTCGTCTCTGGTCATAGGAAGTATAGTTTGCTCTATTAACCCTTTTTAATCCAGTAGTATCATAAATTTTAAAGGTTTCAGAGTAGCAGCCGTATTAGTCTGTATTCGCAAAAAGAAAAGGAGTACTTGTGGCACCTTAGAGACTAACACATTTATTTGAGCAGAAGTGAGCTGTAGCTCACGAAAGCTTATGCTCAAATAAATGTGTTAGTCTCTAAGGTGCCACGAGTACATAAATTTTAAAAGCTGATTTTTCTCCCTTCCTCTCTCTTTCTCTCCTTTACTCCTTCCCTTCCTCTTTTCTGATTTGGTCAAGTAGCAGGAAGTAGAACAAATAAGTCAAGTTTCTTATAATGTACATTTATTCTACTGTGGGGGCCCAAATCAAAATCCTGGGAACTTCGCTGCTCGGCCCTGTAGTGTCCCTCATGATAGAAGAGACAGGGTTAGTTTTTAATGAATATAAAGGGGATTCTTTACTGAGGTTTATGGACTCAGACAGACCCAATGGTTCTCCTTGGCTCTTTAGTTCTTACACTAGCACTAGACTTGGTTGAAATTTTCAGAACTTTGAGTTTTTGATTAATTTCTTTTCTTGAATCATCACACAGGGTTTCACTAAGTTATGATTCAGACTCAGAAGTTATAGTACAGAAGGCTGGCTACATTACAGTTCCTGTTTCTATAATGAGCCCAATCAAATCCCAGGGTCTGAAGCACTCTTAAATTTGGGATCTTATTACCCAATTCCCTGTGAGACTGTCAGTTCAGATGCTAGTTTGTCAGTCTGAAATTGGAGGCAATGGCTTGTAACATTGGCTTAATGATTGTAAAAAGAACTTGAGTGTTTATAGGATATTCCGATTCTTTATAGGATTGTTAACTCAGTCTTATATCAGCAGGAAGGAAACTTGCAAGTCACTTCATGTCCTCATGCCTCAGTTCCCCATTTGTGAAATGGGGTTAATAATACTGACCTTCCTTCACCATGAGGTTAATTGACATTTGCACAGCCCTTTACCATTACAGAAGTGTTATTTAAATGTGAATGATGATAAATGGATTCCCAAACTGCCAGTGTCACATACTATAGTAATTGGTTATCAAGCTAACCAGTTGATTTAATTGCAATTTAAAACTTTAGTCCCTTTTATACATTTTTCATGGGGAGACTGGCTCCTTCCCTTTTGAACTCTTAGATGGCTGGGTAGGAAACAGCATTTAAAGTAGTTCTTGGAAGAAGTGATGGAACTGTTAATGAAGAACCACTCTCAGATATTTGGGATCTTTAGTTCCATCTGCATCCCAGGAGTCCAGGAAACTATGCAGCCTCCTTGTAGTTTGATATTAGAGCTGAAATCCCCTGAGAATAGGATTTTGGTTCCTGAATGGAAGTACCATGAAACTAGCCTTTCTTGAGATGTTTTCATCCTTCTTGGCATCAAGAGGATTCTTTGCATGTTTAAAGATAGGCATGTGAATAGGCATGCTTTGCTGAATTGAAGCCTTATTAAGCACCATCCATATACTTTCCACCATTAAGAGGACATTCCAGTCTTTGCCTCAAGGAATTTAGAATAATTGCATTAAATTGTAGTGTAAGACAGACAGCATAGTATAGACAGACAATGCAGTGGATGTGATCAGAAGAAGTTTCAGTCTCATCTGAGGCACAGAAATTTAATAAATCCCTCATTTAATTAAAATAAATTGGTTAATATTTGCACACTTGTAAATGTAAACCTCTCTATAGACATTTCACATGCACAAAATTAATAATTCAATTCTAGGCTATTTCATAACTCTAAACATTCCCTTTTTGGGAGGAAGGGAAAGAGGTGCAAAATGGTGTTTTGCATCAGGACGTGTGGAAATTTGGTTTACTGAATGTTTTGATGTGAAAGTTTAATTTTTGCTTGAACATAACTTCAATTTTGTAATTCAAAATTTCAGAAGTTTCTGGATTTTTTCAAAATAGGAGATTCTTAAAATAATATTTGTTTTTATTATTTTATAACATAAAATATATCTGCATTACATTCAAGTATTTATGGCTTAGAGTATCATGCTAAAATGAATTTCACTAATTATTAGAGTAATGCTACTACATGAAGATAAATGCATATGATACCTAATTTTCAGACCTAAGAATTAAATAACATTCTAGGAGGAGCAAAAGGCTAGTGTAACCTCTAAAGAGTTTCTTCAAGGGCCATTGGCAGTTCATGGAGGAAAATATTATCATAAACAATCTCAGATTCCTAAAATTGTTGACCCTACATGAATTACATTGTATGATAAAGAGTAATTACACAATTTTCTCCTGGTTGGAGCGGTTAAGTGACTGGCTGACTGCTTAATTTAGCATGTTTAAACAAAACATAAGCACTAAGAAGATAAAAGAACTATAAAGGTTGGTCAAAAATAACATTTATCCAACTAACATCTGTAAAATTAGGATCTCACAGGAGGAAAAGAAACCTAAATATTTGCCAGAGAAACTAGACCAATAGATTACAGCAACTTAATTTTGATCCAACAAACGAGTCACAGAACCATATCCCCAACTTAAAAAGTTTTCCAGCACTATGAAACACAGATATAAGGATGAATCAGTGGAATCCTCATATATACACTATTTGTTCAGCTCCTTCATGCATTGTTGGATAATTGGGCAGTTATATCTAGAATTTATTATTTAGTACTTTTACAACACTAAATCTGCCCCTTGCCTTATTCGTGTGTGTGTGCGTACACAAATGTGTGTGTGTGTGTGTGTGTGTGTCTATATATATATATGAGAGAGAGAGAGAGAAGAGATCAGGCTTCCAAAGGTATTTTGGTACCTAAAGATGCAGACAGGAGTTATGGAATTTAACCCAGGCATTTTGGCAAACACCCAAGTCCTGTTGACTTTCAATGGGAGTTGTGCACTTAACCTGCTTAGGTGTTTTTATAAATTTCACTCAGTATTTATCTTCATCTTTAGGTACTTAAACATAGTTTGAAAATCTGATTGAAATACTTTGCTATAACCATTTTCAGTCTAAGTGTCAGACATGCCATAGCAAGTAAAAGTAACAAAATGAGGTGGGCTGAGGGTAGGATAACATTTTCAGTCATAAAACCATGGATCCAACTGTTATTTATCAAACAGAATATTTGTCAGTAACTAATGATACAAATTGCTGACCACCCACAGAGTGCCTTGCTGAATCGGGGCCTATATATCAAACCCATTAGCCAGTGCCCATCTTGATAGTTGCGCCACATTTTGTTTGTTTGTTCTTTATTAACTCGTTTCTGGCAGGTGGTTCATCAGACATGAGAAGGTAGGAAGGATTTTTTTTAAGAGGGTGGCTTGACAAACAGGGCTGCTGTGGGCACCCCAAGGGAAGGAGGCAGCACAGAGGAAAGCATAGGAAGGAGGAAGAGAAAGAAATGATGAAAGAAGTATTAAGGCTAGTGCTGGTAGAGCAGAGGAGACTATCAGGAATGACCAGGATATTTTCTCCGTCTATAATTATATTTTAATGGTTCTTACAGGATCAGGATACTTTCATAAATTTGCAAGAGAATGCAACACCTTTACGCATTGGAGTTGTTGAATTTTGTGAATGCTTCTCATAGCCCTCATGGCAGGACACAAAAAGTGCTAACAACCTACACCAAGCCTTTCGTACTATAGTACATAAAATTCTCAAGGTGTGCCTATTAAAGGGTATGCTTCAGGAATACCCAGTCACCATGGAGTGCATCTGTGCTTTATTTCCAGGTCCCTGTGGTTAATACCAGTTTTACACTTCTCCCTCTGGTGGAGATATTATGGATTATCCTTGGACTCAATCCTGCGAGTTACCTTGTCTCCTGTGAGTTGCAGAGCATCCTGACTCCTAGGTCAGATCAGATCCCTTATAACAAAACTCTAATCTGGTATGACCAGTCTGGTTGTCATCCTGAACCAATGTAGGCTTGCCATTGGCCGGTTGAAAATTGATGGAGCCTGATTCCCCTTTAACTTGCACTGGTGTAAATCAGGAGGCATTCTGCTGCGGTTGTCAGAGTAAGTGAGAAGAAAACCAGGCACCACTGGATGAGATTTTCAAGAATTCCTAGATGACTTGGCACAAGTCCCATCAACTTTTAATGTGGCCTATACTCTTAAGTGTAGAGCTAGTCAGGAATGTTTCGGAGAGTCATTTTTTATTGAAAAATGGAGAGCCATCTATATTTAAACTGTTCACGGAACAGGGTTGGTTTGGATGAATTTCCCAACTTGAAAAATTTTTTTTTGACATTTATGAATGAAAAATTGTTTTTCCAGTTCAAAATGACTTTTTGCTTTGAAATTTAAGCAAATTAAACTCAAGAAAAAAAGTTTAAAAAAGAACAAAATGTCAGGATCAAATTGAAATGTTGTTTTGAAATTATCAAAACAAAACATTTTGATTGGCCTGAAATTAATTTTTTTTTCAGTTTGTGAATATTTTAGAGAATTTGATTTTTTGCCCTGGTTTGAGAGAGAGAAAAAAATTGAATTCTCAAAAATATGTCCTGCCCAGCTGTCCTTATAAACTTCTTAGGTGCTTTTGAATATCCCATGCGTTACTTATAGGTATCAAAAGCAGCCTTTATTTTTTAAATCTGGAATGCCCAAAGTGAATTTCTTGTTGCAAACATGGTTTGTTTGATTCGCCCAACTTATCTGAGCATGAGTTGCAAAGATATTGTTGCAGTTAAACCATTCTTGACTCAACTGTTGGATTCTATGTAAACACATCCCATAACAACAGAACAACTGGTATATCAGTGCAGAGGAGGTGGGAAAGCATGGAAATACAAACACACAGTAAACTGAAGGGCAGAAATATGACTCTACAGCAGATGTAGTCACAACTGGCAATTGACTTAATGATTATGTCAAAGCAAAGGATGGACATGTAGCTAGTGATCAGTTAAATCCAAGAACTCTCGATCACTAGTTAACAAAAAAGGATTGTCACCCAGATTTTATCAGACATTGGCACCGAAATATTATAAAGGGCTATTATTAATTATTACTGTTTCTGATCCAAATACTCTTCACTATGTCAATGAGTTTCATGCACTCACATTCCATAAAGAGATGAGCTAGAGCCAAAAAAAGGTCCAGTCCTGTAGGGAGCTGAGCACCCGCTGTCAGTTGCTGAGCACTCTTGGCTTCCATTCATTTGGGACAGAAGGCAAAAAGAGATTCAAATATGAAAGCCCAGTTCTGAAATTTTACAAATGGCCCTTATCTTTATAATGAGCTGAATGAAAACCCCAGGTCTTAGCATTCCTGATCTATGGGGTATTCATAACCTGCTTCTACTCCTGCAGCTGGAGCCCTTAAATATGTCTGAACTGTCCTCAGTTCTTGTCTGCAGAGCATTCACTCTTTTCTCCTTCATATGCATCCTTAAAGCCTAGTCCTTCCATGCCATGAACCACTCCTATGTTGGTCTCCTCACCATTCTTCACCTTCCCTGACTTGAATCATTTCCTGTGTTTTTGTCTTGTCTTATTTTATCTTGTCTAAACTAGATTAGATGGTGCTGGGGGTAGAGGTGGCTCGGCTTTGTAAAGGGCCCAATACACATAATATACAATGTAAAGGCCTAGCAATAGTAACTTATGATCTGAGTCTAAACGCTGAACCTTTTTGAGATTTTCCCCCATCACTTTTCTTAAGGCTCGATTCTCAGAACATCAGCAGTGCAGGCCACGTGCAAAAATGCAAGTGCAACTGCAGTCTAACTTCTGCATACAGTTACTATGACTGCACAAAGTAACCATTCCAGCTGTGGTTAGGGGATGCAAATACTCTGTATACACAGCCATGGTAAATGGAATGCAAACTGTTGCACAGACATGCTCATTTTTGCAGCCTGCTCTGTGCTTCTGCCTTTAAAGAATCAGGCCTTTAATATTCGTGTATTACAAAGGGAAGGCAAACTTTCCCTTATGAATGTCAAATCACTGTGCATGATTAACTGCTTTGATTTTGGTGAGTGTGCAGGGTGTTACTTGACTGAAAATAATCGGCTTATTGGAAATGAGCCACTTACTGGCCCTAAATACACATACTGGTGCGCGCTCTCTCTCTTTCTCTCTGCTGGATCACTTTCTAGGAGAGCTGTTGAGAAAACCTGTCACTCTGTTCTCTGTAGCCCTGTCCTTCTCTTTCCTAGGCAGGTTGGATGGGGACAGCGCAGCTCAACGGAACCAGGAAAGGTGTGGTGTGAGCCGAAGGGTAGTAGCTGATAAAATCAGAATGACTGAATTATTGGGTGCAGGAGAATTAACTCATTAAAAATTACAACAAATAATTTGCATCCCTTCCTGGAGCAATCCAATCTCAAAAGTGCGTATCTCAGAGATACGGCTCGGTCTCTATCCTAGTCTAAACCTGATCTGGTTTAGATTCCAGAATCATGAAGGAGACTGAAATCCTTTCTTGAGCCAAAACAAGCCATGACACTTTCGGCCTTCAGTGAGGCTATTACTCAGCCCTTAATTTGTTTGGGTTCGTTACAGGACTGGCTCTAGGCACCAGCAAAGCAAGCACGTGCTTGGGGCGGCATTCCGGCCACCCTTTTTTTTTTTTTTTTTTGCTTGGGTAGTTGCGCTCTCGGCGCTTGGGGCGGCAAAAACCCTAGACCTGGTTCGTTATATAGGTCACTTGGGAAATAGTTGAAATCTCCTTTGTCCATGATGAATCTGGTGTTGTAACAAAGCCTTTGCTGTGCCTGGTAGCACTAACTGAGAGAATTTTCTGATGTAGCTGGAGAACCCTTTTGCCTTGTTGCTGTGATTAAGACCCTGCCTAAAATGGGGGAACTGAAATGCAGGTTTCTTCATCTTTCAAATATATTGGTTGCTGGCCTACCTTCTGTTCCCATACATGAGAGTTTGTAAATAGCATACCCAGCCTCCACAAATCTGTGTTTATCTCAGAGGAATAAATGGCTCCGTTCCTTTTCTGAGGGTCTCATGTGAAGGTTTCAGAACTGCTAAATAAGATTCCAACACCATCAGTTTGGAGGTTCTGTTGTGGTCAGTGTCTTGTCATTGTTCAGTGCTGTGTTATTGACTGGCTGTCAGTCTGAGTATCCTGTATTAGTCTTTAGATTACCCAGTAGAGTCAGAGGGAATGCCAGTACTACAATTGTGGAGTGAGATTGCAGCTCATGTAGACATACCTGAGCTAGGTTTAATCTAGATTGGGTTTGGGGAGTATTTCCCAGAAGGTTTCCTGTTAGGCAAGGCTGGCCAAGACCCTTGCTTCGAGCAAATCCCAAGCCCCATTGTCTCCCAGTTTATTGACCTTCACTACTTCAGAGAAATGAAGGGTTAAATATTTGTGTTGAACCAAAGTACATTTAGTTTAAGTGTAAACTCAGTGATTTTTTTCCTCCAGTTTTCTCTACCTCTAACATGACTGGGAGCCCCACTTTAGTCCTGTTTGCTGGCTTATCTTTGCTAACTGCATTTGCAGCCCTTGCCATGAAAGGGGTGTGATAAACTGCTCAGAACTGTTGGCTAGAAACTGGAGTATGGATTGTGTGATTGATTGCTATTTCCTCCCCTTTCCCAGCTTCACCAAAAAGAAAAGAGGTCATGTTGCACATGAGCACCAAACTAGACTGCTCCAGGCGTGGGCTGGGAAGCTTTGCACTTGTTGCAATAATAATAAATCCCAATCGAAACCAGGACGGGTTGACCTCATTAGAGCAGCATATAGCAGGAAAAACAGCTCTGCTCCCAAGATTTCTTTCCTGTTATTGAAGTGAGTATCACAATTTGCTATTTAATGCATCTATCCATCTTTCACTATGCAGCAGTTATGTCTTCTCCCAGTACCTGCTTTATTGATACACTGGAATTTTGCACTCTACTTCCAGCTTTGGTGCAGAACAGAGATGCATGTGAAAGATGCTTTGCATACACATAGATGACATAAATTTTCAAAAAGTGAGGATGAAAGGAAGGAGAGGGAAACATTCTTGTGGCGGCAAAGGGGTCGCTTAGAGGCTTGGTACGGGGTAGAGCTGGTCAATGTAGTTGAAATTGAGATTTAGTTTTTTAAACCTTTTTTGTTCCAAAATAATTTTATTTAAAAAAATGAAAACAGTGAAAAAATTGAAACATTTTCTCAACATATGACTAACTTTTCCACCTACTACTTAACAAATTACAGACCTGTCCATAGTATTGTCTGTTCCTATTTGATGGCTGTTTGGGCTATGTGAGAGGAGATGGTGCGTCTTAGTACATTTCCTAAAGTGGGAAACTATCCATGCCATTAGAAAACATTTCTACCATTTGCACTGAGTGAATCCTTTGACAATGTCAACACCAAGATCAGAGACTGAACTTAGCTCCCGAGCAGGCTTTGAGGTGCATTGGTAGTGTAATGAGAGTAAGCTTGCTTTGCAGCTGCCCATGTTGTACCCATTAGGTAGATGTAATCAGCAGACTCCAAACTTCAAAACCATTCATTTAGCCCTGAGACTAGAACCACACATGCAAAAATCCATCTGCAGATGAAACTATTTGTCTATATTAGACCTTCCTTAAGAGCCTGTTTCTGCTCTTGGAATGCTGATGGCAAGTGGGGGGTGTGTATTGATGTGCATGGCTGTAGCAAACACTAATATTTGAGGGCAGAATTTGGTGGTTAGAGCATTGAGTCCAGGAGTAGTAAACTTTATCAAGAAATGGGGTAGGAGGGATATTTAGTTTGTCAACGTTTTGATCAGTTCAATAAAGGCTTCTACAATGGGGTAGGAAGAATCAGAGTCTTTCACCTTTTTAAAATGTTAATGTTACTGCCATTTTGAAAAAAAAATTAAGGATAACTACTGCTATTGCTTAAAATGGTGATGGATCAATGAATTTTTATCTTCCCCCAAAGCTAGATTTTTGAAACATTGTAAACATTCATGTGCTGCTCAATCCAGGGCAAATGCCCTTGGACTTTCACTATAGGCCACTAAAATGTCATCCAGGTGTTAGTGGATTTCAACCACTCAAGGGTCCTTCTCAGCTAGACCCTTGACATTTAATTCACTCTTGCCTTGTATTATGAATTGCAAGCTTTTGGGGAAGGGTCCCTCTTTTTGTTCTGTGTTTGTACAGTGCCTAGGGCCCTTAAGTGTTACTGCAATACAAACAGCAACGAGCTACAGAAAAAACAACTGTTACCTTTATGTAACATAGGTCACTAAAAAGGCATCAAATAAACAATTTAAAAAAATCTATAAAGGTCATAGTAGGAAAAAGATCTGAGATGGGTAAACTAAAGTTGTGAGGTCACCAGTTCTATTTACCAAACTTTAACCAGGAGGCTTACAGTAGGTGAATGAGTGCACCAACATTGCTAGCCACAGGTGGACTGTGGTCAACTAGTGTTGCAAGACAGGATAGATGCAGATACACATTGTTTCCTTCTCCTCTTAGGAGGCAAGAAAGGTTCACCCTGTGTTATGTATGCACCCTGCAATTGTTTAGGAATTTATTTAGCTTAAGAGGATACTGCTATTATCCTAGACAAAGGTACATGGTATTTTACTGCACTAAAGTGCTTCTTGGTTGTGTGCAGAAGTGAGATGCTCTGTATATGAATGGGTCACACATTTTCAACCAGTGTCCTACAATATCACACTAGGATATATCTGTCATCCACTCATTGTCACCTGAAACAATGACCTGGATCCTTAACCTAAACCTGGACAGCTGTTGTATTAGTTTAGATGAAATATATGGGCTAAAAGATATTGGCACAATTCACTCACTGTCCAACATTAAACAGTGTTAAAGGAGGTCTGGGTTTTGCATACAGAGACATCAGCCTGCTTAGTACCACAGCAAACCATAAAAAACCCAAACTGTTTAATAAAGATAAAGAAAAGGGAAAACAGTTAAAACATTTGAAATGTCAAATAAATAGAGCTTGCATTTTAATATCCCTTGTTCCCTTTTCCTTTAGCTGAAGAGAAATTTTAGAAGGAAAAAGCCTTGCTTGACAGTCTGGTTGATGATATCCAAGACAGTAAAAACTGTCCTGGGGAAAAGTTGCTGAGATGACATGGAGCTGCTGCTATTGAAGTCCAATCCTGTTTCATCCCAGATTGTGGTTGGGATTCAGCTGGAGTCAGTAGAGGCAGCAATGTCATCTGGGTCCTTCTCTCCAGTCTGATCAGGACTTCTCTCAGGATGAAGATGACAGGCTTGGGGCCTAGGAGATGGTGAAGCTTGCTCCAGTAGCCTATTTTTCCTCCCTAAGCTTCCTTCATGGACCCTAAAAAGAGTGTGATGGGTCAAACAGATCTTCTGGTTTTGTCTACCAGTTAGGCCTAGTTTGACACCAGTTGGGTTCACTGATTTCTGGTTCCACTTTTCCTTACTAAGCATGACCTTAATGTAGGCCTCAAGTTATATCAAGAGGCCTTTCTGTTTGGACTAATTCAGTCTGTCTCCCTTTTCATACCTTTTCCCATCAATTTGTTGTAGGTTATTGTGACATCCTAGGAACTTACTTTTTACAGCTAAGCTCACAATTAGGGTAAATTTGTAGGCCTAATCATTACAACTATGGCTATTAAGCCATATGAAAGGAATTCACAAGCGTTTCAAAAGCTTGGCAAGATGGAGAAAAAGATCAGTACGCTTTTCAGTTGAATGAGATTAGAAGGTTTTGCTCTGAGATAGGTTGTGTGGAAGGAGGACAGTGAATGACATTGCTAAAGAAACCAGCATGCTGTCATTACAGTGATTTCATGGGGTTCATTGGCAAGATGGAGGTGGCATAACCAAAGTTAGACAGGAAACAGGTTTGTGAGGTGGCGCTCCCATTTCGGCCAGTTATCCTGTGACCATGGGCAAATTGATGTTTCTCCAAACTTCAGTTTTCCCCTCTAAAATGAGTATCCTGTTGGAGGTGGGGGAAAGGGTGTTACAAGACATAATTAAGGCCAAATTCTACCCTCAGATAAGTGTATTCATTTCCCATTGAAACGATGGGGAGTTGCATACGAGTGCCTAAATGTCACCCTAAATAGTTGTAAGGCACTTTGAGTTCCTCAAATGCAAATTACTAATCTTATAAATAAAAGGTGACAGTAGTTTATCTATATATTCAAAACACTACACATTAAACTACAGTAATGGCCCAAAACCACAGTACTCCTATTGCATGCTGTTGCGGTTTGGATTTTATTAGGAATTTGTAAGAAAAAATTCCAATTGCAAGTAAAACTAATGAACTGATTCCACAGGTAAAAAATGCAAACCTGTTTCTGCTGCCAGAAGGGTCTCATTTTGAGGGGATGGGGAAAGCTAGCTATTGCCAGAAATGGTGAATCTCCACATAAGTGGAATTAAATTTCACATTTTTCCTGTGGAGGTGTGAAATCCCACTGATTTTGCCTCAAAACATGCTGTTAGTTTAATTCCACCTTATGTTGGAGACTCTTCATTTCTGTGAAAGATGCTTCTCTTTTGATATCAGTACAAGAGGGTTTAAAAGAACTGGATAAATGCATGGAGGTTAAGTCTATTAATGGTTATTAGCCAGGATGGGTAAGGAATGGTGGCCCTAGCCTCTGTTTGTCAGAGGGTGGAGATGGATGGCAGGAGACAGATCACTAGATCTTTACCTGTTAGGTTCACTCCCTCTGGGGCACCTGGCATTGGCCACTGTCAGCCAACAGGATACTGGGCTGGATGGACCTTGGGCCTGACCCATTAGAGCTGTTCTTATGCATCAGAGCCCTGTTCTCAGACTGGAGCAGGGCGATTGCCATCTATGGCATGCAGGGAGAAGGCTATTAATAGAATACACTGCTCTTAAAATATAATCATCAGGTTTCCTGAGTGTATCTTAGTGCTGTAAGTCCTTTGGGGTGTATATCAGAACAGATGTAGGAGGTGGCAAGAGTATAGTAAGAGCTGGGGGTGTTGTCCTGAATACCAGGCCATCAAAATTCCCACAGAACACCCCTTCCCTTGCTCTTAACAGCCTGGTGGGAAAGGGATAGGGTGTGGACTGAGAATAGTCATGTACAAGGAGACATGGGTATAACCCTGATCTTTCAAGTGGAGCACATGTAATAGGGCTGGTTGAAAATTTCTATCAAAACTGTTTGATGGAAAAATAGGATTGACTAAATGAAAGTTTGTCTTGTAAAAAAATTTGATTTAGTGGGGGATTTTATTTTTTTAAAAAGTTGAAATGAAATGTGTTTTTCATTGAAATTTTCCACAGGGAAATTAAATTGGAAAAATCCAACTAGCTCTACTTAGCTAAGTGCTCCCTTCTCCAGCCTCATTCTTGGTACTAGCAGGAATAATTTGACAGCTGTGCCTCAGGTCTCTAATGTTTGAAGTGTTTTCAAGTCTTCATCATGCTTGTTCTTTAAACTGTCAAAAGTGATTTTAGTCAATGATTGATTTTCCTCTTGCTATATGAAGTGCATGCATATAATCTGAGCATTCTGACTGCATGAATAATTGGATATTAACTCTTAAACTGGTGGGAGTTGACAGTCACACCTTGTGCCATTGGAATGGTAATTCATCAGGTTTAATAAGGTCACAGATTTGACCTCTCGCCTCATTTTTACTAGGTATTTATGATCATGTGGGTATTATCTAACTATGTACATATTTGTATAGAAAGATATAGGTCTGTAGCAAATACACATACAGCACGTCTAATAGAATGTTATTGCTTTACCAGGATATAACTAATAGTACAACTCAATTCCCTAAATTCAGTAAATTTACTACTTATATTACCATAGCATCTAAGAGCTCTTATAGGCCATTGTGCTAGGTGCTGTACACAGAAGAATAAGATAGTCACTGCCCTTAAGTAATCAGTTTTAATAGTTGTTTGTATAAAAACAGAAATAAAAGGCAAACCAAATTCAGGCCACAAATTACAAACAAATGTAATGAAACTGCCTGCAGATCAAACTCCTGCCACCTCCCCCCAAATCTGATTGAGACCAAATATACTCTAAGGCTTTGTCTACACTGCAGTTAGGGGTGTGATGGGAGCTTTGGTAGGCACACTCATTAGCTTTAATTTAGCTAGACTGCTAAAAATATCAGTGAAGATGCAGCAGTGTGGGCCTGTGTGGCCTGTACAAGCCCACCTGGTCCCCCAGGTACATATTCACTTATCTACTCTGCACTGATGTACAAGACAATGCATCTTCAATGCTATTTTTAGTGAGCTACCTAGATTACAGCTGGCACATATGTCTACATGAGCTGCAAATCACACTGATTGCAACATACACATACCCTAAATAAGAGCCACCAGCAAGAATGATCTGCTGGAAATATAGGCTTGAAGTTCTGTTTCTGCACAACATCTGTTTAGCAGGGGAAAGATTTCCCCTAATTGTCCTACCAGTGTACCTTAACCTTCATCTTGGAGGGTCTACTTCTGGGACTGAGGGGGCAAAGATCCACTTTCCATCCCTATTCAGTCCATAGCATCTCTGCTGACACTGCCAAAAAAAGTCTATTAGTGCTAAAATCAATGATCAGTATGTGATATTGATGAGATACACAGCTCCCCTCCAATTTCCTTCACACAGGCCCCCAGAGGGTAATAGCTTTTAGTTAATCCCTGCCCCAAATTGGTGACCTAGATACTGTTCACCTTCTCACAGGTGACTACAATCTATTACCAGTTCCCTGAGCCACCTCATACTCCCTCCTGTTTTCTTTTGGGGAGGTGGCAGTGCTGATGTTCCACTAATCTGCCATGAGACCGTTTCCCCCGCTTTCTACCTTGTCCAGCCCCATAGACATTTTAAATTTGTTTTAACTGAATGACTTCAAGCAGGGACACAAAGAGCCCCTGTAGTTGATATCAGCCATTAATAAATCACTTTGGCTATAATTAAGCAACATGAGGCTTGCCAATGTTTTATATTGTCTGCCACTTCTCAAAGTAATGACTCACTGTCTTTTGTGACTGTATGCAAGGAATCTATTTTTATGTAGCATCCTCTGCACACAGTGTAACATGCTTTGTGCATATACCATGCTGGAGACAAACATCCAAGTGCCTGTCAGAGGCAGCAATGGGGCACAGTAAGAAAAGGGGCAATTGAAAGGGCAAGAGAAATAATGTTTAAAAGCAGTAAAGGTGCAAATGGTGCTCTGTGCAGGCTAGTTACAGTGCAGGGGTGGAAGGGGCAGGTGTTGGGTGGAGTAATGCAATGAGTGGGGAGTGAGTGATGGGAAGGGAAAGTGAGGTGGGGGATTCAAAGACAAAGGCTCTGGGGAGGGGAAGGGGGAATGCAGATAGAAGGGACAGGAGTGGGCAGAGGCCAGTGTCAGCTATGGGCCAAAAACTGGAAGGTTTTAAACTGAGCCATGCTGTGTAAATAAAGTTTTAAAAGAGGTCAGGGAGCACTCAAGAAATGGTGCAGTGCAAAAAAAGAGCCCCCATTGGATGGAAGCAGGGGTGCATGGCTGGGTTTCTTCCTCAGCTGTCCAAGAGTGGAAATACTCTGCATGGGGAGACCAGCTCCATGGATCCAGGACCCAGGATGCTATGGGGCAGTTCCTGATTTCATAACCACACTCTTACATAATCCATATGAACCAAACTCTCATAAGGAAGAACCAGGCCAGAGATCAGTATGCGGATGTGATTATAATGTGCTTTTATGTGGCCAAACACTTCCTTGCCAAGTGGTGAAGGAGTCCTGCCTGGTGCCAAGGGCACAGTTACCTTGTTAAGAGGGGAATAAGCATTTTAACACCCCTCTTGTCCTCTAAGGCTTATTACATAATACCATGCAAAAGACGACAAGTGTTAATTTCTCAAGCATTCCCTTCCGGACAAGTCTAGCACCACCTGACCCTTCTGCATCCCTCTGTTCATTAATGTTTTTCCTCTTACCCCTGCTGCCTAGGGGATTTTATCCTAAAGGGCTGTGCACCTTGCACTCCCAGTGAAGTCAATGGGAGTTGAGGGCATACGGCACCTTCCAGGATTGGGCACTAACTAATGCCCAGTGCTGCAACCAGTCTTTATTCAAAACTCCCATTAGCTTTGAACCCCAAGCTTACTTGGGATGTAGACATACAGTCAGTGACTTGCCTGATGGCCATCTGTGATAACAGAGACTTGAACACAGGTTACCCAAATCATAGGTAACACCCTAATGACTGGACTGTCCTTCCTCTCTATCCCAGAATTCCAGAGTGCTGCTCCCTCCCACCTACTCCCTTACCATGCTGCTAGATTCTCAAGATGCTCCCCTCTAATAATGGGTAAGCCTGCTAAAAAACCAATTGCAACGAATACACTTAAAAGGAAAAAATTAGGAAAAATTGTTTTGCAAAAAAAGTCAATATGAAACATTTAGGTTAAATATTGAAATTTTTTATTTCCTTCCAATTTTCACCACTTTGCAATGGCATAAGCTGGAAGGCAGGGGGGGACACTTCATTTTCATTAAGCAAGGTGAGGAATGAAAAAAATGGTTGACTCCTCCCACCACCATTATTTATCTTATTCCTTCTTTATCCAGTGGAGGGGGGAAGAAAATGGGGAATTAAAAAAATCTACAATTTTGGGAGAGTTAAATAAAAAGTTTTGAAGTTGAAGGGAAAAAATCCCCAGGAAAAAGTCTAGTTTTCTGACCAATTATACCACCAGGGAATACACACTTCAGCAGTTTAACCCTTTCTAAAAAACTTACTGGAACTGCTAGATTCTCAAGCATCCTTGAGACCAGAGACATGTCCCCCTCTAACACTGATCTGTATCCCTGCTGCTCTGTGTATACTTGGATTGAAAGCAATCCCAGTACACACCCTGGTCTGTAGTGATGCTAAAGCTTTTGCACTGTTCTCTGCTGCTCCCCAGTGGAGATATGTCAGGCTTCATTCAGTTCTGAAGGACTCCTTTGAGGTGGAGGGGGAGAAGGATTACATTGGTTTGGGATTCTCTTCTGGGCTTGGGTCCAGCTCCCTATGAGCACCTCCAGCAGTGGTTTTTACTTTTGGGGGGAGCCACGATCTCTGGTGCTTATCCTGCTCTGTCTCTTCCCATCACCTATTCATCCCCTTCTTACTTGTTAGTTGTAATCTTCTTTCCCTGCTTTTCTCCAGGCCAGTGTCCCTTCTCCCTACTGTCTTCTCCCTTCTCTGACTTCTCTTTCCCTTCTCACACTTTGCAAATTCTCTAAACTAGTCATCCTCCACTCGCTTACCTTTTATTTCTAGACAGCGAGCAGAGTTTGCAAAGTGAAGGGCAAGTCTCAATGCAGTTAAACACCTACTGCTTGCTGTGTCAGCTGACTTGGTTCACCTGAGCTCTGGGACCCTCTCCCATCATGGGATGCCAGAGCTTAAGCTTCATCCTGAGCATGAACATCTACACTGCAATTAAACAGCTCCTTACCCCAAGTTCTGTGAACCCAATTCACCTTTCACAAGCCAGTCATGGTGTGATTAATTGCAGTATAGACATACTGCAAGAGATCTAGAGGGATGAGGTTGGTGTAGGCAATAAAGGGTGCAGGGTATTTGGGATAGCATTACTGGCACAGACACCAAAAAGACTACCTGTGGGGAAGATAGGCTTACATAAAGCTCTGATCCTGTCCCTCCCTCATCTGTCATAGGCCAAAAAGTAACTCATTGCGTCAACATTTCTGATGAATGTCAATGCAATATTTTTTTTGGGTTGTGTTTTGCTTTTATGACACATTTGTTTGCGTTTTCTTTCAAGTTGCAATGAGGCTAGCTCAAGTAATATCTTATCAAGATCTTAAATTTATAAAGCATCTTTCACCCCAAAGCATTGTACTAAACTAGACAGATAGGGATTACCTATCACCCCTTCACTACCACAGAGAGTCATTTCTGGGGATGGATTGTGGCAGCTGCTTAAAATGCAACGCACTACACAATGGTTCACTAGTATGTGAGTGATACTGTATCCATTTCCACCTGCTGGGGGGAATTTAATTAGGCAGAGTGAAATGAATCAACCTGGAATGTAGTAATAAGAATATTTAAGTTCTATCATTCATAGATCTCAAAGAGCTTTACAAAGGAGCTCTCTATCATTTAGCATATATTAGAGATGGAAAACTGACAGGGCAAGGAACTGATTTGCCTAAGGTCATCCTGCAAACTAGTGGCAGCGCTGGGAATGGAACCCAGGTCTCCCAAGTTCCAGTCTAGTTCTCTCATTGTTTTATTTATAATTTGAATTGCAGCAGCATTTAGGAGCCTCAGTTTTGAGCCCAGGACCCCACTGTACAAAAAATAAAGATTTCCTGTCCCCAAAATTGTATACTCCAAGTATCAGAGAAGAGACAACAGGAGGAGACAGACATGGGGGAATACAAGGAAACAATGAGACAGTTTCTCTAGCCATGGGATCTCTAATGGAGAGAAGGTGGTTAGGAGGACCTTGAATTTACCTCATGCAAAAGACTGCACCTCCAGCAGCCTATTATTTATGCTAAGGCCACCCTAGAATATTGCTTCAGTCTTCAGCTTTGACTGACAGGGAAGAGTGCCACTTGCTGAATCCCCAGCAGCCCTGCTGAGACTGGATGGATTTTTTTAAAAAAGTATTGATTGGTGGGTCTGGGGTCAGCAAGGGGACTTCATTCAGAGATAATGCATATGGAAGAGGAAGTTACAAGTCATTAAGTGGACAAAGAGTAAAAGGCTCTATCTCAGGGGGTTAGGACCCCCAGAGAGTCAAACAGTCAGCCTCCACCCCAAATCCCATTTTGCCTCCAGCATTTATAATTGTGTTAAATAGATTAACCAGCATTTATAAAGGGTCACACTCAAAGTCCTGCAGCGTAAATGGGGTCACCAGTACAAAAGTTTAAGAGCCACTGCTTTATCTGGTATTTTCAAAGGAGCTGTGACAAGGTTGGGGGACCCCATCCCCCTTAGGATGTAGGAGCAGGGCATAAGTAGCCCATGTTTATATCTCTAGAGAAAGTCAATATACTTGCCTCTGTTAGCAAGACAGTAGGGCCAAGTGGTCAGTCAATGGACCTGCTCCATCAGCAGGGTTATAGGGCCTAGGAGCCTCAGTCAGGGAAGGGGGACACCACTCACAAAACAGGGGGTGGTGGCAGCCCAGGCCCTCCCTTTCCACATGCCACTGAATCATCAAGGGGGCAGCCAAAGCACACTGACTCAAAATGCCAGTTCATTATCTAATTCCCCTGGATTGCTTCCCACCATTGTTCTCATTGCCACTGTCTGGGCATCTCTGCTGCCTTCAGGTTCCCCAGTCTGCACTGTACCCAGCAACTCCAAACTCTGCAGGACCTCCATGGGTACCCTGGTTTCTGCCAGGACTTTGACTTAGCCTCACCTGGAACTAGCAGTAGCATGCATCCTTTCTCTCCATCAATCAGGTCTAACTGAGTTGAGCTGCTCCCTTTTATACTGGTGCATGCCCAGTAGAGTTGAGGGGGCGTGGCTTCCTCAGCCCACAAAGTAGGGTTAACCCTTTCCTGTCCAATGTGGGGCAAGTGCGCCCCATCACAGGAGCCTAAGAGAGTTAGATATCCAGCTCCCATTGAAAATCAGTGAGTGTTAGGCACATATAACTCGCTTTTTTTTTTTAAATCCCATCCTGTGTTCCTGCAAAGCTCCTGTCAGCTACAGTGAGAGCAAGATCAGGCCCTAAGTGAGCAAAAGAAAACATAAAGGGGTCTAAGATGGCATAATTACATGTCAATATGGGCCATAAGAACATGTAGGGTAAAGTGTAGGGAGGGGGTACTTTAACTTATCCCTCCTGTACCTCTTTCTATTCCATGCCTTTTGTTCTGTAAACTACACAATTTAGACTCCCTTAAACTCATGAATGATATGTAATTTACACTACCTTATGTATGACCTGTGAATTTGTCCCAGAGGTTTTCCTGGTTTGCAGAAGGAAACATTTGCTCGCTGCAAATAAGCTCTTGCATCCTGTCTGATGTTCTATATATTTATCCTTTCAGATGGAAGATAAATTCCTCCTTCCCAGGAGTGCCCTGTGAGACAGCAGATAGAACTGCAACCAGACTTACTCAGGATGAACCAATCCTACATGTGATTGACCAGTGACGCTTTCAGACTCTTGTGAATGAGTTTCATGAGGTATGCATCAATTCTTTGGGATCTGCAAAAAAATTCTCTCATTGTACACAACTAAAGAAAGTATGCAACATCCCATATGCCCCATCCAGTGCAAGGTAAGGAATATTCAACTATTGCTGACCAAGCTTTTTTGTATGGAAATACAGACCCTGTGCTGCTAAAATAATTTTTGAAGCAGTTGATTCATTGGTGTTTTTCTCCAATAGTAATAGCACAAAAATCAAATGAGCAAGTATGAATGAATGTGCATAGAGCTCTGACATGCTAATAGATTGTCATCCACTATCAAAGGGTAAATGAAGAGATGAGAGGCCTGAAAGATGTTAACCTTACATGATCATAACTGACCTGCCCTTTGCATATCCCTGTGGAAGGTACCAGCTTATTAGATTGCTGATTGTATTTAGGGCTTCTGAGGTCTCACTGACATGCATGAGTGCACCTTTGCTCTTGGCAGCTTTTGTGTCCTGGAGAATGATGCCTACAACCTTTCTAGGGCAATACCAGGTCTTGCTATTTTTCAGGGTGGCACCTTCCTACATGAAGCAACATGAAACATAATGCACTTGCAAGCGAGGTGCCACAGATGGTAAAAGACGCTGGCCTGGGTAATAGTGTAAAGCAGCAATTCAGGTGAAAGCCACTGGATGCTATCAGAGGTGCTGGAATGAGATGATTTCCTGAATGTCATTGAGAAAGCTTCTGTTCCAGACAAATGGGTGAAGATTTTCAAAGCAGTCCTTGAGGATATAAATTCATTTTCCATTTTAATGTGTCTAAATCCACCAGACTGATTTGAAAAGCTGAACCACGATCATCCTTAGCTGTGTGTGATTCTTTTCTAAGTTCGGGGATCCCTTTATCACAAGGGAGTGCCATTATGAACATTGTTAAAGCCACACAGTACGGATGGACTGTTGTTTGCCAGAAAAGTTTCCTGTTGCTCACATAGGGGAGGATTGTACAATATCCAGCCCTAAGTAGATTCAGTCCTGAAAACAAAACAGTGCTCAGTGCCAGCTGTGAATGGATGCAGCCCTGGGGCTGTGTTTCCTCTAGCAGGCAAGGATGGCACAGGCACTTTTCCTTATTCATCCTAAGAGATCCAGAAAGCAAGTATTCTGCATTTTAAAAAGGACCAGCTGGCTTTAAAGGGATGACACTAGTTGGATGTTCCTGTAGAGCTGGCTGGTCTGCAAAGTAAGGCAGCATAATCTACAATCAGGGTGCTGCTCAGGGAGTGTATCAAGAACTGAGACACGCAGAATCTCTGTGTGTTGGAGGGTAGTCCTGGGTGTGTTCGTGTCTGGAAAATGCAGTTAGCTTAGTGTTGAGTATGGAGATGGAGTCCAGGGTATATAAATGCATGTGGAGAATGCTGGTGAAGCCCTGTATAGTTTGTAGCTGTATGTGATGGAGAGAGAGCCCTGGGTGGATAGATGTACAGAATATGCAGATACACCCCGTGCAGAGATGAGCAAATGTGCGGGAGAGAAAAACCAGGGTATATGTACTTATATGGAGAGCACAGAGAAAGCTAGTACAGGGTGGTGTACATGGATTTAATAGAGATGGCGCTATAGCTGTGTGTGCATGGAGAATGCAGAAATAGCACTGTGCAGTGGCACTTACTTGTGATGGAGGTGTAGGCTTCGTTATATGTACATGCATGGAGAATACAGTGCAGCCCTGTATATAGGAGGGTGTGTGGTGGGGATGTAGCTTTGGCTGGGTGTGGAGAAGGCATCTAAAACCTTGTGAATGAAAAAAACCTATAGATTTAATTTAAACTTCAAATCGTCCTACAGAAACTACTGGAGAATTAAATCCCTGCTATAGAATCCTATATTATGCTTTTAAAAGACCCTAGAAAGGATGCCATTCTCTATTAAATCCTTTAGCTTTTGAAAATAACGCTCATTGGCCCTATTCCATTTCTATAGAGCCTTCCTGCTTTCATCCCAATTATAGACTCCTCTCTAACAGCAGTGGTGTATGTGTGTACATGGGGGATCTGATCCTCTTCCTTCTAGATCATTCTCCCCAGCATTAATTACACGTCAGGAGATAGCACTGCCATCGCCTCTTGCTATTTGCCATTGCGCTGTTCCAGTGGCCTTGATGTTGGAATGATTGACTGTGAGCAGTTGGTGACAGGTTTGGGTCTGTGTTGTCTCCTGGCAGCCAGGAGTAGCCGTTCAGGGAAGGAGCCTTCTGATGTTTGTCCGCCGAATGAGGATAACAGTTCAGTCTAAGCAAATTAATGTGATTGTTGTGAGGGTGAGGGAGCATTGCTTGGACAGACATTACACAGTAGCAAGCCATGCAGGCTTTGCACTGCTCCTTTCATATCCTGGCCCAAGGGGCATTACGAAGAAGGGACTTTGCTGGGGGGGCAGCTAAGCTGAATGTATTGTTATCTCCTGACCTTAATATGCTGACACAAAAGCTTCCATCTTTCTTCCTGTGTTGCAGTATCTGGGTGGGTTGCCATAGCAACCCCGACACGGTACGTGGTGCTGCTTTTGGTAGCATTCAACATTTATATTCCGTCTATGCGCGAGTCCCCACCAGAGGTCTGAAAGCAAACAGGAGGGTTTGCCCGTTGCAGAGCACCCTTAGGGGGTGCACCCGCACCTGCCCCAGCGTCCTTCATTTACTCTGTGTGCGTATGCAGGTGAGGAGGGGCCATGCTTGTGTTCAGGTGTGTGTATTCTCTGGCTCTTTCTTGGCAAACCCGAACAAGCAGACGAAAACTAGGTGTAGCAGAAATGGAACCACCCTTCAGTTGTGGCAGAGCTGTTCTAGTTGGCGTGAGGGAGGTGTTTATTCTCTCTGTCCCATGAGGTTAAACACAAGTGAGGACTTAAGAAAAAGTCCCCAGTAGGCCCAAGAAGATGAGTCCATATCATGGACCGAGCAAGGAGGAAGGGATCTTACCTACTGGAAGTCTAGAGGAACCACCACCCTCAAAGCTGGGCAGGGGAATTCAGT
Source organism: Dermochelys coriacea (assembly GCF_009764565.3). Classification (NCBI taxonomy): domain Eukaryota; kingdom Metazoa; phylum Chordata; order Testudines; family Dermochelyidae; genus Dermochelys; species Dermochelys coriacea. The sequence goes on from NC_050089.1 coordinate 9,907,297, forward strand.
CTCCATTTGCCCATTTGGTCCAGGGATTTTCATGTTAGGTTCTGTTCCCAGCTCTGCCACCTGTTTCCTTCAGGGAAGCCACTTTGCCTCTCTGCACTTCAGTTTCCCCATCTGTAGATCTGGGGTAAGACACCAACCTCAGAAGGATCTTCAGAGGCTTAATTAGTTAATAACTGCAAAGTGCTTTAAGCCTGAAAAAGACAGTGGTTGGGGTACCACACATGATTACTATTTAATGTGTCTTTGATGCTGACCATATACCAGTAAGTCCAGCGAGACGTGTGTTTCTGCTTTCTGCACCCTCACCCTTCCAGGCTGGCAAATCCAGGGTTAGTGTTGACAGAGGGCTTCATTCAGAAGAAACTTCCTCCCAGGAAGATGTATCTAGGTCTGGTGCCCAATGGAGGGACCATACTAAGGAACAGGAAAGTGCACAGCCAATTAGTGGCTGCTAACTGAATCAGCACTATTGATCCTCTGCTTCCTTTTAATCACACATTCTCAGGCAGGCCTCCTTTCTTTCACTGTCCGGCTTCTGTAAGGCAGCTGCAATTAGAGCAGCTATCGCACATGAAATACTGCTCGGCTATTCCAAGCGGCCTGTGTTTTGTAGGGACTTGTTTTTTTCCAGCCGCGCACCTGGCTTGCTGAGAACCGATGTTAATTCCACTGCACTTCTTCAAACACGTGGCTGTCAGACAAGACAGCCAGGAACATTATTCAATAGCTTCTGAATGTCTATGAAAAGCCCTACAAAGCAGCATCCATCCACTAGGCATAATTTTGACTGTGGCAGGTGAACTGGAGTCAAATCCTGTATATCTCTAGGAGAACGGCAATGTCTGGCTTCTAATCCTGTGTCTTTATTTTGGGCTCATCTACATGGGGAAATGATTCTTGATTTAAAGTAGAGTTGATTAACTCCAGATTAACTCTCCATATAAATGCTTTTATTCTGTTTTTTTCTGGGTTAGGTTAGCCTGAATTATTCCAGAAGAAGAGCGTTCACATCAAGAGTTAAACTGGAATAGCTATTCCAGGAAATTTCCGATGTAGAGGTGCCCTTAGTTATTGTGCCTGCAGTGTGCACCCGGGCACTGAGGGAGCCGAGTAGATGGCTTAATGCTCAGTGTGATGGATTGTGTCTTACCTTGTGCTCTGGGGCCCCCAGGTCTTACTGGCTAGGTATTGTCCTCCCACTGAGCCTTGTTCAGTCTTCAAGTGTCATTAAACTGGAGAAGGGCTTCCTTGGGGTGAGAGAATGGGTTAGAAGGAACCTCTTATCTGGGAACAACACAATGACTTCTTATCCCTCACTACTTGAGCACAGGGCATCATGTGACTCACCATACATGATTAGATTACAAGCTCTTTCTATATTTTGGGATATTGTCTAGCACAACAGGGGTATGATCCTAATTGAGGACTCTGGTATGCTACTTTGATAGAAATTATTATTGTTGTTGTTCATGGATAATGATTACTATGTATTATTATTCTGTAGAAATGCAGCATGCCTAGAGATCATTGGAGAACTAGAATCTGAGATAAATTGCATGAGTTAGAGGTATCTTCTCTCTCAACAGTGGTGTGATTGTAGGTGGGTAATGAAGAATTTCCTACAGAGTGAAACTTGATCAGACCATATGTAGAAAAACGGCAAAACTCCTTTTTCCTCATTCATGTTTAGCAAAAGCAAATCTATAAAAATGATACCCACCTCCACACACTTCCATGCCGAGCCCCCAACCACAATGTAAGATGAGAGAGGGGTGAAAAAACAACACTTACATGCTAAGCGCATTTTGCCAACCTAAATTTCTCCCTGCAGGTGCATTTGAGTCAGGCAGTCTTATTACTCTGTACATCAGAACATAAGAACGGCCATACTGGCTCAGACCAAAGGTCCATCTAGCCCAGCATCCTGTCTTCCGACAGTGGCCAATGCCATGTGCTTCAGAGGGAATGAATAGAACATGTCATCATCAAGTGATCCATCCCCTGTTGCCCATTCCCAGTTTCTGGCAAGCAGAGGCTATGGACACCCATCCTTGCCCATTCTGGTCAATAGCCACTGATGGACCTATCCTCCATGAATGTATCTAGTTCTTTTTTTAACCCTGTTATAGTCTTGGCCTTCACAACATCCTCTGGCAAGGAGTTCCACAGGTTGACTGTGAGTTGTGTGGAAAAAATACTTTCTTTTGTTTGTTTTAAACCTACTGCCTATTAATTTTCAAGCTGAAAAGTCCCAGTCTTATTAATCTCTCCTCATATGGCAGCCATTCCATACTCCTAATCATTTTTATTGCCCTTTTATGAACTTTTACAATTCCATTGCTACGCTTGTGGTGTAGTGGGTTTGGTTATGCTCTGTTCCATCTCTGTGGCAGCTGCATTTGAGAGAGTGGAGATGAACTCCAAACTATAGCTTCTTAAATCAGGGCCAATGTTTATAGTGTTTTGGGGGGAATCCTTCTGGGTGATTATAAGAGATGTCCAACCTGATTTCAACTGATATGCCCCCAATACCTGTCATTTTAGATTTCAGTGACTGGAAATTACCCTTCTGCCCTTCTGTTCTGGGCATGGGCAGAGGGAGGCAGGGTGGAACTTTGGGCAGTTGTGGAATTTCCCCCACATCCACATGTGGCCTTGTTGGCCTGACTGGAGCTGCCTCCCCACACAGAAATCAAACTACGCCTATTATTCTGGGTGCAGTAGGATTCATTAAAAGGACCATGCTTCTCATCCTGCTGCCAGAGGAGCAGCTGCTTCCTATCCTGCCTCTTCCAAGAAGAAAAAAAAAGGGAAACTAAAAAAGAAAGAGGGAGAGGGAGCATTTAATGAGCATCCGCTTTTCCCAGATCTGCTCAGCTGTGACCGTGGGTGCCCTTCAGAGTTGGAGGAATATGTTGTAGGTGTTGTGGCTCCCCTCCAAGAGCAGAGAGCCCAGCCGGCTGTTGGCATTAACTGCTGGGGAACAGGCTGACACATGAGAAGAGAGGATTTTCCACTATTTCCTCCTGTTACATTAATGACCTTCAAAGCCTTCCAAACGCTAGTATTAAGCTCCTCACAGGCAGAGGACGTCCTGTGTCCTGCCAGTGGATAAATATCTCCACTCTCCTCCCCCCGGCTTTATTTTGGGGCTGGCACGGCTGAGGCTCCCATCTCCAGCTCTCCTCGCACAGCTGCCATGTAAGTGCAGACGGGGAAGAATAAATGCAAAGCGCCTCATCTTTCGGCTGACCCTGGAGCACGCGGTGAAAAGCCCCAGGCAAGGGAAACGTCCCAGCCGATCAAACCAACGGCCCGTGGTGCGACGTGCAAGCGCCAAGTTCTTGCCGCTCTGTTGGCGGTGGCCGGAGATGAGACCCGAGCGCCGGCTGCAGCACAACCCCGGCGGGGTGACTTGCGGAGCGAGCAGACGCGCTTATGCAGCGGGCTGAGCGCTTGGGCTTGTTCCAGAAGAGGGGCCTCGCTGCTCCGATCGGGTGGAGCTGCAGGGAGCGAGGAGCGGGGATGCGCCCTAGCTATTAGCTGGGAAGCTTTGGCCTTAGCGTTAGTCTGGAGGGAGGCCTCGCTTTGCCTAGAAGGATGCTGGGGCGGGCGGGAGCGCAGGGCAGGTAAAGCCGCCGCAGATACTGGGCTCTCCCGGGGAGCTGCTGCCTGCCGGCGGGTCTGTCTCTGGGGCTGGGAGAGGCAGGGAGGTGCCCGCTCGGGCTCGGGGCGGGGGAGGCGGGGAACGTCGCGCCTCCAGCCGGCGGATCCCAGCCCCGGGGCGCGGCCCGGCCCCCGCCGGCTCCGGGGCGGATCTGATTTGGGAAGGGGGCCCCCCCACCCCGGCCCTGGCGGTCCCTCCGGCACGCAGCGCACGGCCGCGGGTGCGGAGCGCGGAGCCTCCCGCTCCAGGGAGCGCCGCTCTCAGCCACGGCCGCCGACCCCGGCAGGGAGCAGGCTGCCCAGCGCCTCCGGAGCGGGGCTGTCCAGGGGTTCGCTCGGTGCGGGGGGTAGCGATCCGGCCGCCGGGAGACCTGTCCGTGGTGCTGACGCCAGCCCCCTTTGGGGCTCCCGCCAGCTTCTTGCATGGATTTCTCGCCCCACGAAGACGGCATCTTAAAATCACACTGAGCTCCCTGCTCCCACACCCGCCTCCCCGTGTCCCTAGCTTGATCCCGGCGGAGCGGTCACAGCAGACAAGCACGGATCGGCTGGCAGCCTGATTTCCTGTTGCACTGGGCACAGGCGAAGGATCCTTTTTGGAAAGAGCCTTTATCCAGCCTGAGACCCATTCCCCCGCTGGGAATCATGGCTGCTCTGGCAGCGGGTTCCTGTCTCTCTTCAGTCCTGTTGGTTATATGGGGTAGGTGCCTCCATTCTTTGTGGGGTTGGCTCGGGTTCCTCCAAGCAACTCTGAGCTTGGCTGTTTCTCTAAAGACATGCTTCTCCCAGAGAGCCGCCTCTCACGCGGGCTCAAATAAAATCCAGCCTTAACAGAGGCTTTTAGTTCGGTTGACAGAGAGAAGGAAATGGCATTGATATTAAGTTAACTGCATCAATTAGGGTATAATTAAGTGGCCTTATCACAGAAACCGTGTTTTTCTATAGTGATTGTGTGCGCTTTACTTATTCTTCTTTACTCTTGTTTTCAAATACTATATATGTTGATTTAACATTGAGTTGTTCCTGAGGGCTGAAAGCACGTAAACGTAAAGCATGCAGACCGTATGGATTGATGTGTGCTTCATGTAAATCAAAGAGAATTTTTGTTGCAATTATTTCAATTTACTTATGAAATCAGAGAATTTTTATTGCAATTATTTCAATGTATTTATGAAAGCTAGAGGGTTGGTTGTTGCTGCTTTTACAAATGTGGCTATACTGTTTTTTCGGTATTTTTTGGAAATGTCTCATTGGTGCCAAGAAATGTCCAACATGTTCTTTGGATTTTCCCACGAGTGCTTAGGCCAATGGTGCTGTCAACAGTCTGAATGGGAAATTACCAGTGGGAACTAGTCATGCTAGTCCCAATGTTTACCCTAGAGCAACACAGTATTGAAATCCTGGCTTAATGAAGCTATATCTATATAATTGGGGCACACATATGGGCTGCAACAGATCACTCTTCAAACCCCCCCGCCACGCTTTTAGCAGGCAGAAAGGTTTGACCCTTGCAGTCATTTCTAACCCTATGATTCTATGAAAGGGGATTTGAACCAATAACTTTTCACGGCCCACCTAAGAAGCTAGCCTAGAGAGGGAGTCTCACCCGTTATCTGGCTGAAATAATATTTAATTAAAGTGGTATGGCTTCAAGAGGCAACCCAGAGGGTGCCCCCATCACTGTAGCCCAGGACCCAATGATTAGGGCGCTCACCCGGGCGGTAGGTGAGCCCTTTTCAAATCCCTTCTCCTCATCAGTCAGAGGGGGAAATTAAGAACATAAGAACGGCCATACTGGATCAGACCAATGATGCATCTAGCCCAGTATCGTGTCTTCCGACGTCTGGCCAATACCAGATGATTCCAAGGCAATGAATAGAAGAGGGCAATTATCAAACGATCCGTCCTCTGTCGGTCACTCCCAGCATCTGGCAAGAGCTTAAGGATGTCCAGAGCACGGGGCTGCATCTCTGACCATGTTGGCTAATAGCCACTGATGGACCCATTCACCACAAACTTTCTAATTCCTTTTTTGAACCCACTTGCAGTTTTGGCCTACCCCATATCAATTGGCAACCACTTCCACAGGCTGACTGTGCATTGCATGAAGAAGTATTGTGTTTGGTTTGTTTTAAACCTGTTGCCTACTAATTTCACAAAAAGAAAAGGAGTACTTGTGGCACCTTAGAGACTAACAAATTTATTAGAGCATAAGCTTTCGTGAGCTACAGCTCACTTCATCGATGAAGTGAGCTGTAGCTCACGAAAGCTTATGCTCTAATAAATTTGTTAGTCTCTAAGGTGCCACAAGTACTCCTTTTCTTTTTGCGAATACAGACTAACACGGCTGCTACTCTGAAACCTACTAATTTCAGTGGGTGATGCCTGGTGCATGGTGTGAAGGGGCAAATAACACATCCTTATTCACTTTCTCCACTGCATTCGTGATTGTACAGACCTCTATCATAGCCAAGCTTAACTGTCTCATTTCCAAGCTGAACATGAAGCAGGGCCCCCCTCCCTCCACATCACAGGCGAGGCCCCTGACCACAAAGGTTAAAAGTTACATGGGGGAACTCTGCCGCCTTCTCCCTGGGCTGTTTTGTGGAGCGTTCAGCCGGTCCCTAACCAGCTCACACTAAATGGGTTAGGCTCCTAAGTCACCTGAGGGGTTCATGGCCGTGGCTGGCAAGCAGAGGGCGGTACCTGGGAGGGGAAGACGCTGGGTCAATTTCCTTCTCCCCGCCTGATGAGTGCCGGGGAGTTGAAGAGGGCTCTGCATTCTCTCCAGCGTGAGCCCCAATACTGAAGTAAAGGACCGCCTGAGGAGACTTGCTTGTTGTAGCTTGTCGGGGCTGTGCCACTTTCATTAAGTGGTAACTGGCCAGCCTTGCCGCATGAATCCCTCTGCAGTCCAGGGTTTGGGTACTTACCCAGTGCGTGGATGGTGCTAGTTCAACTTTTCCCCCAGCTTGCTGAGGAGGGACTTGAATAGCATGTTGAATGTGAATATCCAGCTGCTGGATTCATAGGTGTTCTGTGGGTTGCCTCACTTTTTTTCTACTGAAGCTGTTCCACTTACATTCTATGTTCATGGGGCCACAAACTCACCAAACTGCCCTGTGTAGGCTAGTGGTTGGGGTGTGCACTCAGCGTGTGAGTGGTTGGGGTTCAAAGCTCCTTTTTTCTTGTTGAGACAGGTATTTGAACCTTGATCTCCTGCCTCTCAGGTGAATGGCCTAAGTGCTGGGCTAGGAGGTTTTCCTATGTGGGGACTCTCTGTAATGAAAGTGACCCTCCTTCAACAGAAAAGACAAACTAATTGAGTCAAAAACACAGAACAAGCAGGTCTGGGTAGTCTAGTGGTTGAAGGGTGTGCCCAGCATGTGGGAGGTTGGTGGTTCCTATCCCATTTCTTCTTGAAGAGAAGTGAGCTGAGCACTTATCTTTCCACCGAAGGGCCTAAGTGCCTGGCTAGGAGGTGGATGTGGGCCAGAGGATGTGGGCTCTCCCTCTGTCTTTTCTGTTGCAAGTGGGCCCCTTTCAGTAACTATTACATGAGAATTGGGCCAGTACTTCTCCGTGACTCTCTTGGTGGCCCTGTGGGTTGGCTGTTTGTCCCTGAAACCAGTGAGCTGCTGGTGCAAACCTCCTTTCTGTTTGTTGAGAAGGGTTGGGACCTTGATCTCTTGCCTCGCAAGTTTTCCACTTTAACTATATATTAACCGGGGTGAGGTAAGCTCTCAAGTCCCTCTACAGTACGGGGGTTAGGGTGCTCGCTTGGATTGGATTTTGGGTGACCCTGGTTCAAATCCCCATTATGTTGGTTGAGAAGGGGTGGATGTCTCAATCTCTTACTGCTCAAGCCTTCCACTTCAATTATATATTAACCGGGGCAAGCTAAGCTCTCAAGTCCCTCTATGGTATGGGGGTTAGGATGCTCGCTTAGATTGTGGGTGACCCTGGTTCAAATCCCCACTGTGTTGGTTGAGAAGGGGTGGGTGTCTCAATCTCTTATTGCTCAAGCCTTCCACTTTAACTATATATTAACCGGGGCAAGCTAAGCGTTTAAGTCCCTCTACGGTACGGGGGTTAGGGTGCTTGCTTGGATTGTGGGTGACCCTAGTTCAAATCCCCACGGTGTTGGTTGAGAATGGTTGGGTGTCTCAATCTCTTATTGCTCAAGCCTTCCATTTTAACTCTATATTAACCGGGGCCACCAAACCTCTCAAGTCCCTCTATGGTACGGGGGTTAGGGTGCTCGCTTGGATTGCGGGAGACCCTGGTTCACATCCCCGCTCTGCAGGACAGGAGGGCTGCTGCTGGCTGAGAGCCACCCCCTCCTACCTGAGCAAGAGGCCTGCCACAGGGCCTCTTGCTTTTTTAATTCAACAGGACATGCCCCAAAACGGTAAAACCCCCCTCTCACTCTTGTCCACCGTGATCAGGATACACGCCCAGGTTGTGGCAGACCCCAGGGCACTCCCCTGCTCTTTTGAGGGGTGTGAACTGGGGGCCGCCACCTCCTGGGGAGAGTCACTGGCGAGCGATCCCTGTCCGAATCCCCTCTCCGTCCCAAGAAGACAACGGCCTCTTAAGAAAGAGAGGGGGTTCGGACAAGGATGGCCCACCCTAAAGGACGGTCGCCTAGGAGGCAGGAAATCCCTGTGCAAATCCCTGCTGAACAGACAGCTGGGGGATTTGAACCAGGATCTCCTACAACCCAGGCGAGTATCCTAACCACTGGACTAGAGAGTGAGGGTAGGCGGGAGGCCGGCCCAGAGCCCATTTAACTAAAGTGAACCAGCTTCAACAGGCAAGAAGAAGGCAGGCAACCCCCTCGCTAATACAGGAAGGTCCAGGGGGACACATACGGCGAGGTTCGAACCCACCATCTCCGGCACCCCAGGCACATAGCGTGACCACCAGCCCACAGCGGGTGCTGTGTCGGGAGGAGGGCCACATACCATTTAATTAAAGCGGAACAGCTTTGAAAGGCAAGAAGGAAGGCACCCCCAACGTTACCCAAGAAAGAGAAGAGCACGCGCACCGGGGGAGATTTGAACCCACAGCTCCCCCCATCCCAGGCACACAGGCTAACCATCAGCCTATGGAGGGAACCATGGTGGCCTGAGGCCCGACAACCATTTAATTAAAGTGGAACAGCTTCCACAGGCAAGAGGGAGGCAGCCCCCAATGCAGAACCCCAAAAGCAGGGAACACCCACCAGGCCCGCATTAGAGACTGCTCTCAAGCCCTTCTTAGCATCCACAGAGGGAGAGGGCAGGGGAATCGAACACACAGCACCCACATCCCACACGCACGACCCAACCACTGGACCAGGGAAGGAGGGATGGCTCTGGCTTTGCCCAAACGATAGATAATGAATGTGGAACACCTTCTGCGGGCCAAAAGCACGGGACCTGCCCACCCCAGAACGGCTGGGGAGATCCTTTCAGAGGCCCTTGCAACAGGCAAAGAGGATTTGAATTCACAGCGGCCACAAGCCAACCCAGTAGCCTAATCCCTGGACTACACAGGAAGGTGCTGGGGCGGCTGACACAAATAATAGTTCATTAAAGTTGAACAGCTTCACGAGCAAGAGGAAGGGCGCACAAGACCCCTGCATCGTTAGAGCCGTGGAACCACAGACCATAGATGGGCTGTAAGAAAGCCCTCCCAACCAGGAGAAGGGGGATTTGAACGAGCCATCCTCATAGTCCCTCTGTGAAGCCTAACCACGGGATCAGAGAGGGAGCCACTGCCTTTAACTACTCCCAGCCACCTGTCATTAAAGAGTAACAGCTTCAACTGCGGGTGCTCCCATCGCTGTAGCCCAGGACCCAATGATTAGGGCACTCACCCGGGCCGTAGGTGAGCCCTTGGCAAATCCTTTGGGCTCATCAGGCAGCGGGGAGAGTTAAGAACGTGAATGGCCATAATGCATCAGATCCACGGCCCAGCTAGCCCACTCTCCTGCCTTCCCAGAGCGGCCAATGCCGGCTGCTTCAAAGGCAGTGAACAGAAAAGGCCAATTATCAAGTGATCTGTCCCGTCGGGCCCCCCTCCCAGCAGCTGGCAGTCAGTGGGCGAAGGATGCCAGGACCACAGGGCTGCATCACTGACCGTCTTGGCTAATAGCCACGGATGGACCCATTCACCATGCACTTTCTCGGTCTTTTTTTGAATCCACTTACAGCTTTGGCCCACCCCACATCCACTGGCAACAAGTTCCACAGCCTGACCATGCATGGCGGGGAGAAGTCCTGCCTTTGGTTTGGGCTAAATCTGCTGCCTGCTCATGTCAGCGGGTGACCCCCCCCCGGTTCTTGCATTGCGTGAAGGGGTACATAACACGTCCCGATTCACGTTCTCCACCCCAGTCATGACTGGCTAGCCCTCTATCAGATCCAACCTTAACTGTCCCTTTTCCCAGCTGACCCTGAAGCACACTCCCCTCCCCCCAACCTCCATCACAGGCAAGGCCCCCTAACCACGAGGTTAAAACTTACACGGGGGACCTCTGCCTCCTTCCCCTGGGCTGTTTTGTGGAGCGTTCGGCTCGTCCCTAACCAACTCACACTAAATGGGTTAGGCACGTAAGTCACCTGAGGGGTTCCTAGCCGTGGCTGGCAAGCAGAGGTTGGGAGGGGAAGACTCTGGGTCAATTTCCTTCTCCCCGCCTGATGAGCAGGGAGTTGAAGAGGGCTCTGCATTCTCTCCAGCGTGAGCCCCAATACTGAAGTAAAGGACCGCCTGAGGAGACTTGCTTGTTGTAGCTTGTCGGGGCTGTGCCACTTTCATTAAGTGGTAACTGGCCAGCCTTGCCGCATGAATCCCTCTGTAGTCCAGTGGTTTGGGCACTTACCCAGCGTGTGGGTGATGCCGGTTCAACTCCTCCCCCAGCTTGCTGAGGAAGGACTTAACCAGCCATCTCCCTGCTCGCAAGTGAGTATCCAGTTTCTGGACTAAGAGGGATTCTCCCAGGGCGCTTGGGCCCCTGTGCCTTTTATTCTGCGGAAGCTGTTCCACTTACATGACATATTCATGGGGCCAGCAGCCCACCCAACAGCCCACTGTAGTCTGGTGGGTGTGGTGTTTGCCCAGCATATGGGAGGTGGGGGTTCAAAGCCCCTTTCTTCTTGCTGAGAAGGGATTTGAACCTTGATCTCCTGCCTCTCAGGTGAATGTCCTAAGTGCTGGGCTAGGAGGTTTTCCTATGTGGGGGCTCTCTCAGTCTTTTCTGTGGAAGGAGGGTCACTTTGGTTATATATTCATTGGGCCAAACACAGAACAAGCAGGTCTGGGTAGTCTAGTGGTTGGAGGGTGTGCCCAGCATGTGGGAGGTTGGTGGTTCCTATCCCATTTCTTCTTGAAGAGAAGTGAGCTGAGCACTTATCTTTCCGCCTAAGTGCCTGGCTAGTGGGATGTGGGCTCTCCCTCTGTCTTTTCTGTTTCAAGTGGGCCCCTTTCAATAACTATTACATGAGAATTGGGCCAGTGCTTCTCCGTGACTCTCTTGGTGGCCCTGTGGGTTGGCTGCTTGTCCCTGAAACCAGTGAGCTGCTGGTTCAAACCCCCTTTCTGTTTGTTGAGAAGGGTTGGGACCTTGATCTCTTGCCTCGCAAGTGTTCCACTTTAACTATATATTAACCGGGGTGAGGTAAGCTCTCAAGTCCCTCTACAGTACGGGGGTTAGGGTGCTCGCTTGGATTGTGGGTGATGCTGGTTCAAATCCCTGCTGTGTTGGTTGAGAAGGGTTGGATGTCTCAATTTCTTATTGCTCAAGCCTTCCACTTTAACTATATATTAACCGGGGCAAGCTAAGCTTTCAAGTCCCTCTGCAGTACAGGGGTTAGGGTGCTCGCTTGGATTGTGGGTGACCCTAGTTCAAATCCCTACGGTGTTGGTTGATAACGGTTGGGTGTCTCAATCTCTTATTGCTCAAGCCTTCCACTTTAACTATATATTAACTGGGACGAGGTAAGCTCTCATGTTCCTCTATGGTACGGGGGGTAAGGTGTTCACCTGCTGTGTGCGTGCTCCCGCTTCAACTCCCCTGGGTGCCGAGTGAGATGCCAGGGGGTGCCTCAATCTCTTATTGCTCAAGCCTTCCATTTTAACTCTATATTAACCGGGGCGACCGAAGCTCTTAAGTCCCTCTATGGTACAGGGGTTAGGGTGCTCGCTTGGATTGCGGGAGACCCTGGTTCACATCCCCGCTCTGCAGGACAGGAGGGCTGCTGCTGGCTGAGAGCAGCCCCCTCCTACCTAAGCAAGAGGCCTGCCACAGAGCCTCTTGCTTTTTTAATTCAACAGGACATGCCCCAAAATGGTAAAACCTCCCTCTCACTCTTGTCCACCGTGATCAGGATACACGCCCAGGTTGTGGCAGACCCCAGGGCACTCCCCTGCTCTTTTGAGGGGTGTGAACTGGGGGCCGCCACCTCCTGGGGAGAGTCACTGGCGAGCGATCCCTGTCCGAATCCCCTCTCCGTCCCAAGAAGACAACGGCCTCTTAAGAAAGAGAGGGGGTTCGGACAAGGATGGCCCACCCTAAAGGACGGTCGCCTAGGAGGCAGGAAATCCCTGTGCAAATCTCTGCTGAACAGACAGCTGGGGGATTTGAACCAGGATCTCCTACAACCCAGGCGAGTATCCTAACCACTGGACTAGAGAGTGAGAGTAGCTGTGAGACTGGCTCAAAGCATATTTAACTAAAGTGGAACAGCTTCAACAGGCAAGAAGGGAACCCCTTTACTATTACAGAAAGGTCCAGGGATATACACACACACCAGGCAAGATTCAAACTCACATCTCCGGCACCACAGGCTCATCACCTAATCACTGGACTACAGAGGAAGCCTTATTGAGCTGCTGGCCGAAATAATATTTCATGTATGTGGAACAGCTTCCACAGCCAAGAGTTATGGAGTGCCCCCCCATTGCTATCCCCCAAAGACCCAGGCACACCCACAAGGCTGCATTCAATATCTATCCACAGCCCTTCTTAAGGCAGATAGACAGCAGATGTGAACCTGCCTCTTCCACAGCCCAAGAACATAACCAAACCCCTGCACTCTAGAGGGAGTGATGTCTTTGCTTTTGCCCAAGCAATATTTAATTAATGCGGAACAACTTCAAGCTACAAGCAAAAGCAAGGAGGCACCCCATCACTCTACAGCAGAAACTAGGGCATGCACCTGGGTTGTTGGAGATAAGGCTCTTTGCAGTCCTCCATCACCGTGGGGAATTTAAACCCATGGCTCTCATAATCTAGGTGAATAGCCTAACCACAGGACTACGGAGGGAGGTGCAGGTTTTTGTCAGCCCAAATAATATTTAATTAAGGTGGATCAGCTGCAAAAGGCAAGCCCAGACCCTATGAATAGGAAAGAGGATGAAGGTAACAGTCAGTCAGTATCTTGATAGAATGAAGACATATATGATCATATACAAAGCAGACAGTACAGATGATATTGCCCGTGCCAGGGCAGCATGGGTTTACATTATGTCATAGCAGCATTTGATGAGTAGGCATCTGTAGTGCCTAGCTGCACAGAAGAGCATTCTGTCTTGTTACAGAGGGAAATATTTTACACCTGCCAATTTTTGTGTTGACCTAATTGAAAGCCTTTTTGGCTAGCATACACACCTATGAATCTGTAGTTTACCCAGATGCCAATTCTGCCCGACTCCAAGCCTCTTACGCTGAAATAAAAATGACACAACCACAAAACTGGAAGAGTTGAGCCTAGCGAACTCTAATTGTCAGATTTGGACACATCATCACCCTGAAATGTTCATACTGATTCACTTAGTGCACAATTGTTCCTAGAGGCTGGATTCAGAGGTTGTCCTAATACAGAATTCAGTAAATGCTGTAACAGCATTTTCTACATGCTCAAGTGTTAGTGGGTGGGGGAGAATATATTAGGTTGCTTTGTCTCTAAAGGAGCATTAATTACTCTAAAAAAGACTTAAAATGTGGCAAAGCAGCTGCTGCTGAGAAGAATTTGCCTGCAGCAATCACATGTTAATTATTATGTACTTATATAGTTCAGCTTGGAGAAGGAAGGTTTGTACAACTTGCCAGTTTAGACTTTTATCCATTGTCCATGAGCAGTAGGAATAAATCAGAGGATTTTCCACTGAGGTTTATTATATGTGTGATACAGGAGTGCCAGAGAGCAGTGGTAGAGTGTTTGAGGGGAAATATATAAGCCCTAGGCTAATTAAGGCATGTTTCTGTATAGACTAGGGAGGGTTGCTACAGGTTAATTGGAACACCTGTTGTCAATTAAGGCCCTGTCAGGAACCTAATAAAACCCCATGCTTCAGGCAGTCAAAGGAGGATAATAGGATGGGGGTGGGGCAGGGCAGGGCAGGGCATGGCGACTAGAACACTGAAGCAAGGGAGGCCCTCTTCCCAGTGTCTAAGGAGCAAGGGTATCCCTACCTAAAGGGGATGAGGGTAAGAAACCTGCAGGGGTTGAGAGGGGCTGGGGTGAGGAGCAGACCCCTCTCCTGCTTTTCTTCTCTATCACCTTTCTGGGCCACTGGGGGGGCTCTTGGCACCCAAGAGCAGGGGCAAGGGGTGGTGTCTTAGCCCATCCCCACAAGAAAAGTGCAGGACCTACCATATGAACATTGTCTATCTTGGCATAGTGTCCCTAATAAGAGACCTGAATAACAAATCATTTGTTTTTTTTCTCTCTCTCTCTCCGGGTGTCTCTCTCCATCTGCTGCTATTCTGTCCCCATGGTCTTCAGTTGGTGTCTGTTCTCCAGTCTGTGTGGAAGTGCCATCAGAGACGGAGGCTGTCCAAGGAACTCACATGAAGCTGCTCTGTATCTCCTGCATGAAAAGAGAAGAGGCTTCTGCAAGCACTGTGGTGGAATGGTTCTACAAGACTGAAGGGGGGAAAGATGAGCTGGTATGTATATTTGCTAACCTAACTCATGCTACCATAGCCCCTAGTGTGGGGGAAATCCCCAGGGAAGGTATAGGGGCAGGGAGGTAAAAAGGCCTGGGAGAACATTAACTTTGTTTCTGTAGTATGGTTTTTAGTGAAGGTCACACAAGGAAAATAAAAAAAGCAAGTGTAATTTGGGTTATATCTGTGTGTCACATCTGAAGTTTGATTTGAGGAAGACTGAAATGTCCAGAGGCCCCTCACACAATACTGAAGATGACAATGCTCCTTAAATTATTTAACCCCACCCTTGCCCTACAGTGGCTTCATTTATACGGCACTTCTCACCCAGAGATATCAAAGCACTTTACACACATTCTTGTAATGGTCTCCTCCTAACATCACTGATCCATACATTGAGTTGATTATTTGTCATGCTGCAGCACTCAGAAGGCCCAGCTGAGTTCAAGACCACATTGTGCAAGGTGCTGTACATATACCTAGTAAGATACAGGCCCTTTCCCAAAGAATTTACAGCCTAAATAGACAAGGCAGCTGAAGGGTGAGGGGGAAACAGGCACTGAAATGTGAACTGACTTGCCCAAAGTTATAGTTGGTCAGTGGCACGCAGAGTGCTACATTGTGCATTTTGCCTAATTTTTGTTTTGCTTTACCCTAATTACAGGAGAAGGCAGCGGCCATGTTTCCCCCAGATCCTAGATTAGGAAAGCCTAGACAGGCTGCTGACTGAGACTGCCAGAGAAACAGCCACAAGACAGTAATTTGTCTTTGCTCAAGTTTCACAATCTGACTTTGGGGTAGCTCTACAGACAGCAAAACAGGGGTGGGGCATGCATGGTTAGATTGGAGGATGGACTGCCTCAACTTGTTACCTTCTGTGATTTGCCAGTTAGCTGGCTGAATCGTCTAGATATAAATTTTGAGGCTTATGAAAGCCATGTCAGAACCAGGAATAGACCCTAGGAGTCCTAATTCCTGATCTTGGAATTTAACCTTGAGATCTCGCCTTCATGCCAAACGATTGTTCTCTATAAGCAAACCTTGTCCCATTGAAGTCCATGGAGTTATAGCCATTGAATTCACCGAGATCAGGCTTTAGCGCTACATAGCTCTGTCACCTGCCCTTTTAATGATGATGGCACAGTGACATCCTTATCAAAGTTACTCCATCTGATTCAAGAAGCATGGTTAGACAATCTCTGTGTGCTCCTTTGAATTCTGTCTGGGAGGATGATGAAACTCTCTCTCCTTCTAAATAAGTTAAAATAGATGGATGTGGATATCCTGGAAAAGAAGCAACTTATTTTTTTTTAGTCCTGAGGGCTGAATATATGCAGCTCTTGCATATTTTCATATGTGCATATGAAGAATTAGTCTGTTTCATCCAGAAAACCAAGCTAGTGGCATAGTGAGTTCCAAATACGTCCCTTCTGTTTTGGGCTCTGACCTGGAGGGACCTCTTTGAAAAATGAGGGGAATTCAGAATTGGCTTACCTGCCGAGCGCACAAATGAGTGACTCGGGGTGTTTTAATGGCATAGACTGTTGTCCATTAGGGACTCACAAGAGGGTCACCAACCTCCTAAAGCACTGCACAGTGCTTCTCGTATGTGCTTCTAATAGGTAGTCCATATGCCTGTCAGTAGAGGAGGTGAATCTGATTTGTAAACACTTGCCCCCTTTCTTGTGGGCGCAAATAGTAGTTTTGCATCCACAATTATTTGTGGGCACAAGTCAGGACATTTAGACACACAAGTACCTGCTCTATGGATACACCAAGTCCTCAAAATGACTTGAAGTGCAGAACAACTTGCACTCATAAAGCTGGGAGTGCAGAAAGGGAGGCCCAGTTCAGGGCAAGGTGAAAATAAGGCCTCCAATGCCCATGGCTGTGTAAAGAAGTCATTATGTTTATCATACCACACTTCGTTTTCTCTTGCAACACCTTTGTTTGGACTACAATTTCCAGCGCTTATCAACACTTGTTTGTATGTAACATGGTAGCATGATCCAATGGATTAAGCACTAGCCTGGGAGATAAGGGTTCCATTCCTGCCTCTGACCTGCTTTGATCTTGGACAAGTCACTTTGCCTATTGGTGCCTCCTTTCCCCCACCTGTATAATGGACATAATTCCTTTTGCCCTCTTTGTATAGTGTTTTGAGATCTCCAGATGAAGAGCACTATAGAAGTATTAACGCCTGATGCTTCAGGGAGAGAAACTCTAACCATCTGATAGTTGGGAACTGCCCCTAGCTAGAGGGGAATCCCAGGGTGGGGAGTAGGATGCACCCAACAAATGGATAGGTGACTGACGTTTTTCCCCCTTCCCCCCCGGCCCCCATTTCTCTACAGATCTATGAATACAGAAAAGTACAACATGAATTTCCAAGTCGCTTCAGTGGCCGACTACAGTGGAACGGGAGCAAAGACATGCAGGACGTGTCCATCACTGTATTAAATGTGACCTTGAATGATTCGGGGATCTACACCTGTAATGTCACCCGGGAGTTTGACTTTGAGATTCATCACCCACTCTTCACAAGCTCCAGATTGATCCATCTCACTGTGGTTGAGGAGGGTATGGAGGACTGGTGGAAATGCCTTGAATCGTTGGGTGTGACCTACCATGCCAAGTACCAAGTCTATAGCAAACCACACAATGCTCTTTTCAGTGGTATTCCTGGTGAGGGGTGGGGAAGTTGCCAACTAATAGGTCACTTGCAAATACTTCTGTTTCCCCAGCCACGCTTTCCTACAACACAACTGACACAGGCTTGGATATGAAACCCAGCACCTATTGTGCTGGCTGTATTCCCAGTTGTGGAGCTCAAAATGTGTGCTAAAAGGTGTTAAAACAAGCTGGGCTCCCCAGCAGGTCCAGGGCAGGGGAACAACCAGAGAAAATGCTGCCCAAAGCAGGGAGTGCAATGGGCTTCCTGTGGTCCAGCTCAGTGCACACACTACTCCATAGTGGCTCTCAGTTCTAGCAGGGAGAAGCAGCAGTGCGATTGACGAACTGGTGATGGCTTCCCTCCACCCCTTCTTTCCCTCCCTCCCCCACTGTGTGATCTCTCTCCATCTCCATCTGTTTCTTTCCTGCCTCCAACTGTGCATTTCTCTTTTCTTCACATGCATTGCCCCCTCAATCACTAAAATGCTGGCCGTACTCTACTGCAGTAGGAGTGGTGTCACTGACTTCGGTGGGCCAGGATTTCCACCCCATATCTGTCCTCATTGTGAATCTCTTTCCCTTCTCCCCTCCAAGTTCTGCTGTTTCTTGGCCACCATTAAAAGCGTCTTAATTCTGTAATTTCTAGTGGTTGCCTCATTACTGTGCAGAACATCTAGCAACGCATCAGGGATTAGAAAAATAGAGCACCATGAAAACAAATCAGCATCCAGGATAAGATTGGTTAAAACTGGGGTGTGCATGCACCCATGTGTGTTCTGAGCAGAACGTAATTGGAATTAGTGGCAAGCTTGAGCACATGTATATTTTATTTCCATGAGCATGCAGGGTGAAACAGCTGATGGAAGTCTCCCCATATCCAAAACCTGCCCTTCTCAGACCAGATTGCGATTCTTCCTCCACTTCTGGCAGCTGGTTTGGGGATAGGAGCAGAAGACCTCTGCTCAGATGCTGCAGTTCAAAGTGACATGCAGCTATATTGGCAGGCTCTGTCTTCATTTAGCTACAGCTTCCTAAGCTGCTTCAGAGCTATTCATTCAAATGGCAGTTGAGACCCTGCCCCCATTTACTGCAGCAGACTCAGCCTGCTGGCCTTAGTTCCAATAAGAGAGGTGCTTAAGCAGACAGTCCCTGTATCTTCTGTTGCTCATTCTTGCAGGTAACTCTGTCTTGCTGAAAACTGTAGAGGGCTGATTCTTAGAGGATGGTGCAATACAGAATGGAATCTCAGAGATCAGTGACCTATTTTAATTGTTTCCCCAACAGCTGGAGAAGATTTTACATCGGTCATATCTGAAATTATGATGTATATTCTCCTGATTTTCCTCACCTTGTGGCTGCTGATAGAAATGGTCTATTGCTACAGGAAGGTCTCCAAAGCAGAGGAGACTGTCCAGGAAAATGCGTAAGTAAAAATCCTACAGACCTCCATATCTGAGCGAGCGTCACACACGCAGCAGAAAAACCTAGGGTGTGGGACAGAGGGTTCACTAGGGGATCTGGCCACCATTAAAAGCACTTCGATCTTGTATTTTCTGTTGCCACATCTCAGAATCTTTGTGAAAGGTAGCAGGATTGAGCCTCTCCTGAGAGAGGCTAGACTAGGTTAGCAAGGAACAGTGTTACAACTCAGCATGAAGGCATGTTGGCCAAGCTGTGCATAACTGGGGTATTGTAAGGCACCTTGTCAGAAGGGGAAGGGGAGACTTTCTCAGGACCTACCTGCACTATGCCTAACTCATGATCATAAGCCTCACACACAGGTTTTTAAAGACTGAGGCAAAGACCGTTCCAGTGTGACACACCTGGGGGTGGTTCCACTATTTCTACACTGTACTTTTCCCTCCTCCATATGTATGTCAGATAACAAGGCCCTTTGTGTGCAGTGGGAGTAGGGAGAAAATATTCCTACAACTTTATCTTGGGTCAAACTCCACACCTGCCCTTGAGGAAGGAGCACACCAAAAACTCTTTTGGAAGGGGTATTCTCCGCAGTGAGCATCACCCTGCACTTTATGTGGCCAAGGGCAGTTAAGGGCTAACATGTTATAGGTGTTCAGTGCCTCAAAATCAGGAAGTTCAAAGGACGACAACTCTCAACAGGTGCTACCACTGAAGCAATACAGCTTCTGCTTGCAGCTAGCACCCACCCAGGGCTCTCTTTACCTGTGGTGAGCATTCTCTTTCGATCTGTAGGACTGACTACCTCGCCATTCCTTCGGAAAACAAGGAAAACTGCACTGTGCCCGTGGAGGAGTAGCCAAGGGTAGATGGGCCATGACCTGCAATAAGGTACACAAACTTGATATAAAACAAGGGTGTGGCTAGTGCATTGTGCACGTGGCTGATTCTGCTCCCTGACTTGTGGGACACGCTAAAACCACTGGGGAGAGGTGCAATAAAATGGGAGGGTTATGTCATCCTGACAAAAGGCTTGGAAAAATGAGGGGTGGGAAGCTATGTATCCCAGGCTTGTTTTGTGTCAAACTTCCACTGTGGCCCTTGAAGCAGTTACCCATGTATATCTTATGTGTGGATTAAGATTATTTTTAAAATCTTAATAGCAAAAGACATGGCTTTGCCCTAGCCTTGTTCTGCCAGGAATATATGCATCAATAGACACTGATGTGCCCCGCAGTAGCTGGGCCCTAATATAGTTCTCCTCGCATGCCCCTGTGAAGCAGGGCAGGGCTCCATGTTACAGATTGGGAAACTGAGGTAGAAAGACTTGCTCAAGCCTATAGTAAGGCAGGGAATTGAACCCAGTCTCCACTGTAGAGCTGCTTAGTAATTTTCCAGTGAAACATAGCTGAAGCTGGGCCTCTCAGGGGCTTGACAAGCTCCCTGCTCTGTGGGAGCCTTGGGATCTCTAAGAGAAATTGGCATTCTTGACAATTTTTTTGCATCTCCTTTCATGAACACTGTATCTTGGTGTTTCTGAAGCAAAATTTTCAGGGATCTCCAATTTGCTGGGAAATGTTGGTAAAGCTTTGGATTCTCAGTCAGAAAAAGCCAATTTGTCAATAACAATCTCCACATTTCAGCTAGTTAATCCAGAATCCCACACTAGTGCTGAACCATTCTTCCTTTGCCTGGACTATGGACAGCAGTATTCTTCTAATGCATCCTAGGTCACCAGGGAACTGAGGTCTGGCTCTGGTTGCTCTTTGGGTGTGGTTTATGCTACCCTGACCATCTCTCCCCAATTAAAACAAAAACAAAACAGTTGCTATTTCAGAAGTGTTTTGTAAACATTGCTCCCCTTTGCTATTTCCAAAAGATGCTGCATTATTCCTATTTTCAGACATAGGACTCAGAGGAAAAGTTTAGAACTCTAAGCCCCATCTGTGTTTGACTGTATGCATTGTTGCATTTTTAACAATGCAGCTATCTGTTCAGACTCTTAAGTACTGTGAGCAGAAGTAACCTCCGTTATCATGGTTCACAAGACCAGGCCTCTGATAAGGAAGCATTAATCACAAGTTGGGGGGTGGGCTTCTGTTCCTTGCAGGAACTCTGAAGTTGGAAGGACCAAGTCACTCCAGCCAGGTTTGGGAGAACTCTACGGCACCAGGAAGAAATAAGGGAAAGTGTGAACTCTCTTCCATTTGCCTTGGACATTGCACAGCCTTGACTTTGGCTTCATGACTCCATTTGCTAAAGGATTCTCCTTTGAAGCATGCTGAGCAAAGGGGGTTGGGGTGCAGGTGGCACTGCTCCTTCCTAAGTTTTGCCCCCATTCATTGAATGGCCTTGTAAATACTAGTATTTATTACCCTCACCATATTCCTTAGCAAAATATGCTAATTTGACAATGTAGTACTTAGGTATGTCATTACCCTGACACACATGGCCATCAGCAAGATCATTTTAGCATTGTGATCAACCTTTTGATAAAGCCTGAACACTTTAATTAAAAATATATATATTAATTTAAAAATATAATCCTGCTCCACCCCAATGCTTGCTATCTCTCATTCAAATGCTTGCTCTCCATGCTGCCCTGGACTGTAGGCTGCTGTTGCAAATCTAGGACAAGGATATGGAGAAGCAGAAGGCTCAAAGCAACTTAGAGCTGTGAAAAATGTACAATGGCACTCCGCATGCAGAGAATTAGTGGGCAGCAATCTACATACACAAGCTTGCTGTGCACACCCCTGCTCCTGCATAGTACAAGTTCCATAGTGTGCTTTGACCTACAGAACATTTAGCCCATGGTGGCAGGATTTACACAGCCAGTTAGCAAGGGGCAAGCTAATGTGATGTAGATTCAAGGTCCAGCTTGCTGCATGCTAAACCTCAATAGCCATGCCCTCAGGCTGTACCACTGCTAATTTAGGATTCTGTGCTATAAACTGCAACAATTCCAAGAAGTGATGTTTGTTTCATTTGGCAACTGTTTGTCAGTTCTAACTGTCTCTCTTCAACTTGCTCTGTTAACTAGTTGAGACCGGTTATTTCCATGATAAGCGAACTATCTACTGTGTGTCTTGCAACAACCCGAGGAGAGCAGCCCTGGGAGACAGTACTCCCATTTGAGGACACTTTGCCAATTTCAGGAAGAAAGTTAAAGGCCGGATTCCCTGAAGGGAGGAGAGAGAGAGAGAGTGTCTGGGTTAGGTAAGCAAGCAAATGAAACGACTGCTTATTCCCAAATGGGAAAATGAGGCAGCTTTGGAATTTTTTGGAACTTTTTATAACTAATTGAAAGTCATGGTTGGATAGTTGCACCACCTAGAGGCAAACTGTGATTTTCTCCTTTAGCCCTTAATGCATTATTTCTTGTGTAATTATTCACAATGCTGAATACTCAGTGTTAGTCTATCTATTGCAGAGCAATGCTCTTTTTAAATTTTAAGTTTCACTTATAAACAATTGCAGATACAGTAGCAAGGTGGGGGTTTTTGGCTTTATTAAATTGTGCTTGCCCATTCAGAGAAGCAGTAGTCTTAGAATCTGAGATTATTGGGGGGGGGAGCATTTGTCTATATGTAGAAGTAGCATGAGGGTGAGATGCTGCTGAATGACACTTTTCAGGAAATGGAGCTTTTGTTCCTAGCATGCATATCCCCTGCTGCAATGACTCTTCATACAGCTTGCAAGAGTTAAGATGAATCTGTTACACTGTTTGCTCCTAAATAGATAAAGCACTCACTGAGTCTGGCATGCTTTCTGCATATGGAATTCCTCTGCTTTATTCTGCATAAATTGCAGAGTATAATTGCTCTGATTTTTAAAGTTAGACAGGCTCAAACCAGAATTCTAGGTGATGGTTGTTCAGACACCCAACTAGGATCAGGAGCTGCAGGATACCCTGATTTTTTGTAAATTTAAAACCCAGTTCCAAACAGACCTGATTCACAGGGTGTCTGACACCAGTTCCCACCCAGGCTTGCATCTTGTGCCCATCTATAGATTAAGTATGCTCTATCGGCAATGCCTTAGGCTGGGCACTAGCTTCTTAGAACCCAGTGTTTTAAAATGGAGGAAGAACCCTCTTATTTAGGTGGTTGGAAGTATTTTTTTTTTCTCTAGGCCATTTTATTCAGCCTAAAATACTATGGGAGGAATACTAACCCTCAATCTATAACAGTAGAAGCTAGAGCAGAGGAAGCACATCATGACTCCAGGATTCCATGCTTGACGGTGACACTCCCTGTGCAGTGGGAGTTTAGGCGAGTCACTTAACCTAGTCAGTTGTTAAAGCTCCTTGACAGCCCCCTTAGAGTAAATGAAAGGCCATGTTTTAGTCTCCACCCCTTTCTGATTTTCTAAACTAACCAGATGCTTTTTTGTGCGTCTTACCCTGTAATTTGTGAAGTGCTCCTATAGATGGACATTGCTACCTTTGGTATTTTTAGATAGGGGAAACCTGTTTGTTGGGAAAGCTGTATTAGGACTTCCGATTGAAGGGGGGTGGCAGGAATGAGATGGTATTGCCTCACAGCACAATTAAAGATGTGTCTTCTGGGAGCATGATTCTCTTCTCTCTTCCCCCCCCCCCCCCCCCCCCCGGCATCAGGAAAGACCCCTCTGTGTATATGGAAATAAGAGACTTAGAATTAGGTAGGACAATTTAAAAAAAGCACTCAACTCAAAAGTCACTGTCATTTGTTCAATTTTTTTTATTCATAATGTATTTTCCATTGTTCTAGCTACTTTACATTGAGATTTGGCTGTGTAGCCTTTATAATTCCTAGTTTCCTAGCAAGTAAGTATCTTATCACACCTTGCGCACAGCGCAAAGTTTATTACAGTTACAGAGCCAAACACAGTTAGCCAGACAATGTCTCAAAACACAACTGCTGTTCCTTCTGCATGTGGTCCAGCCCCAGAGTTTGTGTTGCCACCACAGACCATTCAACAAGACAGAGGTGAGTCTTGACCTGTATCTCTCCCTCCCAGTTTAGAGTTATTACTCAGAGGGGAAAGCGCCCACCTTAGGGATGATCGTACAACCCACTCTTGTTGATGTGAATCACTCCTTACTCAAACAGGATTATTTGAAAGAGTAAGGATTACTCACCTGAATCAGGGTTGCAGGATCCATGCCCTTGTGTGGGGAAAGATAGATCAGGAATGTAGCAGCACTCTTTGGCCATGGAGTTTTTGAGGTGTGAGCCGTGGGGGGGGGGGGAAATGCATTGCAACCTGCCAGTAACATTGCAGAAGTGCCATTAGTGTACAGTAGCAAGAGTGCAGGTTGGTGCTTCTATGTTTGTTTTGTTAAGTGTTTAAAGGAGGAGGGAGACATGTGGGCTCCCAACCCATCTCGAGGAATGATACAGATGTGGCACAAACTCCATCCTTTCACTGAATAAAGTTGCTGTTTCTTAGCAGCAGCAGTCACCAGTCTCCCACATTCAAGTGCTGCTAGGACAAATTAGACTGTGCTTGGAAATAGAACTTGCCTGCACAGCTTCAGATGCTGCTTTTTTGTAACTCAAAAGATCAGCTTCAGGAAGCTGGCCCTTTAATGTTAGCAATGAAACTGACCAAACTGAGTGAGGTAACAAATTGTCAGAGGAGGAGGAGCCTCCCTGAGCCATGTGCAAATACAATTCCTTCATCAGAAGGAAAGTCCTTTCCCCACCAAAATAAAACACATTCATTTCATAGCATAACACAAACT
Organism: Dermochelys coriacea; assembly: GCF_009764565.3. Lineage (NCBI taxonomy): Eukaryota > Metazoa > Chordata > Testudines > Dermochelyidae > Dermochelys > Dermochelys coriacea. The sequence continues at coordinate 9,931,722 of NC_050089.1, forward strand.
GCTACAAGGAATGACCAGCATCAGGTCAGTCCATCTCAGACAGAGGGAGAGTAGGATAGAAAAGTGATTGTCCTGCAGCAGATAGGTGAGGGAGGGGAGAAAATGGAGCCATGTAAGCACTGTAGCTGCAGAATGTGTTTTGGGGGCCAGCTCTCCTTGTGTAGATAAGGGAATGTTCAGCTATGGCTGAGCAAGTGGAGGGGGAGAGCATCCCACTGTTTTGGCTGGTTTGCACATCTAGAAAAAAAGCATGTTATGGCACAAGAGATTCACCTATGCTTTAGAAACTGCAAGCAGCGAGCACAAACTGAGACAGGGCATGAACATTCAGTACAGTTCTCTCCTGCAAACACTACATCACAGTAGTCGTTTCTCAGACTAGTTATTCCAGACACTTTAGTCTAGGGGTTTCCACCTACAGTCTTGTTTAAATAAGAACATGGCAGTAATTTCACACCCAGTACCCTCCCACTTCTCAAAACCTCCAGCCAGGTTCCATTCTACTACACCAAGAAGCCATCAGTGGTAGCAAATCAGCACTTAATGGCTTGCAAACTGCCAAGTGCAGCTGTGCTGAAATGCATGAAACCCACAGAAGATACATGCAGGGTTTGAGGGGGAAAAGGAAGAACAGCTTCGCTGACAAAAATATACAGCAGAATTCTACTGTAACAAGCCCAGAACATTGCCTGGTAGAATAGTCACTGCAAGGAACAAGGCCCTTCCTCTAGGGTACTGAAGTATTCTTTGGAGAAGGTTGATTCTGGATGCATGTGGAAGGGGCATGAGCTATAGAGCATGCAGTGCCTGTGCTCTTCTGTCAAACATCAGCTAAGATCTTGCCCTCAAAGCTGCTACAAATCATCATGGGATGTTCATAACCTGCCCACAACTCAACTGAAAAGACTCTAGTCATCTTGACTGACTGTCTCATAGGTAGACTATCCCCGCCCTCGCCTGTGTAGAGCAGGGGTAAGAGCCCATCTGTTCTGGATGGGTCCCCAAAAAGGCAAAGAGGACAGAGCTGATCACCCCTCAGGTATCCCTACTCTTTCCAGCAGCACTGGGAGACTGCTAGGCCTGGGGCAAAGGGGAAAGACACTGACCCTCTGAAATGCTCAACACTAACCTCTATTTAACAGCCTGTTGGGAGAGAGAAGCACTAGCTTTTTTAGCTTTGGGCTGGATGTGGAGAGAAGAGATTTCCTCCAATTCCACATTCCAGTGCTGAATGATGGAAAACCCAAGTCTGCTCTGCTCCAACTCTTCTCCTTTCTGGTACTGCTAGCTGCATGGCAGGTGATGTGTCCAAGTCCTGGAACACAAATCTACCATGAAGAGGAATGGACACAGACCACAGGAGAGGGGAGAGTGCCCTGTTCCTAGGTACTGGTAGGAAAGGAATCCTCTCCTGTGTATTTAGCATTCTAATGCACAGAAATTTAGACTGAGGGCTGCCATTGTATCCAGTGTTCACCCCCACTCTGCCTCACCATCGCAGCACACATCTGTTCTGAGAAGCTAGAGTGGGAGTGAGTTGAAGGCAATGTTGTAACAGTGTTAATGGTGTTGTCATGCTACTGTGCTTCAAGTTTCTAGCCACCACTGGACGCAAAGGAGCCACAGCCGCCTGGGAGAGGCTATTTTTTGAGAGTTCGTGCCAACTCACACTCCAGCAGTTTGGAGGGCTGCCAAGGTAGGCAGTCAATCTCTTAGATGCTTACCTGACCCACAAGCAGCTCTATCACTGCTTTCATTCCAATGAGGAGCTGAACCTGCCTCTTTACTTGTGTGGAAATCACTGCAGACCCCTCACAAAACATCTTGCAGTGCACATCAGCCAGCTGGCGTTACGGTCTCGACTGCAGCTGTCCATTTGTAACAACCCCCCCACTCCTAAAAACATAGGTTAGGAAAATTAGCTGTTGAATCACTAAGCACACACATTAAGAGGAAATATTAGGCTAAACTGTCCCCTTTACACCTAAGTAAATCTTTGAATCCATAGAATTGCCTGGCTCTAAATGAGAGAAGAATTTGGCTTACTGTACCTATTTGTTTATATTTGGGATGGGAAAGTGGGTCCATTTAAAGGCTGCTGCTGGTGACACAAGCATTATTTCCACCGAGTAGCTTCCAGGTTAGGGCTTAATAAAGCCAATGCATTATGCCTGCAGCAAAAACCATCTCTTCCTTTTAAACTCTGCATTAAAATTAAATTTGGATAAAGGTTATACTCTAGTAGAGATGCACCCCTTCTGCCCACAGATTGTCTAAACTGGAGTTGGAGATATATTTTTCCAGCTCAGATAGTCATACCTGCACTACCTCTGATCAAGATAACGAACATATCTACTTGAGCTAGAAATTACAGCTGTGGTGGAGACACACTGAGTGAGAGAGATCTTAGATAGGAAACTGGTTCTAAATTGGCATGTGCGATTTAACCATGCAATCAGCTTTACCCGAGAGCCAAGTAGTCAAAGTTGGAGCATTCTTGTCAGGGTTAGATATTGACATTCACAACTACTGACCAAGATTAAAAATATTTACTTACTATGTACGCTGATTTTGAAATTGTGGTTCTGGTTTTGTGACCTTGATTCTTTTTATTTTTGCTTGTCTGTATTTTAAAACCCATTTTTTAATCATGATTCTTCCTAGCTAATGGGTGGCTTGTACTATACATTAAGGATAGAACCCTTCCAAAAGCATGGTTGCTTCTCCAGTACACAGGCTGAAATGGTTTCCATTCTTTCCATTACACTAACAGGAACACAGCATTCTCACTACTGCCAAAGTTTGAAATGAGTCAGAGTGTTCGCCTGCCCTCTTCATCCCTGCCCCCAGTTTGCCCCCATCTGAACTGCACACTTACCTTAAGATGATGTTTTACAAATGAGTAAGTCATGAGTTTATGTAACTAGTCCTAGTTTTCAAACACAGGCACTGTATAGACACTACAGCACCAAATACCCCTTTTGAGGTAAGCACCAATGGACAGAATGTAGGTACCTAATTTAGGCAGCCAAGTTTGAAAACTGAGCTTAGCAAGGAAACTCCTCCTTTCTTCACATACAGAAAGATTAGAGCTGAGAATCAGTGTCCCAGACAATCTGCCCTTCTATCCCTCCCTCCAGCACTGCAGCATCTCACACACCAGGATTTAGGCCATTCGCTGTTTACATTGTATCTGGCTGGTGCTTTAGCTGCAGCACAAAAGGGAGGGGAGTGGAAGGATAAACCCTTTTAAAATCTATTTCACAATTGATCAGACTCTGAAAAACAAACCAAACTATTCTGCATATGAACCTGATTGGTTACTCACAATGGAAGGACGAGGGCCTGTCGGCAGAGTGCCAAACGATCCTCCCCTACACAGGTCAGCACTGCAATAAATGTGTCTGCCCATGTGTTCAGGGTTGGTCAAAAAGGGTGAGCCTCAGAGAGAAAAGCCCAGGGTGAAAACTAACCTTCACCTCAGCTGTACTTACAGTATCTTCCCTTCCATTTATCTTCTGTCTCTGTTTTACACTAGAAACCTCTGCTAGATTATCAAAAAACTTCTAACCATAAGCACACCTCAGGCTGGAATTTTCAAAAGACCCTAAAATAGTTAGGCACCCAACTCCCATTGAACTGCAATAGGTTTGGGTACCTAACTCTCAGTCTCCTTTAATCCCAGGCTATTTGTGCGGGTCAGTTCTGGCTCCTTATTGACATTAAATAATCTACTTCAAGCCCGAATGCGGGAGGCAAAGAAATGGTTTTTTTTTTCTTCACAGAAGTTGGGACAGAGAAGGAAAGGGTGAGGGTTTGAGTTTAAAAAGGCTAGATAAGCAGAGCTAAGAGACAACAAAGGGTGCACGTAGCTGAAAGCCAGAGAGGAATTGTTGCCAGCGGGCCAGGAAAAGCTTCCTGAGACTAAGGGCTTCTCTATATGTACAGTTGCACTGATTTCACTAACAATAGGATGTTAAACTGGTGTCACTGCCTGTGTGGACACTCTTAACAGCTTAGCTTGCAAATTTACAGGCTCAAGATACACCATTTTGTACCAGTTTGAAACTGGTTATGAATTGATGCACAGTAATCTGCAGTAGTTTAACTATAGCAGCAAGTTTGGGTAGGCCTGTGATCTGCTGGATGGAATAGACTCTTCCAGGGAAGCTGTGGCTCTTGAAAAAACTAGACCCATAGTAACAAATGAAAACTTTCCTTATTCAGAGTCCTGGATCCCACCAGTGAGTTTGGGCTCGTCTGTCTTTAGAACAGCAGGACACAAATCCAGTCATCACAGCAGGAGGCACTGCCCCGCCTCAACTTCCAGCGTTGGTCTCTCCTTTCCTCAGTGCTAGGGGCTCAGGCTCACTCTACACTGCCCATTTCAGCAGCAGCTTCTGGCTCCGGCAGGAAATGCCAGGGAGACGTCCAGTTTTAAGCAACATTAAGTTAAATAAATAACCATAAATACAATAAATTATATAAAGCAGAACATTCCCGAGGTTTCTGGGCATGTTTTTGTCTGTAGTCCTTTGCCTTGTCTTTCTCCCCCTTCTCCGGTAGTCTAAGATAGTTATGGTTTGAATTTAAGAGTCCCAGTCATGCAAGACACCAAGAAGCCCCCCAAAGAGCTTCAGTACCTCCCCAGACAAACTAGGCAGCTAGCACATTTTTAGGAGGAGCGTGTGGATAAATGGCTTAGTTAAACTCCTACAGCTGCGTAGGCCAGTGCCATATGGTGAAGGAAGGGCCAGTTGCTCACCTTGCTCTTTCAGCGCACGCAGAAGCTAGAGCTGAAACAGACCTGCTGGATCATCCAGTACTCAATACTACCCCTAAACGGGGCTGCATCAGGTGATCTCACCTGCTTCAAAAAATCCTTCCAGAGTCAGAGACCATGGAGATAGAGGGTCCACAGACCAACTAATCCACCTGGTAAGGCAAGATGGGGAAGCATGTTAGTCACCACCGCAAATCCCCTCTATCCTTTCACCACACAAAGGGATGTACCACTGTTAGAGCTTGATCCTGAGAGCCGCTGATCACCTGCAGCATGGGTTAGTTCACCAGTCTGACGACTTGGGGTTGTACTCCTGGCTCAACTACTGAAACATCTCATGTGACCACTCTGTCACTCAGTTTCCCCATCTGTAAGTAAGGACAATGATACATCAGTTTTGCAAAGCACAACATAAAGGCATAGTGTCCTTCTGATGTCAGTGTGACTTGTGTGCGCTCAGTACCTCAGGATCAGGCTCTACCCGCGTTGGGTTTCCATTTGTTTAGTTTCAGAGTAGCAGCCATGTTAGTCTGTATTTGCAAAACGAAAAGGAGTACTTGTGGCACCTTAGAGACTAACACATTTATTTGAGCATAAGCTTTCGTGAGCTACAGCTCACTTCATCGGATGCATTTGGTGGAAAAAACAGATGAAGTGAGCTGTAGCTCACGAAAACTTATGCTCAAATTTGTTAGTCTCTAAGGTGCCACAAGTACTCCTTTCCATTTGTTTAGTGGGTCCAATAATAATGCCTACACCACACCTTTGCCCTTGCTTCTAGTCTCCTCCAGTCACCGGAGCTCGCTCAAAGGCAATGGATTCAGGTATGGCATTTTCAAGGCCCCAGCGACTTCACTGTGTCCCTCTCCTGCTCCTCCAAGACAAAAGAAAACATGGCCCACCTGCTGTGGGATTCAAACCCAGGCTGACATCTCACTAGCTGCCCAGCTAACATGCTGAGCCCAGTATGTTACATACCCTCAGGCTTCCGCTCTTGACCTCTGCCAGGCTAAAATTCCCGACCATTAAAAATTAATCATTTAAAATAACTTTTAAAAATAAAATACATATGCAACGTTTACCCGGCACCACACCTCTGCAGTCTGAGCTGCCTGCTGCGTGAATGCCCCTGTAGCTGCCACTACTGATAGCCCCGGTTCACTCTAAAAGGTTCACCGCAATGCAGTAGGAAACGCCCCAAAACTTCCCCCGTTTACAGCCTTCTTTCTATGAATGACAATTACCTGTGGGCTCGTCCTTTCTTCACCCCACTTCTAACATCTCCACGGATCAGCCATGCAATGGGAGGGTGGGTGGCTTCCTGATACAGATCTATTCAATCCATTTAACTGCAATTGTGGTTTCTTTTTTTTTTTTTGTAAAAGGAAGCTGCTTCCTCTCCTTGTGAGTTTCCACCAGAGGTGAGATGTATTTAAGTAGATACTGGTACATGCCAAATGCCCTCACCTAGCTATTATCATCATCTTTTTTGGCAGAAGGAGGGTTAAAAATAGTGAGCAACAAGAAAAAAAACAACAGGCTGTTGTATCAAGTCAGAACCATTAGGCTTTACATGCCCCTGACTGGGAGGTGAGCACAGATAGCCCTTTCAGCACAGCTGCAGCTCCTTAGCACAGGAGTGGCTTATTGACAGGGACACAAACACATGGAGGGTCGAGGAAAACAGAGTATGTAAAGGGGACATTGTCAAGTAGTAAAGAACCAAAGAGCCGAATTCACTGACTTAAATGAGATACGCCAGGGTCTGGATTTATCCAGGAATACTGAGTAACAACCCATGTCAGCGACCCTCTACTTTGCCATTAATGTAACTTCTAGTAATAAAAAGTGAAATGTTACATTGAGAAAATCTGGTTCAGTTTCTGTGCTTCACTCAGCAAAAATTAGGCTGGCCAGTTTAATGGCGAGTTGCACCCCTGCTACGGCATTCTAGCAGAGGGCTCAGAACAAACCCCATTCGCTACTGAATGAGAATAGTTTCCTGGAGAACTCTCACGGGTCAAAGCCTGCTCAATTCAGTAGGCCACTCTCAGAAGGGACTGATGTCTTCTAGCAAAATCCTTCTTGTCCTCAATGGAGCAAGGTAAAGTTGACAGTGTCACCTTCAAATACCTGTTCAACATTCAGGTACCCTTAGAGAGGGAGGGGGAGGGGCATTTGCTCCAATTCTTCTCTTTAAAACAGACAGACAAAACAAACAGCCAGGATACACGAAGAGAGGTACATGGGGAACAGGTAAGCGTGAGCTGCACTCTCCCGGACAGTGCCTCAGTGCTGGGGAAAGCACAGCCCCACCTCGCATCCAGCCTACCCGGAGACGCTCCAGTCAGCCAGTGTGTGGAGGTCTGCACCGCTTTCTCCTCAGTCATAGGCTTTTTCATTCTTTTAAAATCTGATATGATATTATATATATTTTATTATTTATTTATTCTGTATATATATATTTATATGGTCTATACACATATTGCACACAACCTCTGGCCTCCTGTGTTCGCCCGTTAGTGGAAACGCTTCCGTTCTCCTTGGTTCCGACCCATTCGCGCGACCCAATGCCATTCTGAGGTTTACTAGTGAATCCTTCATCTGCAAGACAAAAACCACCCTGAGTGTTTGGCTACTGTAAAGTCTTAGAGGCGCTGGTGCTTTGAACCTAGGCTCCCTGCCACGGGCCAGTGGAAGGCATTCCTATTGCACTTCTTGGCTTGGTACCAGTGTGCTGGGGCTGGAAGCAGCAGGGAGTGAGAGGTGCACTGCCAGCCAGGCAGATGGAGCACAGAGTGACAGCTAGGACCTAGGTTTCTGACAGAGGCATGTTATTAAAACGATATTGGAAGCAAAACATGTTACAAACTGCGAAGTCTGTACATACAGCCCCCTCTCTGTGGGGGAAGGTGGATACCAACCAGCAAACAGGTAGGGGCAGGGCGGGAGTGTTCAAAAACATCATCCCCCTGCTCTAAAGTACCCTAAAGGATCTCTGATACTCAAACGGAGCAGATCCCTTCCATCTTTAAGGTCTCACATGGAAGACCTGCACTCAGTAAGCTGCATGGGAGTCAATTTGTCTATTCTACCATGGGACTGTGGAGGGTCTGAGTGGATCAAACTGGGACGTGAACACCAAGCATTCCAGACATGATGCTACACCCACCATCTGGCCTAGGGTACTTGGTCAAGGAAAAGCTCCAGAATTCAGGATTGCTCTGAAGGTTTCAAAGCTTACCTGCTTGTGCTAGTCCTGTTTGAAGATGGGTCTGAAGGGTCATGATGTGCATGTGGGGACAGCTAGAGACAGCCTGGGTAGGTAAGGATCTAGACAGGCAGCAGGGTGGCTGTAGAAATGTTCCACCCAGTCTCATGTAATAGGAATTCCTGGGGTATGCCGTTCTTACCTGGTCTAGAAGCATCACGGAGGATTTGATGATCTCACGCCACTTCTGCAACTCTGTGTCATGATACTTCTGCTGAGACTCTAGTAACTGAGCCCATTCCGACTGAGACTGGGGTAACCTGCCAGGTGCGCACAAAATACAAATGGTTTGGCTCTGGAGGAGCAAGGGGGTAGGATGGATGTAGGGGAGTTCCTGGCTGCTAAGTAAAAGGATGTCACTGACAATTCACCTCCAAGCCAGAGCATGCCCCCCACCCTCCTTCATTCATAAAACTTCCACCCACCACAAATTGTCTTCCTTGAAAACCTCTACCCAACCTCAGTCTCAGTGAAGATACTTTGAAATGAACATTTCCAGATGTATCCAGTGCTGTAGCTGTGTCGGTCCCAGGATATTAGAGAGACAAGGTGGGTGAGGTAATTCTTTTATTGGCCCAATTTCTGTTAGTGAGAGAGACAAGCTATATATATATATATTAGTGTTAAAATAAAATATCCGCTAACAACTACGTGCGTGAAACCAGACAATCACTACGCTCTTGAATGAACTCAAACAGGAAAATGATAAAAGACAAATATGGGTGAATATTTTTCTCCAAGTGATCATGCTATATCTATCAGTCCTCATCCTCAAAAAACATGCACAACACTTTCAAAAGACGAACCTGACAACTTAAATTTGTAACTTCGCTAGACACTAAAAATCATGGTCTTAATCAAGACATTGGATTTATGGTTTATTATAACAATCTGTAATCCCTTCACTCCCCTTTTTGTCCTATGACTACAGGGATGTTAATAGGTCACATCATCTTGAATGGGCCCTTAGAATATGTGCTAACTACTTACGGTAAACTATTTGTTCAATTTTGTATTTAGCTGTGACACTCTGAGTACCTTTCCCAGACCTGAAGAGCTCTGTGTAGCTCAAAAGCATGTCTCTCTCACCAACAGAAGCTGGTCCAATAGAAAAATATTACTGCCCCCACCTTCTCATTTTAAGGGGTTATATTTTTAGAAGCACCCAAGTGTCTCAGGAGATTGTCCCATTTTCAAAAATGTCCAAGGCACCTAGGAGATAAAGTCTCATTCAAAATCAATGCTCCTAAGTCTCTTGAAAATTTTATCAATGATCATTTTAAGTTGCTTAAGTTCTGGCACTTTTTGGGAACACAGTGAGACCAGTGGATAGTTCCTCATATTCCCCTCTTCTCTCCCTCCCCGCACTCTTTACTAACAATATGCCCAAACAGGGTATCTTGGTCCAAAGATCTCAAAATGCTCTGCACTCAATTAATCATACACTGCAGTGCCCAACCCGCATCCAGGTAAGGTAGGTACTGTTAACTGCATTTTATAGACAGGGAAACTGAGCCACAGGGGAGAGGTGAAAATACTTGCTTGAGGTCACACAAGAGAGTCAACAGCAAAGCCAGGAATGGAACACCGGAGTCCTGACTCCCTCTACATATTACACCACACTCCCTTTTCAGAGCCAAAAACAAGCACCAGGTGACCCTTGGCTCTCTGCCCTGTGCTGTAGCCACTGGAGAGTGCTGCTCATCTCGCATAGTCTGGGGCAGGAAAGGCCTGATTCTCACCCTGCTCTCCCAGTGGAATCATCAGCTTGCTTGTTCCAACCCAAATAATTTATCTTTCCTTCAGTGTGTAATGCTGGGAAAGAGGCAACTGGGCAGCTCTGGGCTGTGGAGTTTTGGAAAAGCCACCCATGTCCACAAAAAGTAATAGTTAGTGAGGGACAAAGATAAATAAATGCAAAGTTACCTTTCTGGTAGCCGCAGGCCCTGCCATGCGGTGAGGGTCTGGGTGGTGTATTCCAACATCCAAAGTTTGTAGAACAGCATCATATTGAGAATTACCAACAGCACCAGACTGGGAAGGAGAAAAAAGACACTGGTGGAAACATCCCTGACTATATACACCATTCAAATCCCATCATATAAAATGCCCTGAAGGTCCCAGAGGCCTGGATGCCTTCATCAGCTGATGGCAGTGGCAGTTTTGCCTGAATAAGAACTGGGTGACCAGCGCCAGAAACTTTATTGAGAAAGAGAAAGAGAAAATGACACAACCTCATGAACTAAACACAACTGAGGGCAGAGCATAGGGGAGACTGACAGATCAGATCAGACAACATACAGACCAAGCTTGGTGCATTAGGATTCCAGCTCAGCGGGTGACGAGTTATATTGGATACTGAGAAAAGCAGGTGAAAAACACAAGAGTAAAGAGGTAAAAAGAGAGAGTACCTGAAACAAATCCTAATGGGAGGGAAGAGAAAAGATGGAGGCGCTAGAGGTTAGAAACAGACAGGGACAGGAGGAACATCTGGTGGATACAATAATACACAGAAGGGAAGGAAAGAAAGGAGAGAGAAGGGAAGAAAACTGTAGCTGGTGGGTGTTTCTCTAAGGACAATGCTCTTCCTTCCCAAGTAACACAGCAGAGGTTGGGTGGTACCTGCAGACCAGCACACATGAGGCACCTGAACATGGTATTGTTCGGATTATAAATTCACATTTCAAGCTGCAAACACCTCTTTCTCTATTTGCACCAAGCTGTGTGAGAGGAGCCTGATGGCACAGCATGCCAGCCACTGCTCTGACTTTATACAAGGTTGCCGCAACCTGGCATTTGCGGTCGTTATATCTATTAGATACATCAGTGGCTAAGATAAAAGATGCCAGCCAAGAGGGGAGGCTTTTAGTTACCATGTTTGGGGCTGTCTGCGAACATCCCCACAGCCTCAGAACCAGTGGGCCAACCCCACTTCTCTGGGACAGGGTTCTGGCTAATGGCCATTGGCAAGATACAGTATTCTGAAAATATTACAAACACTTAGATCTCTAGTGCACCAGTTTGGAAGCAGATGCATTGGTAGCCTCCAAGTCCTTCCAGTCAGACAGCTGCCTGGTAGCCCATTAACAGGGATTATTCTAAATTGATTTTTTGTGCTTTCTTAAATGAACGATTGGATGTGCCAGGTCCATCCGTCAGAAAGTGTTTTGGTGGAGAAGGTACTGGTATGTCCAGCAGCAAACATCTGCCATGCTGCCAGATACACTAGGTCAGTCTAACAGCAGATATCTGCAGCACCGCCAAACGTGCATCTAGCAGAAGATGCCTGCCATGGTGACAGAGTTCTTGAGCACATGCAGCAGGAAGTATCTGGCTTGCTGCTAGATGTACCAGCTCTGTCAGAAAGCTCCTCCAGCCTTATCTCAGTCAGGATCGGGAAGTTCAGAAAAAGAGGCACAGCAATTTTAAAAGTAAAATTAAAATGGTAAATTCAAATTTTCTCAACCTCTGAAAAGGCTGGTTGAGTTTGGGGCAAAAGATTGGGTTTGTTTTTGCTTTATTCAAACTGGTTCAGCGGATCCTCTGTTATTAGGATCATGTTGCAATGAGGGTAAGTCCTGGGGAAGATTTTCCTCTCTCTGCAGGTCACAATAAATCATCAATACTTTGTCAGGCCCCTGTATAGTGCCTTTCCTCCAAAAAGTCATTTACACATGAGTGCATTAACCTCCCAACAGCCTCGGTGGCAGGTAGACATTAGGACTCCCATTTTATAGATGGGTAAAATGGAGACCAAAAGAGGTCTTGTAGCTGGACCAAGCTTGTCTGGATCACCTATGCATTTGTAATGAGCCCACCGCTGTGGTAGCCATTGTGAAGTAAGTGGCAGAGACAGGACTAAAACCCAGCAGTCCTGATTCTTAATAGCCTGCTATAACCATTGTACCAGCACACCCAGTTCTCACCCATCCCTCCCCCAACTTTTTATCTTCTAATAAATCTCTTCCTAATGGGCTGGTTTCCTTCCAAGATGGAATCTCTCCCAAACCCAGAACCCAGAACATACATATTTGCAAGTAGCCAAGAAGGTTTCACTCCGGAATGTAATGAGAGAAAAACAGGTAGCAAACCAACGGGTCACATACAATAAAAACCAATGTACTGAACACAGTGTTGTCGTAGTATAGTACCTTTACCATTATCACCCCAGTGTAACAGATTGCATGACAAATGCACCACATTTTCACTTTCCTGGGAACTGCTAGGTTGTTTGTATGTGGTATCAAGTAGGTAAATACAAAAATTACAGTCTCTGCATAACTTGTGCAAAATCCTTAATTTGCAAAATGTCTAAAACAAGACCCTGAATGCAATAAAAAGAACCTGTTTTATTCTTCGTTTTCCAAAAATGTTTCTGTTATTTACAATCCCTTCTCTTCAGTTCATTATTTATGGGGTCTCATGTTCATATTAGTTTCTCTGGCCTCTCATCTGCTTAGTCTCCCTTTTCCTACATCGATGATAGATTTCTCCCTCCCGACACAGCCTGCCCTTTCCCCGGCGCTCTGGTGAACAAAGCGTACTCTGTAGCTGAGTTACCTCCCAGGACTTCTAGGAATGTGTAGGTATGCAGGGTTCTGCCTGGCTGAGGGCAAGGTCAGGCCTGAGGGGAAGGGAGTGGCTTGGATAAAGAAAGAACTGGATAGGAGTCTGAGTCACAATGTTGAGATGCGGATCATCTCCAGCAGGAGCTGACCCAAACCTTTGACCAGAGCTAGAATTCAACTACAGCACATGGAACAATTATGAGGTGTTTTTTAAAAGGTTAATTTATTTGATTTTTGATTTTTGGACAGCTTCTGCTGGAGATGATCCGCATCTCAACATCGTGACTCAGACTCCTATCCGGTTCTTTCTTTATCCAACCCACTCCCTTTCCCCCAGAGACAGGAGGACCCAAGGAGAGAAACTGAGCAAGCCAGGAGGGCGTAAGGAATCACTCACACACAGCTAATAACGACCAGCAGCTTGGAGACGCTCTGCAGATGGAAGCCACCAGAATTGTCCTCAGGGACATGCCGCGTCTGCGTGGAACCTGAGGGGAAGCATTTTGTCATGCATTTAAGTTATGACCTAGGAAGAGCTCAATTCCTATCCTCTCCACACTCCCAAATCCGACTCCAACAATCGCCCCCCTGGCTGCGATCCATTGGACCCCTACCTTCAAGAGGGGTCTAGCCCACAGCCCCACTCCACCCCGGCCCCCAGATTGGCCCAGCCCCACCCCATCACAATCCCTGAAGAGCCCAGATCCTTGCTGGCAATTCCATACCTGCCACGTGCTTGATTCGATGCACAACCTCTTCATCTGTGGGGGTGGTGACGGGACTCAGCACCTCCTCCAGGTGTGGCACCCGCAGGTGGGCGTGGGGCCGTTTCCTTCGGCGCAACGTGGATTGCTTGCTCATCTTCTCTTTGGGGGATTGTCTGTGGATCTCCGCTAGGTACATGCTCTCGGTTTTGGTCAGTTCGCTCTCTGCAGTGAGTTAGGCAACATGTTTAATATCAAGGGAAAATACCTGAGGGTGTCTCTGTACAAGGTCACTTTCATAGAGGCTTGGGACCATAACAACCGTTTCCACCCAGGGCACCCTCTGGGCCAAAGCAGGGCCCAGTGCTGGCAGCTCCAGAAGATGAAAGCACGCACACCCATAATGCACCTGGCCAAATGTCAGGTGCCGACTACCTTGTGTTCATGCTAAAGCACTGAGCTCTCACTACTCGCCCATTTTAACGGGCAGCGCTAATTGTGAAGTAATGACATCATCCAGCTCTGTCCAAAACCCAGCCACGGTAGCCGACCTTTGCTAGTCCGCTATTGGATCCCACACCACCAGACTGCCTGCCTGCAGGGACGCATGTGCACACCACGGCCCCTTGGTAATGGCTACAGTGTGAGCGACTGCAGCTCTCACCTAAATGACGGAAATAATCTTCTAGGCCACTCCAGAAGTTTTTCTCAATGAAGGATTTCACAAGTCCCCACGGCTGCTTCCTGTAACGTAGCTCTGTAGAAACCCTGAGGGAAGAAAAGAACAAACTCAGTGCTTCCTGAGCTGTCACCTCCTAATCTTTGCCCCCTGGATGCAGTGGGGATGGGTGAACCCACAACCTACAAACCTTTGCTAAATCAACTGAGCACATGTTATTTCTCCCTCTTATGATTTCGATGGTGGCTCTGGCTGGGGCCTGAAATGCCAAACTGCTCCCTGTGGCAGTTCTTGCCAGCCCCATTTCAAAATTCCCCTCCCCCGCAAGTTTGGACGTGTACTGGAATACGCAGCCAAACACTAGGGCACCGATCCAAGCCCAGCCCAAACCTCCAAGGCTGCAGAATTGTACCCAGTACTAACCTGCTGGTAGCTCTGCTTTCCCACTTACCCTACGAATCTCTCACAGCCCTGTGCTTTCTGTCGGCACCTCCCATTGCCCACAAGATTCAATTGGTAGTACACAGCAGCTGTCCCCTGTGAACCATTTATTCAGAAGAGGTTCTCTGGCTCTCTGCCACCTCCCAACACTAACCCACACTTTCTTTGCAGCAACTATACTGTCTGCTCAAGGGCCATTGGATTGGGTAGCCACCTCTCCTACCACTCTCAAGAGCCATGGGAGGTTCTGCTTGCAAGGGGTAAGGTATGGGGGACAAAGACAGGCTTCTTGCAGTCTCTCCACCCTTCCCTTGTAAAGCAGAGGGCAGGAGTTCAAGCTTTGCTATTTGTAAAGTGCTTTGAGATCCTGGGAGGAAGTTGCTCTAGAGAGGCCGGTGGATGAGTATTTTTCTTCATCAACAAATCCACAGTCCCTCTGAGTACTGTACCTGAGTCGGCTTTTGTTTCTGGCGACACGCGTCAACGTGTAGCGATTAATGGTGTAGAAATAATCATGGTAGGGGACGTCGTGAGTTAGCACCTCTGCGTCTATCACGTAGCACTCGCTTTCTTGGCTGGCTTTGTACATTGTCTGCGCAAAGCGGAGAGGAGAGCACAGGGAAGTGGTTAGTCTGGTCAGAGCGAGGCCAGGGCAGAGCATGGCTCCTCACTGCAATTGTGCAAAACATCTCATGCAGAGGTAAGAGCCACCTATGTGACCCTTTTGTGTTAAGTTTTCCGTTAGCAGCTGAGTTTTCCTGGTGTGAATATTCATTAAAAAAGCCAACAAAATTTAGGCTCAAGTAATTCCCTATGGCAAATCTAAAATTGGAAATTTGATTATAATATTCCAAACTCAAGCAGTTTGGTTAGTTACACACCTAATCCCATCAGAAACAATATCCCAACCGACTTATGTAACTGACCAATGTTAACGTTCCCCAATAAACGGGTCTCTGGCTCTTTATATTGTACAGACGGAAGAATTTTGCAAAAATAATCAATTACTGCAGTCAATGGGCCCAATTCTCTATTGCTCTGTGCACTGCAAAATCATTTACACCAGTGCAAAATTAGTATAAATCATTACCACTCTGGGTTTGGTAGCATTTCACAACGGCTTTGCACTCGTGGAAATGGCTACACAAAGTGCAGGACAATAGACAGTCTAGTCCATTTACTTTATAAGGTAACCTCATCACTTTAACAGAGGTGACTGTACAGACAAGGGATTCTCCAGAGATTTCATAGGGCTTGTCTTCACTGCAAAGGTAACTCAAGTTACACTGTAATTTGAGTGTTGCCCCTAACTTGAGTCCCATCCACACAACAGAAATCCTTAACTCAAGTGTGGAGATGCTTTTAACTCAAGTTGTCTCATCGGAGGAGAGGAGATACAGGTTACAGATAAGTGAGCACAACACATTAGCTGCCAACGCAATTACTCTGTGCAACTCAGGTGTCATTTGCAGTGGGGCCACTCTCTCTCGAGCTAGGCAAACTCAAGAGGAGTTAACTCTGCTGGGAAGACATGGACACCTTCCCTCCCATCATAATAATGCAGGCCACGTCCTCGTCCACCAGGATAACACCTCTGTAGGAGCTTAAGCATTTGCTTAAGCAGGAAAACAAGAAGGAAAGATCAAGCCATGTCAGATTCTCTGTAGAGTGTCAAGTATCAGAGGGGTAGCCGTGTTAGTCTGGATCTGTGAAAGCAGCGAAGAGTCCTGTGGCACCTTATAGACTAACAGACATATTGGAGCATAAGTTTTTGTGGGAGATAGGGATTCTTGCTTGCATATTTATACCTGCCTCTGGAAATTTCCACTGTTTGCATCTGAAGAAGTGGATATTCACTCACGAAAGCGTATGCTCCAATACATCTATTAGTCTATAAGGTGCCACAGGACTCTTTGCCGCTTTTGTAGAGTGACAAGTACTTTTTCCCCTTGGGAATAAAATTGTTTGCACTGGCTCCTTCTGCTCTTCATTTCATCTCCCTCTTTCCCCACTCTGCTCTGTGCCCCTCTCCCCCTACTCTGCCTTCTCACACCTGGCTGTCTCCCTTCTCTTTCCATCCTGCACATGCTTCCCTGTTACATGGTTGTCTTCTTCACCTACAAATGCTTCCTTGCTGCTTAGGTTCCCATCTCTTCTGCCCCCCCAGACAAGTTGTTCAGCCTCACTGTTGTCTTCTCCCCGTGCTCCCCAGGGCATTCTTCCTGGCTGCCTCATTACTTTCTCCCTTGCTTGCCTGGATACTCTTCTCCTGGGCTGTGGCTGACAACTCCAGTGTCACTGTAGGCTCTGGTCTCAAGGCAGAGCTACTGCTTCCTCCTATGTAGCTGCAGCTACTAAGTGAAGACAGCCAGACTGGTTCCTCTTCTGTGATTCCATCTGCTTTTACAGGCCTCTGGCTCTGAGTATTTCTATGCAATAAAGAGCCTAGACTCCTACACAGGCAGCTGGAAAGAGAAGGAGCTACCACCATGTGACCCACCTGCTCCTTAATGACCACCAGCAAGTCACCCCACAGGCTGTACTTTGGGAACCACTGGTGCAGACAGTGGCTTTGCTGTTTAATTAGGCTGTTTGTTCTGGGAACAGATTTCCCTTAACCTGGAAATTCCCAGTCACTTCCCTGTAGCACAAATTAGCTATTAGAATTTGCAATGATAATGAGTGGCAAATTAACAACAGAGGAAGCCATGCAGGGGAGAGAGAGAGTGAGAGACACGCACATCCCAGAGCCCAGGGTATTAAAATAAGTCTCTGATCAGTCTCTGTCTGTCACCTTCCTATTCCGCTTCCACATACCTGAGTCTCGGTGACAGTAGCAGTTTTCGGGGCAAGAGGGTTGGTGAGTGTGATCGTGTACAGGATTGCTCTGCTCTGATTGCCGTTTTCTTCTTTCTTCCATGGATGAAAAATAATATCTTGGAAAGGAAAGGCCACCGAGTTAGAATCTTGAATAGACAGAGGTGTTAACTCCGTGGGAAGCTATCCACACACCCAGACCCAACAAGATTGGCCCTCATTGCTCCCCTCTTTGGCTGGCTTGAGACTCAGAGGACTGAAATGGACCATGGAGACTGAAGACCTCTCCCTCCCCTAGGCATGGCCTCTCTAAGAACAGAGGCACACTGATGTGGAGGGGCTGGGGAAGCCGCTGACTGTCCCACAGATACACCAAAACATCATTCTCCAGGGCTGTCAATCCAGCACCCTCTGACGGTGCTCACATTCACTTCATTTATCTTTTTTATTTAAAAAAAAAAAAAAAAAGAGTTTTGTGTTGACCTTTCCAACCACCATACTTTTCAAGTTCTGTGAGGCTGCCAGATGGGGGAGAGGCAGAAAACATGTAGAAAGAGGCTCATTGTAGCATTGCTTTAGCTTTAGAAATGCCTGAGGAATTCGGAGGTCTGGTTTCTCTCCCCTTGTCCAGCATCAGGGATAGGGTCAGGGGGTCTCTCTGTCTTCCCACATGACGATGTTAGAGCTACAGTAAAAACATGGACTGTACTACACCAAGGATCACTCCCTGCCTGGGCTACAGACTGTACCACTCTGTGATGTACTAGAATTTGCATGCGGAGGCAGAGAAG